>NC_025702.1:565710-649190 GCF_000633955.1 Camelina sativa | reverse complement strand
TTCATCTTCTAATTCCATACCCATTGCAAGAACTGTATCATCAGTTGGTTCATCATCAAGAGAAAAGATGGATTCAATATCTGAGTCGTCAATATCTTCAACTTGTGCCAAGTAGCCAAGGAGGTTATCTCTCTTCTTCTTGTTAGGATACTGTTTCGCATAATGTCCCTTCTTCTTGCAGATGTAACATCTATCTGATTTTTTGAAACCTCTTTGAGTTTTCTTCCTGAAGAATTTCCATTTCTTTCTAGAAGATAGCTTTGGATAATTCTTCTGCCACTTGCCTCTGTAGCTCTTTTATTTTCCATGACTTGTAGAACAATGGCATCTTTTGTCTCTGCATTTGATATTGAGTTTTGGCCGATCACATGCTTTTCCTAGAAGCTTTCCTTGTNTTGTTTGACCTCTACACATTCGATTTCTGCAAAGTAGAGCAATCACATCAAGAAGAATTGGTGTATCTAACCCAACCATCTCCAAATGCCAAGATCTACATCTTCCCAAACAAGTATGATAAACCAATACCGGTCATTGCCTATTTTGACACTGGAGCTGCTTCATCCATCATCAAACCAGACCTCCTCCCAGCCTCACATTGGAATTCATGTTCAGTCGCTTTCAAAGCAGCCAACGGCCAGATATTTCATATCTCTCTTATCAGCAAGCCAATTTACATCCAACTTTTCCCCGGATACATGATTAAATCAAAAGTATATGGTTCTGAACTCCCTGGAAAGGACTTTATACTTGGATTTGACATCCGAAAGGTCTCAAACACAAAAATCAGTTGCTTGGAGAGTTTCGTGGCACCCGAAAGGTCTCAAACATATACTTTTGAACCATATACTTTCGTGGCACCCGAAAGGTCTCAAACACCCAAGTATAAAGTCCTTTCCAGGGAGTTCAGAACCATATACTTTTGATTTAATCATGTATCCGGGGAAAAGTTGGATGTAAATTGGCTTGCTGATAAGAGAGATATGAAATATCTGGCCGTTGGCTGCTTTGAAAGCGACTGAACATGAATTCCAATGTGAGGCTGGGAGGAGGTCTGGTTTGATGATGGATGAAGCAGCTCCAGTGTCAAAATAGGCAATGACCGGTATTGGTTTATCATACTTGTTTGGGAAGATGTAGATCTTGGCATTTGGAGATGGTTGGGTTAGATACACCAATTCTTCTTGATGTGATTGCTCTACTTTGCAGAAATCGAATGTGTAGAGGTCAAACAACATGAACTGGTCGTCTCTATCGCTTTCATCTCCAGTATCCTCTTCTGAAGATTCATCTTCTAATTCCATACCCATTGCAAGAACTGTATCATCAGTTGGTTCATCATCAAGGGAAAAGATGGATTCAATATCTGAGTCGTCAATATCTTCAACTTGTGCCAAGTAGCCAAGGAGGTTGTCTCTCTTCTTCTTGTTAGGACATTGTTTCGCATAATGTCCCTTCTTCTTGCAGATGTAACATCTGTCTGATTTTTTGAAACCTCTTTGAGTTTTCTTCCTGAAGAATTTCCATTTCTTTCTAGAAGATAGCTTTGGATATTTCTTCTGCCACTTGCTTCTATAGCTCTTTTCTTTTCCATGACTTGTAGAACAATGGCATCTCTTGTCTCTGCATTTGATATTGAGTTCTGGCCGATCACATGCTTTTCCTAGAAGCTTTCCTTGTTCTTGAAGCTGTTTGAAAAACTTCTGGTGGTTGCATAGCTTTTCAAGGGCTGCCAGAGAAATTTGATATATTTCTCCAAGTGAAGCTTGGTTGAGAGGCATATTCTTGAGAGACAATATCCTTGACGTTTCATTTCCAAGTGGTTCTGGAAGTGAATTCAGGTACGCCTGCTTGAGGTTGACGTCATCTATCCCATTCAGGGCATAGAATCTCTTTGACATTCGCTCATAATGTCTTTCAAGATCCTTCCTCTTGAAGGAGCAGCATCTCATGCTAAGATACTCTTCTCTGGCTTGGATAGTATAATGATCCCATGTGCCGAGAAATTCATTGTGGATGTGTCCCACCAAGGCATCGATTGTTGGAGATTGTCGGATTTGTAATTGTCGATATTGGCCTAAGCTTATCCACCATTGCCTGAGACGTCCTTGGAATTTAGCCACCAGTTTATCAATCGATGTAGGCAAAATGGCTCCTGGGTTGAGTTGTTGTTCTGTTAGCCATGCATGCATCTCATATACTTTGTCGCGCCATTTTGAAGGGGGAACATCATCAAAAGAAAAACCCTTATGTGGTTCTGTATTAAACCGCAGATTTCCTTCTGTCTGATTTCGTCCAGTTTCTTGAGTTTCTTCATATACGTTTCCACCTTCACTTTCTACGTCTTCTTCAACCACAGCCGGTGAGGCCATCATAAAAGGTGGGATTATGACCTCATCATTTTCATCTTTTATTGGCGTCTTTTTCATCATACTTTCTTGAGAAAAACTTTTTTCTCGTTTTGCAACCTTCTCAAGAAAAACAGTGATTGGATTAGCACGCTCCACCATGAATTGCGCTTTGCTGGTTTCGGGTTGATCTTGAGATTTTGATGTCTCGGTCAAAGGTTTGGGTGGTTCAAGTATGGCTTTCTTCCCTGTTCTTTTTTCTATTGGCTTTTTCTTTTTGGTAGACTGTTGTTCATAAACAACTTTTGTTGGTAAGAAGGAGGATGCTCCGAAAATACTTGGGTCTTGAGAAAAAGATAAAGGTTGTGTTTGGGCTGTGTAAGGTGGTGTGTAGATGGGGTATGGTGTGAAAAGATCATATGGCATTGGAGGTTGGGTTTTGGGTTGGTTTTGTAAGGAGTTTAGCTGAGCTTTAAGGGACTTTAGCTCAGACTCTTTTTGGGACATGAGGGGAGAGTTTATGGAGACAGTAGTTGCAAGGTGGAGAAGTTCTTGGTGGAGAGAGGTTATCTTTTTGGTGAGTTCTTTAATGGAAAGGTCCATGATGGTTACCTTTTTGTCAATCTGGCTTAGGAGATAGTTTTGGGTTGTGGCGTTCTCCGACTGCCAGTTCAAAGTTGCTTCTGCGGCGCTGATCTGCTTTACTGAGCCATCTGGGTTCTTAACATTTGGATTCCGGATTTTCCATGAGTGTTTTATATTGTTTTCTTCAAACTCTTTGGATGGAAATGGTGAATCCTGCTGTGATGGGGGTCCGAACATGTAACTTAGTTGTACCTCTTCTTTGTCAGGTGTTGTGGGAGTTGAGCCACCTGAATACAATACATAGTATTCAAAATTCTTGCCACTTGGTTCTCCGAGAAGGCCAACTTGTGTGTCTCCAGACTCAAATCGTTCTTTGAGGGTTTGTTGTGTAGATTTCTTTTTTCTCCTTCGCCTTGGGGTGTCATCATCATCAGAACTATTCATCTGGCAGTGTTGGCAATCACAAACATCAAAGAATTTGTGGCCCTTTTCATCTTGAAAAGAGTAAATGGGATCTCCCAACGAATCAAAAGATGAGATTGGAACACCATCTAAACGTGGATGGTTTTCTAAAGTTTGAGCTTCTTCAAGGAGTAATTATATTGATTTCTGTGCAGAAAGCCGTTGGTCTTGACTTTTCTTCTTGTTGCTTGAAGGCAATCTCTACAGCTCCATCTTTTCTCCTATGAATAGAAGAGTCCACCGATTGTATTGGGGTACTCCGGTCATGGAGTTTTTCGTAATTGGTAACCCATGATTCTGGAAGTAACTTGACAAGCTCATCTCTAGGAATCTGTCTAGGAATATGGATGCACGACGGGCTATGCTGTGACTCCAATTGTATGAGTAGTGCATCTTCAGTGTCTCTTGGGAGACTTAAGTCCATTGCATGATTTTGGACTCTGTACGCCATTTGATGGTGAAGTGTTGCCGCATATGTGTTTCCAATCTGTGGAGCGCCTGTGATTTGCAGCTGGATTTGCATGTTCTGATATATTTGAGGGTCTTCCAATGCCACGTTGAAATTTGGGAAGAGGGTGACGAAAACAGTGCCAGCGTTTAGTGTTGTCTGGATAGTTGCAATACAAGCATGCTGGTATTCCTTGTATCGGGTGTCAAGGAGAGCTACCCGTGCTACAACTGGTAAGCCTTTTCTGCCATGGAGTGTTAGCGCCAAACGTATTGCTCCATAGTGAAGATGAGTATATCCTTGAGTTCGCCAATGATGTATCATGCCTTCATTGATTCTGAGGGGAATCATCTGTTCTGTTTCTGTCGCCGGGATAAGGTGTTGTTCCAACGGAGAGGCTAGAACAAGCTCCTTTGCATTATGTTTGTTAGGGACAAACACCTGGCGAATGACTTTTGGAAAAGTGGAATTTGGTTTGGTGAAAGCTTTGTAAGGATTAAGTAATGGGAGTTGGGTAATAGGAACTTTGCTATCATCACTCACATACTCTACTTCATATAAGTAATCAATCTTTTTAGAAGTTGATCGTCTAAAAGAAGGGGTTTTAGACAAAGAAGATGAACTTTCCATAATATAGGATAGAACCAGAAACCAAGACAGAATACTATAACTCTCTTCTAACCATTGAAGTAATAACAGTCCATAAGTTGTCTCCCTGTTTTATTTTACATACTACGAATATAGAGAAATCAATCAAGAGGTTCTTAGCTACGCAAACCGAGGCAAAACTATTGCAACATTAAAAGCCTCAAGGTACTTCGAGCATTACAACCTCATAGAAATTTTTCTCCATACCGTTTTTTCTTAGCATAGTTAGATTTCTGATGTGGAGGATCCATTAATATGGCAACCACAGAGCATACTTTCATACTAGCATGGTAGAAGACAACGTTATGGCGTATTACCTTTCTGGAAGAGAAGAGCTAGAGTTTAGACTGTCATGGCTCTGATACCAGAATTACACACACATAGTGGTACAACCACTTAGGAGGTTATTAGGATCAATGCTAAGTGTTTAGGAAGTATTTGGAAAAAGATTATGTAAGTATATAAGAAAGATCTTTATACAAGGAGATAAACTTTATTATTAAAACACTCAAAAAGTTACAAGAACTCTTAAGACTCTTACTTAAACTCACTCACTTAAGCTTGAATGAAACTCTTCATCAAGCCTTAGTATTTATATTACAAGTCTTAGAGAATATTACATAGAATATTCCTTAAGATATTTTTATGCTTTATTTTACAACCCTCCATTTATTCAACTCTCTACTTTATTTTACAACCCTCCATTTATTCAACTCTCTACTTTATTTTACAACCCTCCATTTATTCAACTCTCTCATAAGCATATACTTCACTATCATATATCACACACTTATTATATATTAGTTACCGTTCGAAATAGTGAATACGGTCATTTTACATTATTTTAAGTAATTTTAGATGATTCAAAAGGTTTTTCTGAAATGATTAAATCAGTCGTATTAATACTAAATTCATACTTACGAATCAAAAACAATCAACATTGATTAACTTTTTCTTAAATCACTTTCACTGTAAATTACATGAAAATCCAACAAACAATTATTACAAAAAGAAAGAGAGTATTATGTGAAAAAGGAGGAGATTAGCTACCTTTGGAGGTTGAAGACAACACAACACAAGACAAGACGAGACTGGTGTTGGGTTTTTTTTTGGTGATCATTTAAAAGTTGAGAGACGAGGAAGTTTGTCCCTCAGATAGTACAGTCTTGCTCTTCTCACTTTCCTGTGGCTTACCACTTTTATCTCCTTTATGTTTGGAGAGTATCTGTTTTACATTGATTTACATGAATCACATCAGAGACACATATACTAAAAGCAACTTAATCCACTCTATAGATTCAGCTAATGTAACTGCAATGTTCATTTAGACTAGTATCTTAGGATCACTACTGGATTGATTTAGACTAGAGTAGAGGCCAACACACTTTCGCCGTTGTAAATAAAAAAATCTAAATCCTGGTCTAAGCATATATTATCAAGGTAATCCTCACTTGGTGATTTTAAATGCTAAAACTTCCAGTATACATGAATAACGCTGATGATGCATTTACGATGAGATTCAGAATCGAAACCACACTTTAATTCTCAAGAATCGAACAGCAGAGCACTATGACCACATTCCAGTAACTGTTAAGGGTTTGGTTGACTATCAAAGACCAACTGACCAAGTGACCGTTAAGGTAAGTTTTGGATTCTCTAATCTCTCCTTTATTAAAAAGGTGAACAACCAACTGGACAAAGTCCCATCTACTCCTATATACTACTAATTACATATCTGCTATACAATATCTACCATTTTTGCAAATGTGTAAATAATTCACGAGCTTAGGAAGAAGAAACTTACATAGGAAAGACGATTTCAACACCAATGCCAGCAATTATCCTCCTGATACGAATAGTAGTGTGGATGCCTGCATTTTGTCTAGACATTATTATACCTTTGTAGATAGATAGCCTACGTCTGTTCTCAGGAACCTCCTGTAAAATCAAACCTACCATGTCAACAACTCAAAATCTTACAGTAGTTAAATGCATATTTGAATCAGATTATACTAGAGACAAGGATTTTTACCAGTTTGATTTCTACAATGTCCCCAGTCCTAAGCTCAGGAACCGGCCTTACTTTCTCTGAAACCTCAATAGCTTTCTTGTTTAGTATCTACAGAAACGAAAAGCAAATCAACATTTCATTTCTCCAATGCCTGAAAGATAACTGATGATTAAAGAACAAGAGTCAAAACAAACACATTACTCTCAACTACAGTATCAGAAATGCTGAATCAGATAAGATTAGATCTTTCCATGATAATAATGACTACCTATAGATATACACAAATTGAAGGTCATCACTATCTATACTAATACAAACACCACACATATTCTTACAGAAACACAATTGATAATTACTATTGCCACTAGTGAAATGAAGTTCAAATTATCTAATTTCAGCAACAAAACAAAACCCTATAGCTAATAGAGAACAAAGAGCCAAACAAACACATCACTCTCTTTACTACTGTATAATCAGATGAACAAACTCAGCAAATATTTTTACAAAAAAAAAAACATTTGAAAAAAGTACTATTGCTACCGGAGCTTCGAAATTTTCCAAAATCAGAACCAAAACACAAAACCCTAAATAATATTGCAGAGTGAAAATGAACTTACCCCCATGACATCTCCGAGCTTGACTCTAGTCTTCCTCGGTGGTTTAGCTTCCTCCGCAACATTGGGTTCTCCTTCTCCTTCCGCTACAGTTTCAACAGCATTCTCCACAACTGGCTCAGTTTCGCCTTCGGTACTCTCTTCAGCTTTAGCAATAAACTCCCTTCTCTTCTTGGAATCGATGGGGAAACCAAAATTTGAACCGGAGTGACTGAGAAAAACCCGAGAAACTGAAAGCTTTGAGCTGACCGATGAAGCTCGTGGTAGAAATGAAGAAACCCCAAAATTCTTCGACGAGGAGCTAGGGATTCTCGGTATCATATGCAATGCCTGCATCCATAAAAAGGGTTAGATAAACAGAGGAGGACTCAAAAGAAGCATACATACGAAACTGTGATTGCGCGTGGGAGAGAGGAAAGAGTAACCTGAGGAAGAAGATGAGAGCTCGTCGCCATGTTTGCACAAACCCAAACTCAAAAGCAGAGTGGTGAGCCCTGTCGTGGCATTTGTCAAGTAAAAAAGTATCTTATCCGCGCGTGTGATTCGATTACTAAATTTTATGGGCCTATACAATGAGGCCCATATTCAACTGGAAAGCGATATAACCGACGATTACCAAAGCTAAATTCCATAAACACTTACTGATGCCTGCTCATAAATCATAATGCTGTTGCTTAGCTCCCAATTTCCAACCATTTGATTTGGTCCTTCCGACCTTCCTAACTATGAACTGTAGAGAAAAGTAAGAGATATGGTACATTACATTCATTAAAGAATTAAAAAATAGTGGTAAGAAATGATGATGATAAAATTACACATTTACACGGCACCATTTCTCATTACAATAATTATTAATCTTTCTTTACCATAAAACGATATACAATACAAAGAATGTTGTAGATGTATGCAAATTATTATTTATTTTATTCTTACTATAAATAGAAAATAAATTTTCTGTTGGGAGTTGAAATATATAATGTTTATGTGTGTTGTATATTATTTACAAGTCGTCTACTACATGTTCACGTTATCATTGACTTACTTACACCGCAAGGCGATGACAAATTGACAGGCTATTATATTTTTAAAATTTTATCTATCATAATACCAAGAAAATAGTATAATCAAAGGCCTCATTGTTTGTGTAATTGTGAGTTGTGTGAAACGAATCTGTTTTTCTTAAAGGTACTTTTTTAAAAAAAGCTTAACCAAAAAAAGAATTAGCATATACAGTAAAACCTTTATAAATTAATAAAATCAGAACCATAAAATTTTATTAATTTATAGAGGTTTTAATTTATCGATAAATTAATTAAATATTAACTTATGAAGATATTTTTTCATAATTTTGAAAATTTTATATTACAAAATAAGATACTTTTGTTATGATACACATTTTTATAGAATTTTCTTAATTTATAATATTGGTTATCGTAATATGATTGATGTTAATAGTTTTACTTAATTATCTAGGTGAAAATGATAAATGTTAGAAGTTTAGAGTTTAGAAGAAATTATTGGTATTATCTTTCATGGAAGTGATGAAGTCGAATAACATAATGTGGTGTCTTTAGAACCAATTTCATGTAAAAAGACAATTATCGAATATATGACCCTGCTCAATTTTTTTATGTGATTTGAGAAGACAACATCAAAAATTTTTGATAGAATAAAAAGATTAGATATAAGCTCCAACTAGAATACATATATAAGAATAGACAAACAACAATAGAGTTATATTACATTATATACTAGGATGGCAGCTCTATTGCTAATTGATTAGCTAATAGATAGTGGATAGTCTTGGCACACCATAAGTAATCGGTTTCCACTAGCTTCAGTAACACTCTCAATTGCGATTTTTCTCTTATTTTGTTGTACACCACATCACCAACGAAATCTTTCAACTCGCCAATATTTGACAAACTACATTTGTGGTGCAAGCTTCTTTTCTGCATTGAATATTTTCCATCTAAAAACATCCTTCTTGGATACCTCTTTGCATCATTGATTGACTCCATATCTACAATAGAAAAATTAGTTTGTGTAAAATAAACATCACAAACATGTACAGCTGATGATAAGTATATCAACAATTGAACATCAACTAAACATATATACGACTACTAACTAATCTATGCATACATTAACAACTTCATTTGACTAAATTAATTGTCGACAACTACTTTCAAGTCAATTTATGCAATGCATAATCTGTCAAACACAGCCCGCAACATAAAGAACTTACAATTAGTTTGTACTCTACATCTTACTGAACAATGTTCATAATATCGTCATCCATTAAATTTTACTTCCCACAACTCCTTAGCTCAATACTCTCACCACGATAATCATATATTGATTAACCTTAAATTACGCAGATAAGTAAGATAATATTACCTCATGCTATTTCGTCCACCTCGCCGTCAACTCGGCTGTCATCCTCTTGTAATCAAAATCTTGCCCCAATCTTTCCCACAGATAACCTCTTTGAAACAGATAACAATAACTATGACAAATTTGAAACTTTTATGCCAATAACCCAATTTTCGAATACGGAATTTCAAAACCGAAACTATTCATAATTTATGGGATTCTCTTGAACTTAAGTTGGTAATTAAAGTTTGAGTTATCATATCAATTAACTTTTTAAAATTTAACTATAAATGTCAATGGCACATGCTGTAAATAAATAGAGAAGGGCTCGGTTATAAGTAATGTTCAAACTTTTATGTATTGCTTTAGTAAGAATGCTTTCAAACGTATTATTACAGTAATTAGGCAAATTTTATGTATTATTATAGATAATTTCTCATTATTAGTCTAAAGATTACAATGTAAAATATCAAACTCCACAAAATTTTCCACCTGGACCACCATAATTGAAAAAGAAACCGAGTCGTTTACTATGAAATAATTTCACCTTACCAATTCTTATGTCATAACATTGTGGACTATCAACCAAAATCTCCGTAGGAAAATAATTCATTTTATGACTGATATAGTTGTAATCCAGAACTTCAATATTTGTAAACATTGCTGAATTTTTATGGCTTCCAACCGGAAAATTGCCATTACCCATCGGCGGACTTGAACCATTATGGGAAGCTTGAACTACACCTCCGACTCCAACTATATTAGCACCATTGTTCAAAATGTTGAATAGTTCTTTTGGCCAATATCCAATATCTACGTTGGGTGCATTTTCTATCAGTTGCGTAAGCCACCAATTTCCTGTTGCTTTATCCTTTTCCATACATCAAAAGATAAAATAAACACATTTGAAAAAACAAAAAGAATATGTGTTACTAAATTACTTTTAAAAAACTTTTATTATATAAATAAATATATGTCGATCACTAATATGATTCATAAATAATTAATTTCTAAATTCATACAATTTCATGAAAATAAATAAATAATCCATAGAAATACCTGATGAATAGACCAACGCGACCAATCAGAGTCTCCTGGGTTTATGTTTATGGGTTGGACTATGGGAATTTTCCTTGATACCTGAATAAACCCATCACATGCTGTATTGTAACATCCTTTCCCATCTTTACCCTATTGAAATCGTGTTTAATATACACATGTTATTTGATTTTAGGATTAAGTATAAATAATTTAACGTAAAACTAAACTTAAAAAATGTTCACATGCACACCTTAAAATATCCATATGTCCAAAGTTGTCCGGTGCCAAAGAAACTTGGATTTATCTATCAAAACGAATCTGAATACTTTAATACTAATAAATATAATTTTTTTTTTGTGCACCTACTAACAAATATTTATATACGAATTTTACAAAGAAAACCACTAAAATGTAGAACTTACAATATAACCCGCTTGGATGTAGTTGACTTGGTTATTCAACCAACTACCTATATATATTTCACTATATGAAGCCTGATCTTTTTCGATGTATTGCGTATATCCATTATATGAAGCTTCTACACCACGATATGGACCAGTACTTGACCTTATTCCAACAATCTACTAAGAGCCATTTATATCCACATGTATATAGATTAATACTTATAATATACATAAAACATAAATATATTTAATGTATAAGGAGAGAATTAAACGTTTACATGTGCTCCAGGATTATCGACAGTTAGCGGATGGAAATACTTCTCGGAGAAAAGTTGTGCCTTGGTATTGTATTCATTTGAGATTCTTAATATAGGAACGGTTCCATCTGGACACCCTATTTCACTCGAATATGATTTGTTGTTGTCAATGTGATTCCTTAATTCATGTATTGAAACTGATGGTTTCATCTTTTCAAAGAATAACTTGTATGTCAGATTCAAAAATCACATTTTTTAAAAGTAACTTCAAAATCATACAGGAGACGGATATTTGAAATGTCAATGTACCTGGATTGTGTGGTTTTGGAGCAAACGATGGCCAAGTCCTGGTTGGTTATTAATATCTACGCAATCGTATGTAGCATTTTCCCCTATCTACCAAAGAAAAAAAAAGACATGAGGTGATTTTGAATTCAATACATAATTAAAAAAATGAAGAAGAATATAATATTGAAGTAGTTAAATAGATTAACATAATAAAAGAGACATGTATCTCAAGTTTTAAAAATATCAACGCTAACCTTGAAGGATCTGATAGGCAACACACTTTGATCAGAACGAACTGAGACTGTTGAGAACAAAATATGTAAGAGATTCAAAACCAAAACTACAATAATTAGTGAAGACATTTTGTTTTGGTTTTGTTTCTTCAAGAATGAAAATGGTTTGTCCATAAAAAAAAAACTATTTCTAATAAAAGAAATACAAATACAGATATTTGACTACAATTATTACTTTGACCAGAAAGAAGAAAATGATTTATTTTTACACTATGAATAGTAACCTACCATCACGAAAACAGAAAAAAATGTAATGAATATGTTGACCGAGTAACTTTAAAAAAAATATATATATATATATATATATATATATATTAAAATTTATTGTATATTATTTACATTTTTTTTTGCTATAATATACTGATTTATATCCATATACAAATCTTTTATGTGTGTTACTATTACATATATATTTAAGATAACCTTGCGTCCAACCTCTCACACCTTCCTCTCTTAGGTAGATAATCTTGCGTCCAACCTCCTCCAACATAGAGAGAACCTCGGCTCTGCCCTCCTCTTGTGTGGAGAGAACATGTTCACGTATAGCTATCTCAAAGTGGCTTGCTCCAGCAACCAATGAAACTAAAGACCCTTTTCCAACATCACAAAATCTTTTGATAGTAATCAATGCTAAATTTTCCAATGTATTTCATAGAAGTTTCTTTGACACACCATGATGTAGCCTCTATCTCCAAGCTCCTATGGATCTATCAACAAAAATTTATGTTTTTCCAATCTATCTATGTTTGTTTTAGATTTGTGTTTGATTAGCCTATTTTATACAACCATTAGGTTGATAACCTTCTCCTCTTTATCTTCTTTTGACATTGAACGAATGGTAACAATTATGTTTGCACAAAAAAAAAAGTTCTATGACCAACCAATCAAGGTTGGGAAATTAGAAATTTTCTTTTTGACATAATTAATGAAATAATAGAAAATTATAAGCACGGTAATATATGAATCTCAAATAATTCAAAGATAAAAATATAAATTAAATAAAACAATCTAAAACAACTACAATAAATTCTAAAATGCAGTATTAGAAAAAGAATATGCATATATTAATCTTCCATTTTTTTTGGGTCAATATATTAATCTTACTTATTGCAAACTGAAAAAATAGAAAGTAAGAGTATTTTTGATTTAAAATAATAAGAAAATTTTTTCTTTCCATTAAAAAAGTTTGACCAATAAAACAAAGTTGAAAACAATATTTTTGAATAAATTATTTTGGTTCCAATTGGAATTGATAACCATAATTTAGGAAAAGAAGGAGGAAGAATATGATATTTCTCTTCGTTCGTCAAAATTTTTACCATTTAAAAAAATATGATTTCCTCATCCTTCTTCTATATTCCTCATAAAATGAGTAACATTAGAACAAAAATGTTCCTCCCCAAATATTAAAATTCGTTTTTTACTAATATTTCAATTTTATTATCCAATAATATTCATATTTTTCACAATACATTGGCAGAAAATATAAAATATATTTGATACAAAATTGCATGTTAAATTAATCTGAAGGCTTTACTTGAAAATTGTATGAATAGTAAAATAAATTTAAACGATGTTTATATCGTAAATAAAAACTAAAGAATATTTTAAATTGTTCTTAAAATTTTATTGTAGGTTAAGATTAACTATCCGTATTTAATATGATGTATCTGAAATTTTATTCACAAATTTATTTTTAAATCAAATGTAAATTTTATTTTATATTCATTAAAAGTAGTATTTCATATTTTTATTGAAAGATTTATTTAATATTTAATACATTTTTAAAAAATATTGTTATTGTTGTTTGGTCACCAATTATTGGTTTGTTCCTTCTCTGCATTTTTTCTTTTCATTCCTCAATAATTGTTTATTCCATTCCGCATTGTTCTTTTTATTCATTTTCCATTTGTTCCTCTAATGGTTACCAGTAAAAACTTTTTGTTAGATAAATAATATAAGACGGTCTATGTTTATATAGAAGTGAGTATTTACATTTTTTAGAATTAATAAGTTTTTGTATATTTTCTTAATCCTTTTTATATTTTATGAGAAAGTTTATTCCAATAAGCCTAGCGTTTTTTAAAAAAATTTGCTTCCCACTTTCTTTTGAGATGTTCTATCGTTCACGATAAGAACGTTTTATGTTTAGTTAATCTAGTGTTATATAATAATCTTTGTTGTTATCTTGCATTTGTGTATTCATCTTTTTTCTATGCTACTTTTCATGCAAATTAATAGAAATAATAATAACACCGTGAAAAAAATTTTACCAAAAACTTTAGTAATTATGCATAAGAAACTTTCTTAACACTTCAAAGTCAAAGATTTTGTAGTATGCATTATGAAATTGAGAAACAAAACAAAATTCAAAGAAACGACGATGAAAATATGTGGTAATATCTAGACATTTTTTATATAGTTGCTTCGATTAGACAACAAAAAAATTGCCTGCGAGACTTGTTCAAGAACGATGATGTGTCAAACAAAAGGTTAATAAAAACAAAAATAAATTTTTACCAAGAAAAACAAAGCTAGTCGAAATTATTTTATTTGGAGAAAAATATGTCATCATCTATTTGGTGATATGGAGGGATGTATTTACAATCCTTTTCTTTTTAGGATTAACTAAGTTTTTTTTAATATAATAATATTACAATTATCTTATGCATCATTTTACCAAGCTTGAAAGCTGTGATTTCTGATCGTTAAAATTGACACGTGTCAAGATCTGATAAGTTACTAATTTTGATATGTGATTTCTGATTGTTAAAATTGACATGTGTCATAATCTGATGAGTTATTAACTTGGATATTTAATCGTTAAAACTGATACGTGTCATGATCTGATAAGTTTTTAACTTTGAGAATCAAACTTTATATAATAAGATATTTAGTGTATATCAGTATTAATTTATAATATTGTTGGTACTATATTTTTACATAAGATTTTCAAAAAAAAAATTATTTTATTATTTTATCGAATAATATTATTTTTTATATCGATACAACTCGAAACCAAAAAAAATTATTAATTTATATCTAATATTAATTTATATCTAATATTAATTTAAAGAATATCTTACAAGTTAATTAGATGCGAAATTTAACGTGTCGTAAATGTAGTTTATTCTCCGATTGTATAGAATCAAAAAGGAAAGAAAGAAAATACAGATTGGTTGTTTTGTCTAGTTACACGTATCTCTCTGAGTTTGGCTATGCCACGTCACCCAGCATTCGAACATTATTATTAAAAAAAAACGTATTTATAATGTTGAAAAGGTTGGGTCCGTCTATTATTTTCTTAACCGCGCGTCATTAACAAATAAAGAAAAAAAAGAAACAAAAAAAGAGCACTAAATAAATAAATAAAGTATATATTAACCCAAAGCCAATAAAGAATATAAAAAATTACAAAACAAATATTCACGTCTCTCTTCTCTCTCTCTCTCTCTCGCGTTATTTGTTTTGTACACGACGAACGACGATTGCTGAAAACTAATCGCCGGAGATTCTCTCGTTGGAAGATCGATCTATATAATGAATCCTGAATAGTAAAGAACCTTCTCTTTCTCTCTTTTGTTATCTTTATGTATCTGTTGTTGCTTCGGATCGACACGCTTTTACATGTGTTTTGGTGATTTTTGTTCGATTTTGCTTTGGATCTTTGTTTGTTTGGTAGGTAGATTAGGTTAACTGAATCTGCCCAATTCTGCTCGTTTTAGGTCTTTTTCGTTTGTCTGATCGATTCTAGGTTTTTGGAATTCTCGGGTCCATGGATGGATCTTTTTATCTAGGTTAGTTAGAGATCCAGTGATACACTATCGAGATCTGCGATTTCTCTTTTGATTATCGTCGTTTGTGACACAGTTTTGCCTTTTAATTCATGTATTTCGACATATAGGATCCATTTTACATATCTTTCTTGCGTTTGTAATTTGTGAGATGCAGAGTGAAAACATGGCAAAAGATCATATTTTCTGAGTTTAGGAGCTTTCACTGAGATATTCATGTTTTTATTCTCTTTTCGTTGCAGTGACTATCTGTTCAAGCTTTTGCTTATCGGTGATTCTGGTGTCGGAAAATCCTGCTTGCTTCTTAGATTTGCAGTAAGTAATTTTGCCACACAACTCTTTATGATTGTCTGGATTTTGATCATCTTTGTTTTGGTTTATTGCTTTCTCAAATTGAACACATACACACACAAAAACAAATTATGGGTCTTTGAAGATCACATATTGGAGTGTTCAATACTAGTTGGCTCTAAATTCATTACTCCATTGGATTGTACAGTTGTCACTTTTGCTTCTTTGTGTTCTTTATTTCCTGATATCTTGAAATTTGTATGTGTACAGGACGATTCTTACCTGGATAGCTACATAAGCACCATTGGTGTTGACTTTGTAAGCATATTTTCTATCGTTGCAATCACTCATTTGTATTACATGACATGAAACGAAAACATCGTTTACATGTCTCTTAATCTTTACTTGTGATGTGTTACAGAAAATCCGCACAGTCGAACAAGACGGAAAGACCATCAAGCTCCAGATCGTAAGTGTTTCTGAGAGAGGCATATACAATCAATCATAATTAGTTAAACTTTTGGATGGAAAACTATAATAACTGTTTTTGGTAATCGCCTGTGTCTACAGTGGGACACAGCAGGCCAAGAACGTTTCAGGACAATCACTAGCAGCTACTACAGAGGAGCTCATGGAATCATTGTATAATACTCTCAACTCTAATTAGCCACTCACCTTCTTGTTACTTGATACATACTTTGCTTCTTCTCCCTCACAGTTTACTATCTCCTACAGGTCACTTATGATGTCACTGACCAAGAGAGCTTCAACAACGTCAAACAATGGCTGAATGAAATTGACCGTTACGCTAGCGAAAATGTTAACAAGCTACTGGTTGGGAACAAGAACGATCTCACATCACAGAAAGTTGTATCCACTGAGACTGCTAAGGTAACACTATAACCAACCAAGTGACCTTCTCTATCCACGTAAACCTTGTCTGAAAGATGATAACATTGTTGTTGTTGTCTCTTCTCCTTGTTTCACAGGCTTTTGCAGATGAACTTGGGATCCCATTCTTGGAAACAAGTGCTAAAACTGCAACCAATGTGGAAGATGCTTTCATGGCCATGACTTCCGCAATTAAGACAAGGTTAGAAGTTACATGTTAATTTTACTTGTGAAGAACTCCTTAACCGTTTGCTTAAACTGGTTTTGGTGATGTTCTTTTGCAGAATGGCGAGCCAACCAGCTGGAGGTGCCAAGCCACCTACGGTCCAGATTCGCGGGCAACCAGTGAACCAGCAATCAGGCTGCTGCTCATCTTGATTTGATTTGTCACCAATCCTCTTTGGATCATCGTCACTCCATTATAATCATTTGTTTGCATTGCATGTATGACTTCTCCAAATTAACAACTCCCCCCCTCTTTTTCTTCTTTGGTTTTCATTTATTTTCTTTTCAGATTCTTTTTCTGATGTATTTCGAATGCTTTAATCCCATATACTACTTTAGTAAAGTCCCTTCATGCCAGCATTGAAACTTCTGGTTATTCTCGAACGGTAATATATGGAAACATAATTTAATACAAACATATACAAAATTAAACATAGAACGTAGACGTTTGTATTCTATGGAAATTGGGAAACTAAAAAGCATATTGACATACCTTAAAGAATTCTTCCTTGGTAATAAAAGATTTGATTATCTTCCAAATTTTATGAAATGAAATCTTTGAATTTTCCAGTAAAGCTATCAAACCTCAGCTCCAAGATGTAAAGCTATCAAACCTCAGCTCCAAGATGTTATTTTCCCATGCTAAAGAAGTATAATGATATACAGTAAAACCTCTATAAATTAATAATGTTAGAACCAAGGAATTTTATTAATTTATAGTGATATTAATTTATCTATAAATTAATAATTATTATTTTATAATATAAATTAATAATTAATTTATAGGTATATTTTTAATTGTTTCATTTTTAAAAAATTATGAATTGAGAAATATTTGCAAAATAAGATTAAAATTTTGGATGTTGTAAATTTTTTGGTATTGGAATTGAATTTGAAATAATTAAAAGATATTATTGACAATGAATTACAAATATTATAGACACATTCACTTATACACATGACATAAATATTCAAATTTATGAATAAGAATATCAATTATCGTATTTTAATAGTCTATCAAACTATCAAAATTTAAATGATGCATATTTAGAAATTGAGAACTTTAAAACGTTTTAGCTGTTTTATGAAATGTTATAGAATATTTTATATCATTATAGTTTGAAAATACACATAACAATTGTTTTATAGATATGAAGTTTACGAGAAACATAATTTACTATATCAGCATATATATATATATATGTAAATTTACATGATTATTAATTTATGATATTATTGGGAACATATTTTACATGGGGATTTCAAAAAAAATATTATCTTATTATCTTATCGAATTTTGTTATTTTTTACACTGTCCCAACTTGGAACTAGCAAAATTATTAATTTATAGTATTTATTAATTTATAGAGTATTAATTTATAGAGGTTTTACTGTATACCTCTTCTTTGTATATAGTGAGCTGGAAAATTCTCTATTTTGTATTTGGCATTGGAGTATGGTTTTGTTTGAAACCATATACAAAGAGAACGATAATTTACCTTTATTCATGAATTTGGCAACATTTTTTGTTTCAAATAAAATTTTCAAGAAAAACTAATTGGAATAAATAATTCTCTATATATTAATAGAGAAGCTTTTTGTTGAAAATGCTGATGTGTTGTCGTGAGAGAGATTTGGAAATTTAATTACAATTAAGCATCTCAAATAAACATATTTACAAAAATAAGTCTTTTGATTTATAAATGTGCCATTAAAATATATAAGGAAATCTTTATTTCATTATTATTTACATAAATGTGTCATTAGAATATATAAGGTAATGTTTCTTTCTATTAGTTTTTTAAAATGAAAGACTTCATCAACTATTAAAAAATATATATATAGTTAATAATTTAATTATCATTTTCATAACATATTTAATGATTTAAAGTAAATTACATTTTATAAAATATTAAAAAACTTATTCATCTATTTAACTTTTTGAAATACAAAACTTATTCTCCGATTTTCAAAAATTTGATGACTATTCAAATACTCCCTCTGTTTCACAATAAATGTCATTGACACATTTCACACAAATTAAGCAAATATTAGAATATACATATATGCCCTTATTTAATAAATGTTTAATGGGTTAATTTAGCCATAGATTAAGGGTAAAACTAGAAAATCTAATGAAAAAGATGCATTAAAAAATAAAATAGTGCATTGGAAATGTAAAATGACAAAAAAAAATTGTAAAATGACACTCTTTATGAAACAAAGGAAGTATATATACTAAAAAATAATTATTACAAGAATCTTAAAAATAAATAACATTATCACAATTATCATAATAATTACATTATATTCCACATTTCATGGGTGAAATATATTTTTACACAAAATAATTAAATTTAAATTTGAATAAAATAAATTCCAAATAATAATTTTACTTGTAATAATTTTATTTGACTTGATTTATCCCACATATAATGCGGTTATTACCTAGTTTACCTTTATTCGTGAATGTATTAGAATAGAAGTCTACTCTTATATTATGTGACGTTGAATATTTTAGAATTTCTCTCATTTCAGCTTGTTCACTAATATCATATTCCAAACCATAATACTTCATTTCTAATGAAGTAGTATACTCACTAATGAGTGGTTCAGAAGGATATTGGACTCTCAAGATATTGAGATACCAAAATACATATGCCACCGGTTCATATCTGTGGAAAAAAAAATTCAAAAGGATTAGTTACATTTTATGCAAAAGAAAACACAAATATACATATTAACGGGGAATAAAGTTTAAAATATATTTTCCCAACCAGTGTTGGTGAGATCCGATGTAATAACAAAGATTTGACTAGCTGATGTTCGAAGTTGAACTATATGACCAAATATAATTATAACTTCCAAATGAAGGGTCATTACCAACCGAAGCTCTATACAACAATTTCTCCAAATAAATATGAAATGTTTGGAAGATTAAAAAGATGTTCTTTTCTGGTAGGGAACTAAAAAGATGTTCTTAGAGCATAATTAGTAGGGGTTTAGTAGGGGTTGCTCTTGCAATTGCTTTTATTAAAAAAATAACAAAAAGAAGAGAGAGAGAAAAAACAAGAGGAATCGTTGCTTGATGGAGAATCTGGAGAAACGTTTCTCAGACTAAAGAGACATGTGTCAGTTATTCAGTGATACATATATTAATAAATAAATAAAAAAAGAATATGTATAATATTTTTTTGTTTTGTTTTCTGAGCAACATTTACCTGTTCTCGACTAAAGATGGTCTTAGAACTTTAGGAAGAGTAAACTAATTTTTAATAATGAATTACATATATTTTAGTAAATGATTCCTAGAATGGTATTTGAAAAGAAACAAAAATCACTTTTGAATTTTGGTTTTTAAGAATAATTTAATATTTTCTATAAAAAAAATTATTCATTAAGATTAATTTAATAATTTCCAATATTATGAATGCTATTTTTTCTGAATTTCACCCTTGTGTGCTATTATTCTTTTGTAAAAAATGTTCTTGAGCTATCTAAAAGAATTGCTCTAATTTTCTTAGTCCAAGATATTGACCTATTCAAATGGTTTAAGAACGTAAAATATTAAATAACTTGTAATAATTATATTATTTATCAAAAAAATATATAATATAGTTGACTAATGTTGACTAATGACCAAATAGAATCATAAGTTCCAAATTAAGGGTCATTAGAAACTGAAGGTCTAAACAACAATTTCTCCAAATAAATGTGAAATGTTTGGAAGACTAAAAAAAATGTTCTTAGAATCTTAGGAACAGTAAACTAATTTTTAATAATGAATGACATATTTAGTAAAGGAAACCTAGAACGGTTTTTGAAAAGAAAAAAAAATCACTTTTGAATTTTAGATTTTTAAGAATAATTGAATATCTGTATAAAAAATACAGTTAATTTTTTATTCATTAAGATTAATTGAATAATTTTCCAATATAATTAATGCTATTATTCTGAATTTCGCCCTTGTGTGCTATTATTCTTTTGTACAAATTGTTCTTGGGCTATCTAAAAGAATTGTTCTTGGGCTATCTAAAAGAATTTCTCTAATTTTATTAGTCCAAGATATTGACCTATTCAAATGGTTTAAGAACATAAAATATTAAATATGTTATGAAACTTAAACTTATCTTGTTCATTCAATAGAGAGTACATATATATACAAGTACACAAAATCCAAAACCTATTGACGGTGGGAATAGATAGTAATAATGGGCCTTATGAACTTGGACTTGTATGGACCGGTTATGGAGATCCATCTTCAATGGTTTACAACACTCCCCTTTGGATGACATAACCATGTAGATGCTAAGAGATCATCATAATACGCTTGGGGATGCTGCCTCATTGAAACCTTACCAGGAAAACCCAGTGGGACAAAACCATGGTGAAGGAAAAAGAGTACATCACGTATTACTCCCCTTGTTCTGAACATCACTAAAGGTCCTTGAGTATACGCATCCCAATCTAATGCGTGAGCTTCCTGAATGTTGATGTTGGTAATGACTTGGTGAAAAGATCGGCTGAGTTGCCGCTAGATTGGATTTGTACCACTTGAACTTCACCGGCCTTTTGTAGTTCATGTGTGAAAAAGAACTTAGGCAAAATATGCTTCGTCCGATCCCCTTGATGTAACCTTCCTTGAGCTGTGCGATGCAAGCTGTGTTGTCTTCATATATGATGGTCGGTTCCTTGTCATCGGCCATGCCGCAATCTGATCTGATATGTTGAGTCATTGATCTCAACTAAACACACTCACGGCTGGCCTCATGTATAGCCAAAATTTCTGCATGATTAGATGAAGTGGCCGCAATGGTCTGTTTCATTGAACGCCATGAAATTGTTGTACCACCATGCATAAACACATAGCCGGTTTGAGATCTAGCATTATGTGGATCCGATAGATAACCTACATCAGCAAAACCAACTAAACCTTCTTTGTTATGGTTAGTATAAAATAAACCCAAATCCATCGTTCCTTGTAGGTAACGCAATAGATGTTTGATACTGTTCCAGTGCCTTTGGGTCGGACATGAACTAAATCTCGATAGGAGGTTCACAGAAAAAAAAATATCTGGTCTAGTGTGGCTAGCCAAATACATTAAAGTTCCTATGACACTGAGATATGACACTTCAGGACCGAGAACTTCTTCATCGCCTTATTTGGACCAAATGGATCACTGTCCAAATTGAGGCTTCTCACGACCATTGGCTAGGCAATGAGTGGGCCTGGTCTATATTGAATCTCTTGAGTACCTTTTCAGTATATGCCATTTGATTTACAAAGATTCCATCATTTATGTACTCAAGCTGCAATCCCAAACAAAACTTAGTTTTACCTAGGTCTTTCATTTCAAATTCTTTCTTGAGATATTCAACTGTTTGGGAAATTTCCCCAGAGGTTCCTAGGATGTTCAAATCATCCGCATATACTGCTATGATTACAAACCCTTTGTTTGCAAACTTCTTTATAAAAATACATGGACTGATGGGATCATTCTTATAGTCTTCTTTGACTAGGTACTCACACAATCTATTGCACCACATATGCCCACTTTGTTTCAGTCCATAAAGGGATTTGTTTAGCCTTATGCAGTGCTGTTCTCGAGAATCTTTCTTATCATTGAGCTCAATACCCTCTGGTATCTAATATATATTTCATTATCCGGTGGAACCATATAAATATGCGGTCACTACATCTATTAGCCGCAGATCAAGACTTTCTCTTATAGCCAAACTTATCAAAAATCTAAAAGTTGTTGCATCCACCACATGGGAGTATGTCTCTTCATAATCTATCCTCGGTCTTTTTGAGAATCCTTGTGCTACAAGTCGTGCCTTATATCTCACGATTTCATTATGCTCATTTCTTTTCCTCACAAACACCCATTTGTGTCCCATTGGTTTAAATCGAATGGTGTCCTTATGATCGGACAAACACATTCCTTTTCTTTAATGAATTCAACTCCACGTGTATGGCTTCTTTCCATCTTAGACAATCTGGTCTTTGAGTGCACTCTAATATAGATGTGGGTTCATGATCCTCATTCATTTCAAGTGCTACCTTATATGCAAATATTTCATCAATGTTGACATCTTTTCAGTTCCATTGAATTCCAGACATGATATAGTTTATTGAGATCTCATTATTATCAATACCTTCAGGACCTTGAGGTTCAGCGTCCCAAACCTCATTGATAGGTTCTACCGCGGCCATGTTTATGGTTTCCTTAACCTCGGTTTTATTTGCACCTTTGTTTGATTTCCGAGGGTTCTTATCTTTGGAACCTATTGGTCTACCACGTTTCAAACGTGCCTTAGACTCTGTAGCAACTTGATTGTGTCCCTTTTGAACATCAATACGTATTGGTGCATTACAAGCTGGTATGTACGATTTTGTAACTTTCTTTGGGTCAGCAAAGGAATCTGGCAATTGATTAGCTAGCTTTTGTAAATGTATAATCTTTTGGACCTCTGCTTCACATTCCAGAATCCAAGGATCTTGCCAATTCAAGGATGTTTGATTCCATGATATCTCTTTGACCAGCTTGTTTGTCTCTCCACCTAATGTAGGGAATTCAGATTCAGCAAATTGACAATCTGCGTATCTAGCCTTAAATAGATCACTCGTGGTTGGCTCTAGATACTTAATGATGGTGGGAGAATCATATCCAACATATATTCTCATCCTCCTTTGAGGTCCCATCTTTGTTCTATGCGGTGGTGCAATGGGTACATAAACGGCACACCCAAATGTCTTTAGATAGGATATGTCTGGCTCATGACCCGTGAGTAATTGGGATGGCGAATATTTATGCTCACTAGATGGCCTGATGCGTATAAGTTCTGTTGCATGTAATACCGCGTGTCCCCAAGGCGCCACATGAAGCTTCGACCTCATGAGTAATGGTCGAACAATCAATTGAATTCGTTTAATGAAGGATTCAACTAATCCATTCTGTGTATGTACATGTGCCACGGGATGTTCCACACTTACCCCCATGGACATACAATAATCATTAAACGCTTGGGATGTAAATTCACCAGCATTATCTAGACGTTTAGTCTTAAGTAGAAAATCTGGAAAGTGTGCTCGCAGACGTATGATATAGGCCAGCAATCTAGAAAACGCTAGGTTTCTAGTGGATAATAGACAAACATGCGACCATCTGGTCGATGCATCATTGAGGACCATAAAATATCTAAACGTCCCACATGGTGGGTGTATTGGTCCACATATATCTCCTTGTATCCTTTCCAGAAAATTTAAAGTTTCTTTAGTTACATTGACTGGTGATGGCCTTATAATGAGTTTCCCTTGTGCACATGATACACACATGAGATTCTTAGGGATAACTCGTCTCTCTTTTAGAGTGTGCCCTTTTGAATTTAAGATTATCTTACGCATCATGTTAGAATCGGGATGGCCAAACCGGTCATGCCATAAAGTGAATTGTTCATTGAACATCTTGTTCATTGCCATATTAGCTTCTATCATATTTATTTTGTCATAGTAAAGGCCAGTAGATAATGCGGGTATAGTCTCTAGGACTTTCTTAAAACTTTGGGCGATCTCAGTAATGTGTAGGAACTCTTGGTTCCCTTCACCCTTAGTTTCAATATGGAAACCATTCAAACGAATATCTTTGAAACTCAATAAGCTCCTCTTTGAGCTGGGTGAATATAAAGCATCTGATATTTCAAGATGCGGGCCCTTTGGTAAAAGAATATGGGTCTGACCATAGCCTTCAATCAGACTAGCTATACCCGCTATTGTGCTAATATTGACGTTTTTCAAAGTGAGATTCACAAAATATCTCTTATCCTTCAAAATCGTGTGGCTTGATCCACTATCCACCACAAGTATGTTCATGTCCTCAGTCATTTCTTAATATGGACAATAATTATTTTTTAGACATAAAGGAATAAAGCAAACAAATGTATATAAAATAATTGAATTTAAACCAAAATCAAAAATCCTAAAACATGGAAATTAAAAATAAAAATAAAAATAAGTCCAAACAAGAGGTGTCTAAATTTAATTATCCTCTTTTAGACAATCTGAAGTTTCATAATCCAATAGATCATCTTTCTCATGGTCAAAATCTCCTTCACCATCGAGATGAACCAAGTTAGTTTCTGAATTTTTTTTCACACTCTCTTGATAGAGATCAACAAGGTGATTTGGTGTCCTGCACGTCTTTGCCCAATGGTTCCCCATACCACATATGTGGCAAACGGATTTGGTCTTGTGTTGCGGTTTGAAAATTCTGCGGCCTCTACCTCGACCACGACCAAATTTGGATCGATTCCCACGGTCATGACCATCATAATGGTTTCCTTGGTAATTGCCACGACCGCCACGTCCTCTACCACGGCCACGGCCGTGATTCTTGTCCATATGGACGTAGTTAGACTCTTTAGTCTCTTTAGGCTCCTTAGGCTCTTTATTGGTCATATCAGCTTTGTGGGCTTCTGGTAATGGGGCAGAACCAGGAGGTCTCATTACACTATTCATCAGCAATAACTTACTGTTTTGCTCAACAAGTAGCAAATAAGAGATTAGACTTGCATATGTAGTAAAACCCTTTTCACGATATTGTTGCTGAAGCAGTATGTTATTTGTGTGAAAGGTTGAGAATATTTTCTCTAGCAAGTCTTCCTCAGTAAGCTCCTTACCACATAATTTCAAGATTAAAACTATCTTAAATAGTTCTGAATTATACTCATCCACGGATTTAAAATCCTGGATTATGAGATTCTTCCAATCGAACTGGGCTTTTGGTAAAAGCACTATCGTTTGGTGATCATATCTGTTTTTTAACTCTACCCAAAGATCAAGAGGATTCTCAATGGTAAGGTACTGGTTTGAGACTCGGTGCAAGATGATGGCGTATGAGGAGAATCGCCTTATATCTTTCTTTTTCAGTGGCCTCATTGTTATCCTCAATGCATTCGCAGAGGTCCTTTGATTTCAGGGTAATCTTAGTATCCAAAGCCCATTGTAAGTAGTTGTCACCAGAGACATTAAGTGCAGCATATTGGAGATTGTTGATCTTTGACATCTATAAGACACATAAGCAATCGATTTAAATCATGTCATGTGGTTTTTAAGACCGAAACATGCAATTGATGTTCATATATTTCACCTTGTTTTACCTTAGTATATTCACATCTTTTGCATGATTTACTATCTAGTTTGGCCATTATTGAGTAGCTTTAGGACTGTTTATGCATTAGAGTAGATTTGCATTACATTTTCATAGTTTCTTGCATAAACAGGTGATTTTGGATCCTAAGGAGCATGGAAGGAATGTTGAAGAGGATTGGAGCTATCAGGTGAAGAAAACAAGGGAGCTAGAGCTGAAGAATCAAGGTCCTGAAGCCCACTCGACTGCCCACTTGACCAGACACTCGACCGTGTGCGGAGAAGGACTCGACCGGATGGAAGAAGCAGAAGAGAGGCCACTCCAGTAGGCACTCGACCAAGCACATGGTCGAGTTGACCGAGTCGCCTCCCTAGTTTGTTTGCTTATAGATTTAGGGCTTCCCCACTTTTCTATATAAGTCCCTTGTACCTCATGGCCGCCCAAAAGTCAGAGAGAGAGTCAGAAATAATATCTTGTAGCCACAAAAACCTAGTATTTACCCTTTTTGGGATTATCTACTTTTGCTTAGATCATTAGCCACTTTTGTACCATCTTAAGAAATCTTTTGATACTTGTTGGTTCCATAACTCAAGTATTAAGAATTTGAGTTTGATTTCTTCTTCAATATTGTAGATCTCTATCTCATCTTTCTAATCATGCAAGTTTTATTGATTTCTGGGTTTATGATTTTGTTCATCATGTTTTGTGATTGTGAGTAGTGGCTTAGGATCTTAAGGATGGATTAGGTTGGGTAAAGGTTATGGGTGTTTAGATTGATCAAGCTTTATTGTTGTACATCTCTTCTAGATTAGATATGCTCTATGTTGTTCTTATATTGAGAATGTAAGGATAGACTTTAAGCTTCTTAGCATCACACCAATGTCTAAGTTGCTAGATAAGGCTAAGTCTAGAGATTATCATGAAGCATGCTAAGAGATTAGATGTTTTGTGTGATTTTTGACAATAATGATCTGGGTTTTAATGTCTGTTTTTATATGTAATAGCTAGTGAGAGCTAGGTCTAAGAGTATCTAAGCTTGATTGTTATTGCCATGAGAATGGATTAACAAGTATTGGAAGATCATTGTCTAGAGATAGCTCATTGTTGACTGAGGTTTGTTGATCAATCTAGATAACCATAGCTTAAGCCCAGCCCATGAATCTATCCTTAGGACCTTTCTTTGTTATTGATTTCTCTGTTTAAATCCTGTTAATTGCTTGTTGTTTGATTCACTTTTGTTTTGCTATGTTTTCATTGTTGTCCTGTCTCTGTCTTACATCCGCAAGTTCACTCGACCATCCACTCGATCGAGCATCCGATCGAGTGCTTGCTCGAGCTCCATCCAGAGTTCTTGTTTATGTTTTGCATTTACCTGTTTCATTTCCTATTCCATTCCTGTTACATTCATTTTATTTCTGCTTGATTCTGTTTCATAACTTGTCTTGCATTAGTTTAATTCATGTGCCTGTTTAGCATCATCACTGCTTTGTTTTCACAGTTTACTTTGCATTTAGTATCTTGTCTTAGTAGCTTTACATTCTGCATTTCATCATTATCATTAGGTTGCTAGATAAAAACATTCATCACATTTGGCTTGACTTAGATAAGTATTCACATCATGATTGCTTGCATCACACTCATTATGGATTGACATCCTTTATGCTACAACAGCATAAGGGTAATTGAAACACCTTGCATCCACCTGTTCATCCATCATCTCTATCAACATTCATCATCATCACACATACAAAAGAACATGTTTCAGCAATCAATTTAGTTCTAGGCCATGCAGTTTTTAAGACCGAATCATGCTGGTCCTAGGAAGTGATTTCTTACATGATCGCGTGGTTATTTTATGCATGAAACAATCCTAGACAAATTATGATCTAGTATGAATAAGAAAACATTATGCAAACAGTTAAGGTTTTCCTTTTTTTTAGTTAGGTTCTCCTCTTTTAGATAGGATTAGGGTTAAATTAAGTTAAGGATAAGGGTCTAGTATTTTTTAGGAGAATTTAAATAAACTAGAGATAAAGCCAAAGTAAGTTTAGGAGAATCTAACATACAAGTTTCAGAGTTATCCAAATTGGGTTTCGATTTTAAGATTTGAATTTTAGGATTTCATGCAAAACATAGAACAATCAAATAATAACAATCAATTCATCCTAAGCAATTCTAAACCTCAAACAATCGGATTTTAAAGTTTTATTAGGGTTTCAAAAATCGTGACTTAGGGTTTAGGATACTTAGGGTTTATAGTTTTAGGATTTCGATTTGTTGATTGTGTATATGTAGATTTTAGGGTTCAAATATAATTAGGGATCAAATTCGGTATGTGTCCGATGAGTTTGATTGTTTACCTTGATCACCGATTGGGTTGAATGGATTGGTCCGGGAACTAAAGACCACGGAAAACAAACGAGCTGATCACGAGCTGTCACGAACGGTGAGCTTGAACGAACAAGGGCTGATGTGCGGTTTTTAGCGATTTAGGGTTAGGGGATTTTTCTTCTTTTTGTTAGAGCAAATTCTTGCTAATAACGTGTTATGAAACTTAAACTTTTCTTATTCATTCAATAGAGAGTACATATATATACAAGTACACAAAATCCAAAACCTATTGACGGTGGGAATAGATAGTAATAATGGACCTTATGAACGTGGACTTGTATGGGCCGGTTATGGAGATCCATCTTCAATGGTTTACAACAAAATAACTTGAAATAATTATATTATTTATCGAAAAATATATATAGTATAGTTTTTTAGTTTATATTGTCATTAAAATAAATAAATGAAATAAGTAAAACTATTTGAAATAGTCAAATGTTATTTATTTTTGAAATTAAGGAAAAACTTTGAGAGAAGTCGTCTCACTTAAACAAACTTCAAGGAATACGTGATTAATACTTGAAGTTGGAGATTCCAAAAGCTTCTCATTGATTGTTTCACATGAAATTTTCGCCTCTACCAGATTCAGAAGACTCGTCTCAGTTAAACAAACTTCAGGACCCTTCTCCATATATATGAATGTGCTATGTGCAAGTTTTTTAAAGAAGGAGTATTATTAATCACGTATCCCCAATGCTCTACCCCGGCCGTCATTTTCATCATGAATTGATAGACTCTGCAAAGATGACACCTCAATAACGAAATTGTTGATACCATCACCACTAGCAGTTCGTTTCACGAGCAGCGTTTCAAGACTTCTGATCATAGAACATATAGGAGTTGTGACTTGTGACCAGCTGTTGCATGGACTCAAACATAGGAGTTGTGTAGTATTAGCAAACATTCAAACTTTACATAGGAGTTCATAAGATGTTGCAATAGCTGTAATTGAAGACTATACCTTGTCTTCAGCATCTTTCTGTTCTTGCTGTTCGGCTTCTTTGGTTGCATCAGCGGTTTCATCCTCACCTCCTTGCTTCTCAACCCAAAAATAGTTCGGGTATAAATAATAGTATGTATGGGCCGGATTGTTAGTTGAAAATTATAAACCTAGAAGATATAAATTAGTTGTGTATTATACACGGTATACTAGGGTTAAAATTATAAACCGAGATGATATAATTTAGTTGGTTTGTTAAAATATATATATTAGTTGTGTATATATATATACACGGTAGGTATACTAGGGTTCCCGGCCGGAGTTGTTTAGGAGGCGCACGCAGCTAGTTATGGGTCGATATAAACACGAACGTTATCGCTTAAGACTCAAATTGGCTGACATCAAAGATCCTCTGCTCATAGATCGGAACCGTACCGCTGCCCGTAATCGTCCACTAAAACTGACTGGAAAACGGACTGGAAAACGGACTGGAAAACCGACTGTTGTGTGTGAGGGAAACCATCAGGTTTGCGACTCTGATAAATTTGATACTCAGGTTGGTTATATATACTCTTACTTACTTCTTAAATATTGTATATACTAATTTTGCAAGTCGGAATTGAATAAGTTGTGATGCTTTTTTATACTAGTTTTTTTACTGATTTGATTGTTAAATAGAGATATTTGGCAAAATGATACATTTTTCAAACATAATTAGGAATAAGATATATTCACTATTTATAATTAGAAAAAACCACATTTATCATTGTTTGTCTATTTTCTCAGCCTTTTTTGCCATTAAACAATCTTCTTAATTAGATTTATGCCATTATACCTCTATTTTTCTCTCCATTTCTTGATTTTTTTTCAAATAATTGTTAATGTAATTTTTTTTAGAAAACTTTTTAAATACAAAAAAATCTATATTTTTTTCTTTAAAATTTGATATAAAATTTGATATAAATTTTGTTTAATAATTTTTAAATATATTATATATATATATCTCTTTTGTAGCCTTACACATTATTACATTTGTACACTTAATAATGTGTACAGACATATGTACTCTTAATAATGGGTACACACATCTGTACTCTTAATAATGTGTACAGACATCTACACACTTAATAAGGTGTGCGGGATACAAAATTTGTAAAAAATATTTAACATTATCAAATAAAATCATCAAACAAAATGCATATCAAATTACAAATAAAAAACATAGATTTTTATCTATCTTTAAAATTTTAAAAAATAAATTTTAATTAGCCAGCAATTTTGTTTTAGATTGTTGGGAGCATATAAGAAAGAAGAATTAAAAAAAAAAAAATCAAACCAACTTCCTCTCTCTCCTCTTTTTTTCTCTTTTTTTTTCTCAAAACTATTAATTATGATTTTTTAGTAATGTTCTTCCCTCCCCTGGCCCCACTCAGAATTTTATCTCTACCATCCTCTATCTCACAACACCCTCTTTTCTCTATTATAAATAGTGTATGTATGTTTTTGACAATTAAGTTTCAAAAACGTACTAAAATGCTAACAACCCTTCTTAATATTACAGCAGGAAAACTTGCCTCAGTCTTCGCCATTAAGGTGTCCATTTGATTACTCTCTCTCTCTCGTGTATATATATCAATCAATTACTAGCTTAGCCATATATAGATCTATATATATATATGGATGGTGATGGTTGTAGTTGGTCTTTAATTATGTAGATTGGCCTCACAGGGTGGCTCTAAAGCTTCGCTGCACGCTTGTTCTACCACCGGTATGGAAACAATCCAATCAGATCAGAGACTTGATCATTTGAAGGGATCTGTTCAGTCTCAGGAAAGGTTTCCATCTGATATCGTTACTACCGCCAAGCCTAATTATTTGCCATCAACAAGCCTCAATGCACAAACGCAAAGCTTCTGAAAGCAAGAAGAAGCTCTCTATGAGTATGATCTAGCGCAATTTCCCATATCCACCACTCTATAAAACTGCGCTCTCTTTTCTATCACTTGTCATTTTATCACCCCTGTTTTTGTAACTTAAAAAACTTGAGATGCTTTATCATTCTTACGTATTATGGGAATGTGTTTTATTATGCGAATATCTTTTGTCTGATAAATGTGTCTGATGTCTTTGTCTCTCTTTTTTTTTGGCTCAAACATCAACTTTCCATTAAACAAGATCATACAACTAAATCAAGGCACAATACATTCATCACTAAAGACTTGGACCAAATGCAATGGATGATCAAGTACAACCCTGGAAAACTAGCGGATCCAACGCTACCTAATCGAAAACCATTGTATTTTTTAACCACGACGAGATAGACAACACACCACGACTCGGAGTGAAGTAATCTCTTAAACCACCTAAATTAACCTAATGACACGAAAACAAAAACTAACACAGAGAAGACCAAAACTAATACTGAAAAAAAAAACAAATCCCAGCCATGAGAACCTCTGGATCGACATGTAGAACTTGTCCCAATAGCTTCAACACCTGAAGGCGCATCATCATAATAGCTTGGTCGTTCTGGCTTTCACTGTTCCGGTCCTAAACCTAAAAAAAGACAATACATCCGACGGACCCGACCAAGAGTCGTGAGACAAAACCGACAAACTAGATGCATCTCCAATCTAACCATATAATAACCAAAATGCTAATCTTCTCAAGATTAAAAATTGGACCACATAATAGCAAATCATCACCTCGCAGTGCAAGATCGAAGAGCTAAATCACTTTTGTCGGAGGCACACACCTTGGTCGGACTGAAACCAAACAAACCGCTCCTTGCTACAAGACACCGTCGTGGCTAGAATGAGAGGTAAGATCTGAATAAGAACCCAAACCCGACCGTAGAAGCTTGTCGAAGAGAAGCTTCATCTCTCATTGCTCACCGAAGCCAACAAACCGCCGGAGACAAATCCGCCGGAAACAATCGTAGTCCCCAACCCAGATTCGCCAGATCTGGCCATAGAATCGACTCTGTCCTTCAATGTCGCACCAGAGCCTTCACCAGCAACCACTACCCGACGGAGACTTCGCTTCACGCGCTGAGATATCACCGGAACCACCACCATCGAGAGTCACCAAACCGCCGGCGAAAGGAAGACAAGGAACGGGAGAAGACAACTAAGAGACTACAAGGATGAAAACCAAAGGATGGAGCCCTCTCCGGCGCCAGAAGGGCAACCGGAGAGGCGGAGCTAGCAAACCGGCAGCGACTCTCTCTCTCGCTCTCTCTAGATAAATTTTTTTTTTCAAAAATACACAACAGCTGGTCAAATATTTGGTCATTTTTATATTTCTGCCATATAACAAAAAATACACAAGGGGACTAAGAAGATGTGTTAAATGAACAACAACTAACTACAGAATTTAGTTGGGGATTTTATCATGACTTAAAAAAAATTACTTAACACTTGCTTTTCTCAACCTCTCCCAGCTTCCAAATGGATATGAGGAACCTTTTCTCAACCATTCTCGTGTAGCTTATATCTTAAGAAATCAATTATTATGCAACTACCATGAACCATGGAATAATACGTAGTACAATGTTCCCATCTTTGTTTCTTATTTCTCCCCTGGATTTACCTAGATATCAAACATCTCTAGTGACTGTCCTTCAGTTCTTCTCTTGTTGATGACTACTGTTGTTTAGATTTAAACGTACAGATAGTTACCAATGCAATGTTTGGTCATATATATGAGATAATTACTAGCTTAGAGAAGACCGCATCTGAAGCAAACGTGGAAACAGACAGAGCAAACGTGGAAACAGAGCCTGGTCCTATAAATGTCAAAGAAGGAAGCCTCGTTGGGAAATATGAATCACTGGTGCAAATCACACTGATAACCAAAGGCAAAGGGAAGGGAGATAAATCTTTTACAGGAACCAGAGGTGTGACTGATCGACGTAGATTTACCAATGCAATGTTTGATCATATACATTAGATCATTGCTAGCTTAGAGAATACCAAATCAATAGCAGGTGCGGAAAGAGGATGAAGAAAGTGAGAGTGAGCTTCAGTGATCAACTAGGTGGAGAGGTGGCTGAGATTGTTAGGATGTCAGATGGAGCAGACGTGGAAACAGAGTCCGGTCCTATAAATGTCAAAGAAGGAAGTCTCGTTGGGATATATGAATCACTGGTGAAAGTCACACTGATACCCAAAGGCCAAGGGAAGGAAGGTAAGCATTTTACAGGAACCAAAGGTGTAACTGATTAGGTTCTTTAGTTATGTAAGTATTGAGTGTGTAGTGCGTTTTAATTTTAAACTGAAACCTTATTGGACTTCGATTTTGGAGCTGAAACGTTAGTTGTTGTTTGCTCAGATTTCAAAGCAATATGGATCAGAGATGAGTGTAGATGACTTGGCTGAGTTTGATGCTTTAAAACATGACTACAAGGTTGATTGGCACTTAAAAAACACATGCAGAAGAAGTTAAGACCAACTTCAGAAGAGCTGAAATCGAGGTCTGTAGATGTTAGGAATAGAAGAATGGCTTGTATCAGAAGGATAGTATTTCTCAGAGGGAGGGGATGAGATATAGAGAGTCGTATCTACACCACGAGTATGTCGGGACATTTCAGGATTAATGGGAAGGAACATGGCTAGGCTTGGAGAACTTTGGTCAGATATGTTGATGAAAGTCTGAAACGAGCAGAGGAAGCAACATTGGTTACTCGGATTAGAGAGGAGCAGCAGAGATTAGGCCTTACTGCAGAAAGTGATTGAATTGGTAATGAGAAGATGGAGGAATTAGAAGAAGAGAAATCAGAAGTAGATGAAGAAGTGAAGAAAAGACAAGAATTTGTCAGATTCATGGCCTTGAATTTCCCGTGTTGGACATCACGGCCTCCACGAACAGCATCGAGTTTAATTGTTTTAACAGCTGCTGTTCCAGCTTCATCCTAAAAGTATCAACCATAAGTTATATATATTATCATACATATATATTATTGAGGAAGCTGTCAAGTAGAGGAGTATATGTAGAAGACAGAAAAGGGCAATGAAAAGAATTCCAAACCTGCAAGGCAATGTAAGTATCTCCCATATAGAACTTTTGATGCAGGAGCATAATCGTTAGGATTTTAATTAATTTAGCTTTTCTTTATTAATTCTTAATTATATTAATTTCTATTGGTTTTCCTTTCTAGATTAGGGTTTAGCTAGTTTTGTTTTACTATATAAACAGCTTTAGTTTTAACCTAAGGGGAATCATATTATTCTTATCAATAAAGTTTTAGAGTTTATCTCTTTTATCTTTTCTGGTGGATTCCAGAACCTCATTTCTGGTGGATTCCAGAGTTTTATCCTTCGAGTTTGTCGCTTGCAAACTCGTTTTTGAACTAGGTTTAGCGCTTGCTTTACCTAGGATTTTCTGCTGCATTATTTGGTATCAGAGCAGGCTTTCTCCTGTCTCTTTTCCAAAGCTTGATCAGCTATGGGAGATCAATCTGTGACCAAAGCAGACTTTCAGAGTTTTACTGAGGCTCTTACCACTGCTCTAACTGCTTTGACCGACCATATGAAGAATTTGACAACTGAGGTCAGAAACAGGACAACTGAGGTCAGAAACGGCTTCAACAACGCAAATCAACGAAGAGGTAGAGGAGAAGAACCAGTTACGGTTAGAAAAAGTGAAGATGTTATTGAAAATCAATTGAGATTATTAATCAACAAGATTAGTTTTCCACAAAGAGAATACAATTGTGTGATTGTTGAGAATTCGATTTCTAAGGAAGAAGAATCTATAGAGAAAGAGATAGTCGATCACCAGAGCATAATTGTTGGTGAAGAACTCATGCATGATGAGATCTGTGTAGAATTCGGATCTGATAAAATCCATGCAGAATTCGGGCTAGATGAAATCTGTGCAAACTCTATGGTCAGCTGGACAATCCTACAGAATGGGAGTGGTGCAAATTTCGGGTTTGATTCATTATGTGGAGATTTTTGGCATAATTCCTTTTGTGAAAAGTTAAGGCAAGATATGCATGGTTACTTAAAGTAAAGTTTCTAAAAATTCAAGCAATGCATGTGAGGTGAAGCTATATGAGTTTTCCATAAAAACTAATTGGCTAATTCGTGTTGCAAAAGAGAAGATACCATCGATAGAGGAAGCGCCAGAGATTTTAACTAGTTTTAAGGAGTTGAGTTCAGATGGATATCTACATGACTTCCCTCCTATGCGGGATAAGGAGATGGACTTCTTCATCAAGAAGACAACTCGAGGACGATTTTTCTTGGAAGTGGAAGAGTCTGATGCAGGAGCATAATCGTTAGGATTTTAATTAATTTAGATTTCTTTATTAATTCTTAATTATGTTAATTTCTATTGGTTTTCCTTTCTAGATTAGGGTTTAGCTAGTTTTGTTTTACTATATAAACAGCTTTAGTTTTAACCTAAGGGGAATCATATTATTCTTATCAATAAAGTTTTAGAGTTTATCTCTTTTTTATCTTTTCTGGTGGATTTCAGAACCTCTTTTCTGGTGGATTCTAGAGTTTTATCTTTCGAGTTTGTCCCTTGCAAACTCGTTTTTGAACTAGGTTTAGCGCTTGCTTTACCTAGGATTTTCTGCTGCGTTAACTTTCCATGGTTTGGGTTAAGTGAAACTGTTCTTTTCTTCGTGTATGTGTTATAGCTTAATTGAGATTTTCTAGAATCCTAAAACAAACAATCAATTTTTAGAAAAAATAAATGTGTAAGACAAACCTTACAAAGAGAAAGAAACCAAACCTGTCTTTTCTTTTTGGGCAAACCAAACCTGTCTTTTCTAATGTTGAAAATTTCCACAAAATGCTTGCATTATGAACAATTAAAAATGCAAGCAACAACGCTATATCAATCAAAAACCAAGCAACCACAACTAATTCTAGTATTACAACAATTAAAACGCAACTAACAAGATACACCACTGCCACAGAAGATACCATGATTTGAGAAACATATCAATCAAAACGCGCGAACAACACTATGATATTTATTGAAAGCGGAGGAAAGGAAAAAAATATGTACTTAAGATAAGATCACAGACCACTGCCACAGAAGATGTCATAATTTGGGATACATAGCAGATTTATGATCAATCAAAACGCAAGAAACCACAACTAATTCTAGTACTACAATAGTTAAAACGCAAGTAACAACATAATGATACACTATGATCAATCAAAACGCAGCAATAACACGATGATATTATTGAAAGCGGAGGAAAAAAGAACAGGTACTAAAGATGAGATCACAGACCACTGCCACAGAATATTTCATGATTTGAGATACATCAGATTTATAATCACGATCATGGCACGTATATCAGAAGTATGATCAATCAAAAAGCAAGCAACCACAACTAAGTATAGTACTACAACAATTAAAACGCAAGTAATAACACTTTGATACACTATGATCAATTAAAAGGCAAGCACCAACACAATTATATTATTGAAAGCAGAGGAAAAAAAACATGCACTTAAGATAAGATCACAGACCACTGCCACAGAAGATGTCATGTCATGATTTGAGAAACATATTAGATTTATGATCACGAGTCATAGGCTCATAGCATGTATAAAAATTACAAAAACTAATAGGATACCAATACATACCTGCTTGCAAAGAGGCTGAATGTCCCATACATCCAGAATCTTCCCAAATGCATGAAAATTTCCCCATGTTTCCTGCAGATAAAGTATCAGATCCACAAAAAAAATGTTATACAAAATTTTAAATATCGATTCTGCAAATGTTATCAAAGACAACGGTGCAGCGTTAACTACCCTACTTGTACTTTCTCTTAACTCTTACAATATATTATAAACACTAATGAATATAAACTACAACGAATTTAATATCAAGTGAGAAAGAAGCCTATATGATGTTGAAAAATTATGAGATGTATCCTTCATCACTACCACTGTAGTATATGAACTTCATGAACTATCTACGAATCACATGTCAAACATTACAATATACAAATAACAATCATTTGGTCTCTGACTCAAAACATATGATACAATATACATACCTACTCGTTCAGTTAATCCTCTTGTGGACTAGAAGTCACCAAAATGCCATAAAAGAATCACATAGTCTCCCACAAACCCTCTAACTACAACAATATAGATAGACACAACCAATAACATTATAACATTAGAAACTGATTGGAAAGATAGTTACAAAAATTTAAACCTGAGACAGACCATTGCACACAATCTAGCTCTCTAGTTCACTAACCTTCAAGAACTCATCAACTTTAGCAGCCAGTTTCAGCTGTTCATGCAAAATTTGATTTCCATGCCATAGGAACATGGAAGTACCAGACTGCAGAAGGAAGCATTCATAAGAGTTTAAAAATGTTGCCACCTGATGGAAGTATTGCAACACAATTACAAGTCAATATAACTAATTAAAGAATATTATGTTAGCCTAAGTCACCTCTATACAAAGATGAATAATAACACTACACACCCTTATCCATACAACAATATTTCGAAAATAAGAAAACTGAAATTCAAATTTAAGGTACCAATTCAGGCTCTTTCCCTTCGTATATACGGCAAGAAGACATAATTATTCAATGTTTGAGTACTATTCATAATTGCTTTCAATATAAAGAAAACATTGTACCTGCACATGTCTTCCTTTTAACGAGTTTAAAATTGTATTCGCTAGTCGAATTGTCGTATCTTGGTCCTCCTGGATAAGGGAGAAATCAGAACTTTAAATGGTTAAACTTAAGTGAAGTTCAATATCTGAGTTCCAGAACATTAATACATTACTTTCATAAAGCTACAAAACAACAAACTATACTAACATCATGAACCAATAATATTTAAAGCTAAAAACTGCAGCGCTCTAACAAATATGAATCAGGTAATTACAATATAATTTGGAAACATTTACTCTCAACCTTCATATGGAAGATACAAAGTTTTACAATCACAACCAATTTCGAGCTTAGTCATAAAATATAGAACAAGGAAAGACCAGGATAAAACCAAGATAACCAATATAAAAAAGTTATAAACAGAAAAAGAAACTGAAATGGAGGATTTATACGATAGGTGCAAACTAAGGAATCATTTTTGATAAATTACAGTAAAATTACCTGAATGCTTTTCTTTCCCAACAAACAACACAAGAAACGGTCGTCTTTTCCGTCTTTTCTATCACCAGCATCTTCTTTAGGTAATGGACCTAATACATAGACATAATGAAATATCAAAATGGATATACCCAAACCTAACGGTGAAGAGTAAAGGGATAAACAAGTCAAATAGACTAACAGACCTTCAGCTTTCCACCACCTTCAAGCAGAGGTGGAAAATCCTCAATCACGGGTGCACATTTTCGCAATGCCCTTGAGCCCAACAACTTGTTGCTTTAGTAACGCTAGAGACTGGTACAGCGCCAATAGTAAGTCAAGGAAAAAAAGACTGTTACTGTTATTTTTAGTGATTTAAATTTCACAGTGGTATCTTACCGGCAACTTTTCCTCGTCCTTCCTCGTTACCAGGAGTGGCCGAGCTTGATGGCCAAGAGTCAAAGTTAGACTTGAAAGAATGTGACTCATAACCTTGAATAACATGGGTAACACGTGTTGCCTTTGGCCTATTGTCACTAGCAAGGAAATCCTGGAGATGAAAGGTAAAAAGTGAGAAGCATTGATCACTAGAAACTTTCCTCTCATCCACTTAATTAACTCGGCCAACACATATAAATAATACCTCAGCACCACAGTCCAAGAGGTAGCATTTTGTGTTTTCCAGCATAAAAAAAAAAAAATAGTAACACCATATTAATCAATAACTATTATCATAATATTCCATTAAGAATAGATGCTACTGCAGAAGATATAAGTAGAAGAATGGTGTGTATTACTGTATTATATCGAAAATAATTAATGAGAAATTAACAAACCGGATTCTAATTAAAGAGACGAGAGTACCAATAAAGTTTAGGGGGAGCTGACTCTGGAGAAATGTCATCATCATTGGCAACTTTCCTTCCAATTGGTGCAAAACCACCAAAGAGGACCCAAAATGCACCAGAATCTGATCATGCATCTAATTTTCTATCATCTTATACCAGCAAAGTATGAATATAGATTAGTTTCCACCATCTCTGTAAACTATGCCACACACAAAACCTATTCTTTAAGCATTCAAACATTGTTTCTTGACTAGAGGGAAACTGAGGAAGAGCCTGTAATTTGCTTACCAACATCGCAAGTTCCTTCGTGATACTTGTCTTTCAAATACTGAACGACTTCCAAAGCTTTGGCTCTCTCCTGAGTGTTCGAATTTGCACCATTGAACCGATAATCTTTTCCTTGGTTTCCATGATAAATACATCATCATGATTCAGCGATGAGCGGGCAAAAGGAACCTACGCAAAAAAATGGAAGAGAAGTTAAGTTAATGCACGTTGGTTATCATTCTTCTAATGCGAAGAGAGAACAATAGTTAAAGCCTGCTTCAAACGGATTGCAGCTCAAACACCTCTTCTTCAGGTATTTTAAATTCAGACGCAACACCACATTCTAACAGAATAATACATGATTTGAAGTAAGACAAGAATTTGTCAGATTCATGGCCGTGAATTTCCCTGTGTTGGACAGCACGACCTCCAAGAACAGTATCGAGTTCAACTGTTTTAGCAGCTGCAGTTCCAGCTTTATCCTAAAAATATCAAACCATAAGTTAGTATAACACTGTTTCACCTTAGCTTCTCTATCAAAAACTGCCGTTACCAAATGAAAGAGTCTTGGTGCTAGATACCTGACTTGTATCTTTACCAATCCACAAATGGATACCAAACAAGAAGCATCATCCCCTTTATATATAATGGAGATTATATTCAATGCTCTGCTATGAAAACTTCTGAATTTCAAAACTCTCAGTCAAGTGGAGGAGTATATGCAGAAGACAGAAATGGGCAATGCAAGAATTGCGAACCTGCAAGACAATGTAAGTATCTCCCATATAACATTCTATGGTCAGACTTTGTTACTGGAATCTCATGAAAAAAAAAAATCAAATTGCTCCTTAGATGTCTAATACTAATGCAAAAAGCAGTTATGTTGCTGAAAGGATACAGTTTCTGGCCAGCTCCTTAAAATGCAGGATCCAACATTTTTGTTGAACCAGACGATATTTTGTAGAACGGTCAAATCCTTTTATGTGTCAGCAAAAATTTGTAGACTAGAGACGCCAATGAACCTGTTGGGTAAAAAAAAAAATACAGAACAAAATTAAAAGAAAAAACTGAGATTGTCATCTAAACTGAGCTGGTTTATTAAGCGTTGGAGTTGAGATACGTACCTATTAAGACGTCAGATTTTCTCTCTTTCTCTCTTTAGTGCTTTGCTCGAGCCACAACCCATCAAGCGTTGCACAATAATGTGCCTTCGCTAACAAGAAGAGCTTCAAGAGTTAGGCATAGAGCATAATATAATTCATGCTGTCTCAATCCATACAAATGGATTTCCCAATCAGAGGACATTAGCCAAGTCTTACTTAAAAACATTTTATCCTCATCAAAATGCAGATCATTGAGAGTTTTTTTAACTCAAGAAATTTAAAAGCAGATCACTGAGAGTTTTGAAACTCAAAAGTTTTCATAGCAGAGCATTGAATATAATCTCCATCAATAAGCAGATCATTGAGAGTTTTTAAACTCAAAAGTTTTCATAGCAGATCATTGAGTATAATCTCCATCAATAAGCAGATCATTGAATATAATCTCCACCAATAAGCAGATCATTGAATATAATCTCCACCAATAAGCAGATCATTGAATGTATAATCTCCATCAATAAGCAGATCATTGAGAGAATTTGAACTCAAAAGTTTTGAAGCAGAACACTGAATATACTCATCAATAAGCAGATCATTGAGAGCCTTTAAAGCAGAATATTGAAAATATCATGCTGCCCAGCCAGCAATGAGTAAAAGATAATCGCAGAGATTACATGACAAGTCTTACTGTGTTAAACACATGCTTGTCTTACTTGGGGAAAGTTATATGACAAGTCTTACTGTGATAAACACATGCTTGTCTTACTTGGGGACAATTCTGTGACAAGTCTTACTGTTATATGACAAGTCTTACTGTGATAAACACATGCTTGTCTTACTTGGGGACAATTATATGACAAGTCTTACTGTGTTAAACACATGCTTGCCTTACTTGGGGACAATTTTCCCAAATTAGAAACCGGACAGAACACAATTAGATCATGTGTCATCCCTTTCTTTTGGGTTTGAAGAAAACAGAAAACTTTATTCTTGAAAATCGATGAAATAATTGAACAGAGCACAATTCATGAGTCTGTTCGTTCGTATGAAAAGAAAATTTGATAATCCATAAAAAACGGAAACAAATCTTTAAAACGTGATCTTTAATCAGAAACCAACACATGAACAAAAATCTTAAATCACGGATCTAAAAAGAAGGCTCTTGATTAAAAACTCTAATTAGTAACTAAAACAAAGAAGGGTAAAATCTTTGAAGAACCTGAAACGTTAAAAAGAGTGCTTCTGGTTTTGGATTTGCGAAATTTGAAACCTAGTAGAAACTATGAACTTAAAATATGGTCACCTAACTCAGAATCATACTTGTTTGTCCCTATAGACTCTTCACCAAGATCAGACATATCAAGAGTGATTAAAGGTAAAAAGGGGTCTAACCTTGAGTGGAAGCGGTATTATATGCTGGAATGTATAAACAAACTGCTCAACCTGCATAGCAAACGAAATAGGTTGGCCCTGCCAACAACAAAAGACTTTGAAAAATTGGAGTATTACCAGTTAGTTTGGATCCACTAAACAAGATGATTCCAGAACCAACTGATGCATAATGAACACCTTGAAACATGTGTTCAAGTTTGTCCAAGATAGCTAGGAACGAAACGATCAGCTGTTCACAAGATTTGCAGTAGTCAATACTTTAACAGGCAATAGAGAAGATACCAGAATTTGAACTCAGGCAGACGGCGGATAAAATGGCTTGGAACTCATCAGAGACCTCGAGCTCAGGGGGGTCAATGTAGCCATCGCGAACCACTGTCACCAACAACGCTAACGTCCATTGTGAGTAATGAGTTAATTCAGAGCTTCATGGACCCATAAATTCAGAGCTAATTCAGAGCTTCATGAACTCTTCAAGCAGTGGCACAAGATGTCCATATGTCAGTTTCCAAATTCATGTCTCTTGCTGAGACAGTGTCCGACATTGCACGTGAGAGCCATGACAGACTTTAAAACATAAATCTCAAGGTATCAGTGCAGAAGGGCTACTAAGAGCATCTCCACTGGCGAGTACTCAGTGGGTTACTCTTGGATTTGGGCCCAAAATAATAATTAAAATCCCATTTATGGGTCATGAAGCTGAGAATCGTTGCTCTGCGAAGCATTTTGAGTAATCTTTAGGAACGCTACGTGGCATGTTTTGGTTGGTTGTCAGATAAATTAAAAAAAAACAAGAAAAATTTGCCATCTTTTTTTTCTTCTTTCGCGATCCTTTCTTTTTTTTTTCTGAATAAAATGTAAAATTTATTCGAAAAAATACTTGTTTACAACAGAGTGCAGCATTTGTATATGAAATCTGTGATTCAAAAAAGTTTAAAAAAGATTTGTGTTAAAAGAAACTAATAGTATTGTGAGTGCTTGTCTTCATCTTGAAGCGAGCTAGACTAGCAGAAGATCGTTGCCTTGGATAGAGAGCAGACGATCTCGGACTTGTCGATCAAGTTGTTTGGTGAGCAGAGAGGGTGGGGTCGGTGATTCCCCATGACGTCTTCTATTCCGCTCCCTCCAGAGAGAGTGAACCGCAGCTTGAAAACTATACCGTAGCAGAAACAAAGTGTTCTTGCCAAGAGATGCATCTGTGAGGAGTAATAGGAGTGAGTCCCAGTAGGTAGAAAATGTACTTCGTAAGAGTACCGAGGTGAGCCTTGTCCAGATTTCCTTGAAGTAAGAGCAAGCAAAAAACAAATGGTTTCGCGTTTCCTGCGAGTTACTGCAGAGAGCACAAGTACCATCAATCTGTGTGTTCCAGTGCTGCATTTGATCACTAGTCGTAAGCCGATTCAATATGGCTAACCAGACCAAAAAAGAGTACTTAGGTGTGGTGTGAGAAAACCAAACACCTGCATACCAAATCCTTTGTTGCTTGACAATGCGAACAAAGTCCCATGTGTCTTTTGTGCAGAAGGATGCTTTGTATTTGTCTCTTTTTCCTTTCCAGAGGACAATATCCTCTATCTCTACCAAACCCCTGTTGCGCAGACTTTCAAGGACTTCCTCAATTTTATTGAAGTGGTCTACCCTGTGTCTTCTCGGCCTATTAAGCAGAGCTTCAGCTACAGTGGCATGTAAGCTTATACCCATGTCAATGCACCCACGCTGACCTACAACACCAATTAGGCAGCCGAACTGCGACCAGTTATCATGCCAGAAAGAAATGTTCTTTCCATTATGTACCTCATATTTTACAAAATCAGAAGCCAACCTGCGACATTTCAACAACTTTTGCGATCCTTTCTGTTTTCTCTCGAGACAGAAATTCACCTCACATCCCTAGAAATCAATCAATTCAATTGATTTTCAGGCTTAAACACGACAGTTATTGGTCTCTGACACCAGAAATCAACACGGAAACCTAATGCTCGCCGGCTTAGTAGATTAACCGAATCGGACAAGTACAAGCTGCTCAGAGGTTCAAGATGCCAGACGTTGCTTCCATGATCCCTAACACTGATGCTTCTGAATCAGCTTCTGTTCCCATAGAGGAGGATGACGATGAAGATGTTGATGAGACTGGTGTTGAAGCCAAGGACATTGATCTCGTCATGACTCAAGCTGGTGTCTGGAAGGCTAAGGCTGTTAAGGCTCTTAAAGCCAATGACGGAGATATTGTTTCCGCCATTATGGAACTCACTACATAGGTTTTGGTTGCTGAGACTTTGTGATGGTTCTTTCTTGTTGCTTCATTTCTCATTCGGTTAGAAATAATTGATGGTATAAACAATCAATTCAAACGTATAAATGGTGATAATTTTTTTTTCTAGTAGACATTGAGACTAAATAAAAAGTCCTTGAAACTACATATTGTTGGAAAATAGTACATTTGAATATTTGATAAAATAATTAAGAAAATTGATAAAGTGAATAACTATAGATTTAAAGTCATTTTAAATAATGACGATAAATAATTTAAGGAATAACACTAGAATTTAACATTCTACTAAATTTCTATCAAATTCATTAGATCAGTACAAATAATCTTATTCCAAACTTTGTAAAATATGTTTAAAATTCTGAATTTTGTAAAATATGTTTAATATTCCAAATTTTGTAAAATTTTATTGTTTTCGATTCTATGTAATATAAATAATTTAAATAATTGTTTTCTTATTTTAGATTATTAAAATTTGATAATTAATAAACAAAAGTCTTAAAAAATATTATTTAAATGATTGAGCAACCTTTTTTAGGGTTCTCTAGTGGATGAATGATTTTGTTTAATTTCTAAGTTGGTTGCTTTAATTAGTTTAGTATTAATCATATGATTAATTAATATTTAAGCAACTCGAGAGAGTTGCTGGAGTGGAGATGGTCTAACTATATATAGTTGAGAGTCACACCAGTCTACTATTTTAGCAATCATCCATTTAATGCACAGAACATGGATACAATATTTGGAACTGAAAAACATTTGGGTTACATGGCAGGTGGATCCCGAGATGAGCAAAGAAGTGAAGAAACAACAATGCCGAAGTCTTGACTGCCAGAAATTGTCTGGAGAGGTACGTGTACTGCACACGCTGTGAAAAATGAGAGGGTGCCATTAAGAACGGTCGCCCAAGGCCTCTCCTTCAACCAAGAGAGCAGTTCTAAGGGAGCATCAAGTCGATTAGAGAGCCAAGAACTCTTCTCAAGAGGTAAAGAGACGTCCACGGATATACACAGCAGTATGCACAAGCTTTACCTAGGTCAAGCTGAAACAGCTTCTATAGGGAAAGCTAAGAATATACTTGAGGGAGCCGAAAGAGGAGAAGAGAAAATTAGATCCAGCTGGTCTGGAGGTGCCAAGCCACCGACGGTCCAGAGTCGCGGGCAACCAGTGAACCAGCAATCAGGCTGCTGCTCATCTCGATTTGATAAGTCACCTATTCTCTTTGGATCATCACTCCAATGTAATCATTTGTTTGCACTCATGTGTCAGTGACACTATCATTTCTCCTAATTAACAACTCCCACCTGTCTCTCTTTGGTTTCATTTATTTTCTTTTCAAATTCTTTTTTCTGATGTATCGAATGCTTGAAACATACTCTTTAGAAGATTTCGGCATTGATAAAAAGATTGATTGAATAACAGAATTTGTAATACGAGAAATCGAAATAAAAAAAAAGTTCATAATGAAACTTTTGCAGAAAACGGACAACGGACATGTTTTGCAGAAAAAGACTTTCAGAGTGTAACAACAATAATGAAACTAAGAACAAAAAATTCAACCAGAGAGATAGAAGAGAAGGGCTGAGGGGGACCAAGAGAGGGGGGAGGGGGTCTACTTGCCCAACGACGGGAACTGAGCAGTGTCTCCAATCGCCGGAGCAGAAGGTCCTCGCCTTTGGTTTTCTCCTCCGTTACTACCACCTCTCTGATCACGACCACCACGACCACCGCGACCTCCTCTTCCGCCGCGGTATCCACCTCTTGCTCCATCAGCTGGCTTCAAGAACTCATTAATGCTCAAGGACTAAAAATTCACAAACACGCATCGGTTAGCATATTCATCAAATTGAAGTCCATATCTTGACTTCTTAAAGGTAAAAAGGTTAACCAATTTATATCATGGTATTCGTAATCTTAAATCAGTTTGTGCTTCAATTAAGAACTAAACAGAGTGAACTAAGNGGGGCTCTATTTGCCCAACGACGGGAACTGAGCAGTGTCTCCAATCGCCGGAGCAGAAGGTCCTCGCCTTTGGTTTTCTCCTCCGTTACCACCACCTCTCTGATCACGACCACCACGACCACCGCGACCTCCTCTTCCGCCGCGGTATCCACCTCTTGCTCCATCAGCTGGCTTCAAGAACTCATTAATGCTCAAGGACTACAAATTCACAAACACGCATCAATTAGCATATTCATCCATTTCAAGTCCATATCTTGACTTCTTAAAAGGTAAAAAGGTTAACCAATTTAATAATGCTCTTCCTAATCTTAAACCAGTTTGTGCTTCAATAAAGACCTAAACAGAGTGAACTAAGAAGTATTTATGTTCAGAGTGCAAAAAAGAAAAAAGTAAGGACCTTTTTGGTCTTCTCGGCAGCATCTTTGCGTTTGTCCTTGTCAGATCCCTGAAACAATAAAGTGTTAACTATCGCTCCATTACAGCAAAGGGAACCGAGAAAGAAAACAACATTTCAAAGATTTCTAACCAGCTTGACGAAGATTTCTTCCTCAGTAGTCTTCTTGTTAGAAAGCTGTTGCATGGACTCAAACACTTTGGTGTCAACTTTTCTTTCCTCGACCTTAGTGGCTTGTAGAGCCTTCTTCTTCTCCTCCAGGATTTTCTCATACTCTTCCAGAGTCATCTCCTATTACAACAAACAAGAATGAGTTTTCATATAGCAAACATTCAAAGTTTACATAGGAGTTCATAAGATGTTGCAATAGCTGTAATTGATGAATGTACCTTGTCTTCAGCTTCTTTCTGTGCTTTCTCTTCGGCTTCTTTGGCTGCATCAGCGGTTTCATCCTCACCTCCTTGCTTCTCAGCAACAGGGCTCTTTTCAACCTCAGTGGTGGGTTCCTCAGTAGCTCTAATATACCAAAAACATTACTTTTTAAACAGCATAGAGTTCGAGACATATGAAAATTAAACTGAAGACCAGGATGCTTACGGAGCAATGTCATCTTCAGTAGTTCCCCAGTTTCCACGACCACCACCCTCACGTTTTAAATCAGTACTAAACAAAAGAAAACAAAAAGATCACAAATATTAGAAGTTAAACAACAAAGCAGTAACCAAAGTAGTGGACAGAAGAAAAAGAAAAAAAAAAAGCTTACCCACGACCAGTACCGCTACGGCGCTCATAAGTCCTCCTTGGGCGTTCAACATCACCTCCTTCACCATTGGCAAATCCACGGCGACCTCCACGACCACGGAATCCACCAACAATACCTCCACGCCTTGCTCCATCAGCATCTTCAGAAGCTCTGTATCCGCCAGAAAACCCATTCTCATTTGCAGGAGGAGCATCATTGTTCCGGTTGTCCCTGTTAAATCCACCACCCCTGCCACGGGAAAAACCACCACCACGTCCACCCGCAACACGACCTCCTGAAGGAGCATTTCTTGACTCTCTCACTATATTCATAAACAGACAAACAAGGCCACAGTTCATTCAGTAACATTCCAAGTCATCATTATATATTTGACTTACGAACTAAAGATAAAATGTTAATATTCCGAATACAATAAAGCTACCTTTACGATAAAAACAGAGTACGCTTTCCGTAATCAAAGCTAGCAGAAGACAAAAGCTAAGAATGGATAAAGAAACTAAAACTTCAAATGACAAAAGCAAACATTTTCATGACAACAATAAAGAAGCTTCGAATCAATCAAACACTACGCAAGACGGCAGAATCTAAACAAGTTCAGCGTCTACTACATAAAGAGTAAAATAAAGCAAAGAACTTTAACCTGCTTGAGTAGGAGGAAGTGGCTTGGTTGGCATCTTAGCAGACTTAGCAGGTTGTACAGCAGCAGCTTTCTCGACTTTTTGAGTCAAAGTCGCAGCGAGCTGGCTGGGATCCTCAGCGTCATCTCCTAAGAGATCGAAAGGGTTCATAGACGCCATTTTATCGGTCTGATAAAGATCGAAGTTAGATACAAAGTCACCGGAGAAACTGCTTGCTTTGATGGGTTTACTGAAAAGGGGAAATCAGTAATCCATGACTCAATATAAAGATTCTAAAAGAAGAAGAAAACAAAAAACAAGAAGAGGTAAACGAACTAAGAGAAATGATTCGGACAGTGTCTAAGAGAGCAAATGAACAAGAAGAAGAAGATGAGAAGAAACCCTAAGAGATGCTGCGGCAGAGAGATGTGCGCGACTTAAAACCTAATCTATAAACCCTTCCTGAGTTATTATCCTCTGCGGAAGGGGTACTCTGGTCCTCTTCTTTTGTCCGTGGGCTATATTATAACTAGTTCAGCCCATTTATAATTATAATTGTAAGGGCTAGGGGCTCATTGGTTAGGCCCATCGATTCACAACATGTCTGTTAGATGGAATTTTTTGGTTACACTTACCATTATAATTCTCAAACTGATTAAGAAATTGCATCGGGGATTTTGGTATTACTACTAATAAAAGGGACAATTTGAGCTCTTTTAGAGTGTCCACCTCATCAAAATTAAAAACTCTTAAGAGAAGCCACATCAGCTAAACTAAAATTTAATAGGAAAATATTTGTCATTACTACAACTTTTTAAGAAAACTAATAGTAATATTATTATTACAAATCTTCAAAAACAAAATTTACCGAATCGACAAAGTTTCAAATCTTAAAAAAAAATATGAATCGACAAACTTAAGTTTCAACCTTAAATACCCATCTACTCCCACAATGCCATGATGTCTCCGTTTTAAAGCTTCATCACATAATTTATAAATTCACTTACAATTCAATTTCATCACCTATGATTTCAAGCTGTTCTCATCTTATTGTTTCACAAATCCATGAGAAGTTCGGCTTTAATAAGTATACAATTCCAAAATCCATGATGCCTACTTCACAAAAAAAACCGACGACTCTAGGTAAGATTTCACCCTTCTTTTCTCTTTTTATTATAGATGGGTTTCAGAATTGGCGTCTGATCAATATATTGATATCAAGTGGTTTCGCTTATGTAGATATAGTGAATTTTCAAAATTGGGTTCTGATCCACATATCGAATTCATGTGGTTTTGTTCATATAGATGCATACCGAGAAACATGAATGAGATAACTGGTCGTATGTTTAGAAACGAGTATTTAGTCTATCTTCATCCTTGATTTTCCCCTTTTCCACGAAAGGCCCCAACGGCGATGGGTACAAATGTCCTCCAAGATCACAAAGGTAGAGTCAGTCCAAACTGGGATAAAGTAAGCATCCAAACCATTATAACTCTGACTCTTGCTTTCAATTATACTCAGGCCCTTGAACTTCTTAACAACGTTCTTTAATTATTCAAACCTGTGGTTAATACAAAAGAAAGAAGAAGAGAGAGACATGGTTAATCAACTTAGCAGCTCCAATTGTTTTCTTTAGCATTTGCATATACTGTATCATTTCAAGTATCACTTAGGTTAATATGATTTTTTTGTATATTTTTCAAGCCATATAGTAACTCATTGCAAAGCCAATGTTTTCAGCATCAAATTTATGTGGAAGTTTCAACACGCGCCATGGAATTGGTCAGTTTACGTACTCACGAACAAGTGCCTAATATATTTCTAACCGCCACTTCTAACCACATACAGTAGCAAAGGCGGGAAAAACTACTCCTTAATGTTTTGGTCTCTCATAAATCCAAATTCGTGCAGCCATGAGTCCTGGAATTTTCAGGAGATGATCCAGCTCCCTTATTCTTTTCACTTAGGTACATGTCTTCTCTTCTTTAGTCTTACACTTCAAGAGACCATATGGTGTTTAAGTTCGTTATTAGTTTGTAATTTAATTTGGAATCACAAGCTTACAACTTTGCAAGTTTAATTGAACAGGTTTTTAGGTTCATACACAAACGCCCAGGAAGAAGTGAACACTTTATCAAAGTTTTGTGTTTAATGTCAATAGGTAACATTCTTCCAGTAAATATGTTTTAGTGTTTTACCAAGACAAAAAAAAATCACTTTAAAAAGAGACTGTCATGTACGTACGGCAGGCTCAGATCCTCGGCGCCAGTCACAACTAAGCTACTAAAGGCTGCTACCCACTCGGGGGTTTACTCCTTGCTCTCTGCATCTGTACATCTCCCCCAAAATACTTTATTTGGCCACGAAAGACTGCATTGCTTGACATTTCAGGTAACTCTCACAGTTTAAACTTTAGTAAAAAATTATCATGTCAACTATGCTTCATAACCTTTTTGAATGATCTGTCATTTTGTTTGATTCATGTGTTAGCCGATCAACAATATACAAGTAGATGAGTAAAGAAAATATATGGCCATACAAAGAGAGTTACTGATCGTTTCTTACTTTTGGTTTAGTTCCATAAATGTCGTTCACGGAAAACTATGGGATGTCGGATAACAAAGATTGGTATGAAGTATCTCAGGAGAAAGATTGATAAATAAATGAAGTAAGAGATACAAAAGAGAGCAGTGTATTTGGTCAATAAGCACTACCACTGTTTTGGTTCACATAGAATGGTAGTAGAGACATAACTAAGATGGTAAACAAACAAATAAGCTAAGTGATGAGGATGTTTTACAGTACTTTTGCCTTCGTCTTTAATTTTGAATGACTCACTAATGAATGAAGTAAGAAAGGTACAGAACATTCTAAAAAACATTTGACATCTAACAATTTGTTAATAAATAAAAATGTTTATGAAAATGTTATCACTCATTGTTACCAAAACATCCCAAGTCCTAAACATTCAAATTTTACATTATGGAATTATATACTTCAGCAGTAATATTAAATCGGAGGTATATATATCAGGACTTCATATATATCAAAAGCCGGATTATGACTTCATTTCATTGTATTTTTCGCTTTTACCATTTCTACCACATAACTTCCGATTTGCCGGAAAGAAGCAATAAAACAAGGTGTTTTCTTTCGAGAAATAAAGAAAATATTTTACAAACTAATATATTTTGATGAGTAAAAAGTTTTTAAAGAAAAATATATAACATGCAAAAAATTATATTCAGAATATGAAAAATATTTGGTGATACATTAGCTAAATGATAACTAAAAAAAATGCCGTGAAAAATTATAATGTATATTTATGTTAAATATATAGTCACGTGAATAAATTGTTTCTAAAACTAAAACAAACAAGAATATTAAGTTAAAAAGATCTTCTTTTCTGAAGTCAAATATTAAGTTAAAAACATCAGTTTATCATTTGTCAATTTTAAAATTTCATGATTGTGTGTGTGCTTTTGGATCTACAAAAATACAAACAATTTTGTGATAGTATATACCTTCTTCATATCAAAATAGTGAATAAATCTAATATACTCGCCATCCCGAGCGTAGCCCGGTATAATCCACTAGTTATGTTAAGAACTAAAGAAATAACACCAGATTGAAAAATTAACACTCAGGCTTTGTAAAGTGTCTGTTTCGTAGTAGCATTACTTCAAGAAATAAACAAATAAAATCCATATTCCATAGTAATTTACATGAGGGGAACAACACTTTACTTCTTGGCCTCTCTAATAGCATTTTATAACAAAACTTTCAACTACAAAACACACACAAAATCAAACCAATAACTCGTCAAAACGTGTCTCTTCACCAACCTCGCACTTCACCTCCGGCGTCAGATACTCTGCTTTTCTCCTCCGTTTCAACTTCCCGTTTTCAGACGAAGAAGAAGAAGAAGAAGAAGATCCCTTAGACGTGATCCGAACTGGGTCAGGTTCACCGGAGTTAACCCTCAAGGGAAAATTCAACAAAGCGCGGGAGCCACGCATCCTAAAAGCAGCTCTATCGTAAGCCAAAGCCGCATCTTCCGCCGTCTCAAACGTCCCTAACCAAACCCTAGCTCCGTTTTTCGCCGGATCACGTATCTCCGCCGCGAACTTCCCCCACGGTCTCTGTCTCACTCCTCTGTAATGCTTCCCCTTCGGCGCCTCCTCCGCCACAACCGTCACCGCTTTTTTCGGTTTCTCCGCCGCCAAAACCTCAGTCGGCTCGACTTTAACCGCCGGAAAATCGTAGAGACAGCTCAAGTCCGACGATGACGTGTCGAAATGGAAAGCGTCCTTGAGGAGTCCGTAGACCAACATGTCCTCTGAATCGTTCTCTTTCAACGGCAAATCTCCCCAGCTCTCAGTGAGACACGAACTCGGTATCGACTCATTGAGCCGCAGCTCGTTCTCTCCACCTAGCAAGTGACATCGCACCATCTCTAACAAATCGTAATCTGATTCTATATCGCACTGTCCATACATTTTCGCAAGAGAGACTATAGAATATAGTTTTCTTTTTCGGTTTTTGTTTGTTTTGATCGATTTATCAAATATCTAATTTTTTTGTTTTCGTATGTGGAATTGGTTTATATAGAAGATACGAGGTTCATGAACCTAATAAAGGAAGATAAACTTTTTACATGTTTATTAGTACTGTATAGTTTTAGTGGGGAATTAAAAAAATATGAAAGTTGTGGATTTTTCGTAACTAGTTACGAAGGTTCGTGGATGAATGAATTAAAAACACGTGCGCTTTATCCGTCATATGAGTTCACGATGAAGAAGGGTCAAGATGACGTTACTGGTCATCATGACATTTTTAGGGAAGAAAGAAGAAAGATGCTGATTTGGTTTTGTCTCTCTCAACTTGTCCCTTGTTTTGTCCCTTTGAGTTCCGGTTTTATTAAGCAACTAAAAGTGTTTAATTAGTCTGTTAATATAGAAAAAGCAAGGTCTTAATTCACATTAGTCTTTGTTAAATTGACAATTTGACATAATTTTTTTGAACCAAAACTAGACTTCTATCGACTCCTATGGGGATAAATTAAATATCATATACATAACCAAAGCTGCGCTAATCTATACTTTATTAGATAGTTGCCAAGTATATTATAAGTTTAATTACATGAAATCTAAGATTAGATTTTGTTGTTATATATGGTGCTGGTGAAACAAAAAAAATCTAACAAGGTGGGTCATACTTATATGAATGCGACACTTGAAAATGTCTGCACAAATCGGGATACATTTCTCCTGGACACCAATTAACAACAGCTCAACTTTTTCCCCCCTTTCACCTTTCATATTTACCAACTTCTAGTTTAGAATTTTCCTAATTTCCAATGTTTGTTATAAAACTCATGATTGTTAATTAAATGCGTGATTAAGAAATTCAGTAGTGCAACTCTAGTCAATGAATACTAAAATCATAATGATAAAGTTTTCATGCAAAACTCAATTCAGAAATTATAGTTCAATTCATATATCTGTTAGAGCATGGGCATTGGTGTAGGACAATTTTTGGTCCTTCAAATTTAATAGTATTATTTTGAAAGGTTCTTATTTTTAGTATGAGCATTGGTGTCTATTTGTATTGTTTGTTGCAGCAAAAACAGAGCATAGAGAGATTAGAAAAGAGAGTAGAGAAGAAGATGGGAGCACACACACATTTAAAGAGTTCAGTAGTGTCAATGTGACACCACCTACATCTCGCTGAGACTCTTGCTCGGAATCCACTAGAAGAAGAAACATAGATACAAATTACAAGTGTCTCACTCATCACTCACTCATAAACACTCTTTGTATCAACCTATGTTCTAATGAGAAAAAACACTCTTGTTTAACCTGTTTAAACAACTGTAACTAGAACAGAACCCCTGCTCAACCATCTTGTTAAAAACAGAACACACTAGCAGCTTGAAAACTCACTACTAGCAACCATTAACATGTCTCTTATCAACAAACCTTGCGATATCCCTGAGACACATCTTTGCAACAGCTCTCACATCAAATCTAGAACCCATGATGTCTCTTTCAAGCTGTAATAACAATCTGCAGTACTCTTCTTGTATGCAGCACCCACCAAAACGAATTTGGCCATTGCATCATTCGATTTGCAGTCTTGAGTCAAGACCTTATTAATCTTTAAGATCATTCACTGACTGACCTGCAAATGACTTCCATGAGTAGACACTTATGTAGACTTCTCATAATGCAACCAAGACAACTAACCAATCCACAATAGTTGTCTTCTAAATGCAGCTTAAATCTCTGCATTTTTTTTCATCCTCTTTTGGACTCCTTTTCAGTTACCAACACCAGTCTTGAGATGAGTTATTTATCAAGCTTGATATACAACGCTTCCACAGTTTTAAATGAACAGCCTTGAGACAAATTATGGAGAACTTGCACTTGTCTCTTTCAGTTTCTTCTTCAGAGAACTCACTGAACAACTGTAATGACTTCATCTCCGTTTACTTAATGTCTTCTGAAACTTTCAGAAAACCTGCAGCTCCTTAAAACTGAAGCTTGTAATTCAAATAACTCAAGCTCAAAAATTCCAAAAACACGAAGTTCAAACAAAATTCACAGGACAATTGCGAAGTTATACTTAACCAAAATATACACTAGCTCGTTTCGTTTCTATCATCGACAAAAATAAAAATCCACAGAAGTGTATACCAACTGAAATCTACACATGTAAAAGCCCAAAGTAGACATTAAGAACTCAAAAAGGCAAAAATCACGAAATCGAGCAGAGAATTTAGGGCAAGGAAACAGAAATCTGAAAAAGAAGGATGAACAATTACAATACCTTCTTAATCTGAGAGATGATTCGAGAAATCAGGAAGAAGAAGCTGCGGCAGATTCGTAGACGAAATTTTGACTCGCATTGAATCGTAGCTTACGATCTCCTCTCTCTCACCAGTACTCCTCTCCTCTCTCGATTCTTCCAATCACAAATAACCACGTGGCCAAGTCGACGGACGAAAAACGTCCCAAAATAAGAATCGTTTCTTCGAATATGGGCCTTTTTTGATTTATTTAAAATCACAAATACACGAAGGACGGCCAAGTGCACGCCGTTGCACATGCTCTTATAATTTCTTTTTTACTAAAAGAAATTGGAAATAGCCTTAGATATTTTTGTGCACCAAACCAATGATTTGGAATTTTATGGATAATTATTGAATTTCCGTTTTATCCTTTCTATCGGCTAAAAGTCAATAACAAAAAGACTGACAGACAAATTTAATGGTAGGTCTCTCACATCTCTCCACTTGCAAAAGGGACATCTTTCACGGAAGCATAGTTTTAAACTGTCAATAGTCACTCAAATTCTCTAAAACTTTGGACTTTTTTCATTTTCTAATCGATTTCAAGAGGAGTTTTGGTTACCATGGTTTGATGGGTTCTATCAGCTATGCTATGGCTAAGTATGATGTTATGGTTAAGTATGTCAACAAGTAGGTAACCAATATAGATCAAAGTGTTTTACAAACATAAACCAAATAGTTTTAAATATTGGTTTTACTTACATAGTTACATATAATGCAATTTCTTTAACATTAATACTGTGGGGTTTGTACATTATTTAACATAAATTCGAAGCCATTTTACATAAAGAATTTATCATCAAATTGGGATAAATACTAAATTATAGCTCAATTTTAGCAAAAACATGATACATGGATAAACAAGAGTCATCATATAAAATAAGCAATATAATACCTAGTGTAATGTAAAAACTATGGACGATGGAAATAGATAGAATCGGTCACATCAATACAATAAAACTTTTTGGTTTTTCACCAGAGTATGACAGCTCAGCTTTTTTATTTAATTGGTCACATCAATTAAAATGAATACCCAATCAAATTAAAACAATTAATACACATCATATTTTTTATCCTAGGTGGACAGAACAAAAAAAGAGGAACGATGGTTGATTTCTTCCCCTTCTTCCTCGCCGTTTATACGATGGTCCGACTGTGCATATACGATGGATCAAGAAGTGAGTAGAAGAGAAATGAGAGCTTAGATATTTGATTGTATGATTTGAGCTCAGTTTTTCAATCTTTGTATATAAGTTATTTTCGAGTGAGGAGATTAGTGGTGAAAAGGTTTCCTCTGTTAATGTTCTAGGGAACTTTCCATGTTTCAGTTTGACCTCTTGTTATTTGGTGTTTTAACAAGTCATTGTTGTAGTTGGGTGATAGTGTTTTTCTGAATTATTTTTTGTAGGGGATTCAAATGGACATGAATGACAACTATGATGGAGAATCAACATCGCTTTTTCTCAATCAGGTTCTTCTTCATAGAATTTTTTAAAAGGTTTGTGGTAGTTTAAGGGTTTTCCCTGTTAGTATAAGCTATGTGTTTGAAACTTGAAATTACTATGAATGTTGGCGAAGAGTAGAGTAACGATTTTAACTGAATTATTCAACAAAACCCCCAACTTTATGATCGAATTCAATACCCTTCAGATCACAAATCACTTTGGCTCTCACAAAGCTTTTGTTTTCCCCTTCCCGTAGGCCATAGAATCTGAGAAGAGGACGCGACCCGCCCAACAACGATAAAGAAGGCACGCGAAGACGATTGTTAACAGAATCGTCGTTGGAGTTAGGTTCAGGGAGCAGGAGGAGCAAGGAGAAGGGATTAAGGTTTGTGGGTATGAAAGAGAAGAAGGAGAGAGATGGAGGAATCAAATAGAGTAATGAGGAGAAGAAGGAGAGAGATGGGTTTAGGAAATTAAGCTTTGATGATCGGATAATCGCCAATGTTGTCTTGTTTGACATAAAAAAAGCTCTTCACTTCCATAGTACATCATAATTTTAAATTGACTAAGATAGAAATTTTGATTATTTTTAATTTGCAACTGAATGTATTTCTTAATTTAAACCAATACCTAATTTATTTCAACCAATACCTAATTTAATCATTACCCAGTTCCTCTTCCAAATATCTTCCCACTTCCTCTTACTCTTCCTCAGTAAGAATCTCTTAGAATGTCTCATCTATCAATCATTACAAACGATTTCTATTAGTACAAAAAACAAACAAACCAATTTCAAAATAAGAATTGCAAAGAGACATGAGAAAAAAAGAAGACGGAAATGAGACATCGAAACAAAATAATCAACCAAAACAACAAGAACAGATAAAATGCAAATCACACAAAATCAACCCAGTGAACAATAATCAGAGAAAATTTATCATTTGAATCGAAGAGTAAGTTCTTACTCCTGCGGAAGATGAATAAATCAAGAAAATTGCTGGCAAGAGCCAATTAAATGAGAACAAAAATGAAAATGACCAAACAATAATATATTTTTGAAAAAGGTATCTTAAAATGGGAATTTTTAACGAATTCTGAAAGAAAATTAACATTAATATTAATTTTTATAATCTTAGTTTCATAATATTTGATTTGGTTGATTAGTTAGAGAACACACATGAATAAATTTGCTTAAAATAATCTTGAGTTTTGTTGTTCATAATCTTATTATGTTGTAGACTAATTGGTAATCATATTTTGTAAATAATATTTTTTTCATATTACATAACAACATGTTTGAATCCTCTTATAAAGAAGACTACATCTTTTCAACCAATAAAAATATGAGATCCACCATGTATAAAAAATGTGATTTTGACCAATGTGTTGTTCACAAATTTTCAAAATTATTTTGCTACTATAATTTTTCATTTATAACATAAATGTTGTGTAACAAAGTAACAAATTATAGTTCAATTTTAGCAAAAACATGATTCATGGATAAACAAGGGTCATCATATAAAATAAGCAATAGTTAATGTAATGTACCTGGAACTTCCTGAGTTGTTTGGTCGTAAGAAGAAGGATCTCTTTACTCAAATAGTAGATCGCATCCAGCAACGAGCCATTAGCTGGTCTTCACGGTTCCTCTCGTCAGCTGGAAAATTGACACTGCTAAAGTCGGTCTTGGCCTCCATGCCTATGTACACCATGACTTGTTTTAAACTCCCGAATGATTTATGTAAAAGAATTCAATCTGCCCTCACAAGATTCTAGTGGGACTCAAATTCGGGGAGAAAAAAGATGTGCTGGATATCCGAGAGAAGAATGACACGATCTTTCAAAAATGGAGGTTTGGGGTTCAGAGAAATAAAAACCTTTAATGATGCTTTGCTTGCCAAACTCAGCTGGAGAATCCTTACAAAACCAGAATGCTTACTTTCAAAAGTTTTGTTGGGGAATTACTGTAAAGCCACCTCGTTCCTGGAGTGCACAGTGATGGGTTATGCGTCTCATGGCTGGAGAAGGATATGTATAGGATGAGATCTCCTCAAACAAAAGTTGGGACGCATAATTGGCAACAGGGCTACTACCCCAATATGGTAAAGCCCATGGCTGTCTTTATCCACCCCCAAATGTCCCATGGTACCACCCACTGCACTAGCTAGTAAACTATATGTTTCTGATCTTATCATTCCGGGTTCAGGAGATTGAAACTTACCCCTGATCAGAGAGTTGCTACCGAACTATGAAGATGAAATTTTGAAGCTCAGACCAAGTGCAACAGGGGCCAATGATACTCGGGGTTGGCCTCCAACGGCGTCGGGAACATATACGACAAAGTCAGGGTATTATGAGACACTCATACAGAGAGAGAGAGGCGATGCTGCCCAAGTACCCTTACTTGCAACCGACTTCCAATGGCATTCAACAATCTGGGGGTTAAAATGTTCATCAAAACTCAAAATATTCCTGTGCAAACTAGCAAAAGAGGCGTTACCGGTAGGAGCCAAACTCTTGCAAAGGCATATCACTGACAATGCAGACTGCCCTCATTGTGGAGCGGTGGAGACGGCCTTGCATTTGTTCTTCCATTGTCCTTTTGCTGATCGTCTATGGAAATTGGCCCCACTTGCCACCCCGATTGTGACAGAGGAGGTGACTACAATCAAATCGGGCGTCTCAATCTCCACTAAGTTGAATTGCCTCCCACCTACAGGATTAAGCCTGGGACCGCTCTCACCGTGGATACTATGGCTGATCTAGACTTCACGAAACCGCCTACTGTTTAACAAAGAAAGGATCCTTGCAGCAGATGCATTGACATTGGCTATAGTTCGATTCCGCGAATGGCAAGACGCTCAGACTACAATCAAGAATGTACCTTCCAATTCACGTTACAAACTAGATTTCCCAAATCGGGATTTAGTCGTTTTGGCTTGCTCGGATGCAGCTTGGAGAGCGGATGGACACGCAGGATTTGGATGGGTCTTCAGCGACCCAATCGACCATACAATCCTAGAAGGAGCGACCTCCTCTCTGAAGGTTACTTCACCGTTGATGGCCGAAACGGTAGCAACTCTGGTAACAGTGAGAGTTGCCATTGAATCGGGTTTTACCAACATCATCTTTGCTTCGGACTTGTTAAATCTTGTCAAAGCACTCAATCGGGAGATCCAATCCAAGGAGCTCCATAGGATTCTACATGACATCCTATCTTTATCATCACAATTTACTTTCTGCTCTTTCAATTTCTTGCCTAGAAATCTCAATCAGCAGGCTGATGCACTTGCAAAAGAAGTCCTTTGTGTAATGAACCCTAACTGATGAATGAGTGATCGCATGTTTGACCAAAAAAAAATGTAATGTACAAACTATAGACGATGAAAATAGATAGAATCGGTCACATATTTTAAACAATACAAGAAAATGATGATATAAGTTTTGCAGATTCATTGATGTGGTTGTGTGAAAATTTGCCAACGTGACTAATTAGACTATATCTCATTCATATGATTAGGATTTTGAATTTATTCACAAAATCTCTACAATCAAAATACTTTTCAATTTTTACATTTTATCGATCAAATATTATGACTTTCTATGTTTGGATCGTCAAACTATTTTAGTTTATAAAATTTTCGACATAAAAAAGCTCTTCACTTCCATATAGTACATCATAATCTCAAATTGACTAAGATAGAAACTTTTATTATTTTTAATTTACAACGGAATGTATTTGTTAATTTAAACCAATACCTAATCTATTTCAACCAACATATGAATAAATTTTGTAAAAATGATATTTTTCATAAGAATATAACATATGAATTTAAACTAACTTATGATTATACAAGAAAAGTACAATTTTAAGCTAATAAGATAAAAGTAAAATGATTATAGAAAAAAAAAAGAGGATAAAAACTAAAAAGCAAAAGGTACAGAATACAATATGAGGAATGAATTATCAAAGGAAGGGGGAGAGGCATTGTGCATCAGCAATTCAAAAAGTTTGAAATTGACCAATTCTAGTCTTGTTTGACTATATGACTTTTCAAACATTTTCTTCTATTTCTAGCAAAACTAAATTCCATACATGCAAACAACTGGCACGTGCGTTCCACCGCAATGTTTGATTTTTCTTCGACACAAGACGATAATTTTTTTGTATATATATAGTATATAATATAACATTAGATGAGAATTCAAAGATTCTTTACAAAATGAATAATAAGTATTTATTTTTAAAACAAGATTCACTATTAATAATTAGCCCATTTTATAATGTTAGAGTAGTGGTTATATACGTTGAAGATTGGTTGGTGAATATTGTTGTTTATGCATCATTGATCAATTAAAATTGTTATTTTCCACTGAATATTATTTTCTTGACCTTTGAATTTTTGTAATGTAGATTTATACGGAAAAAGTAGTTAATCATTTATGTGACGAAAAATGTATTGTCCCATAACGACAGAAAACTATAAAACAAAATTGTATGGCATTACTCGATTTCGAGCAACAACTGTTATAAATGGTGACCAGATTGGTTCACATATATATGGTGATTGTCATATATAGGTTTTTCTTTGTTTTATCATTTTTTTTTTTTGTAAGGAAAAGTTTCGTTGGTTAAACGTACTCTTTTTTGTTATTAAGTACAAAACTTCTCATTCCTTAATGATATGATCAAATTCATACAGACACTGTCAAATTTTACGTTTATTGTAAATCGAAAAGGCCAACGACTAGAATTGAGAGGGATTGCTACAAAGCTTACAATCAATATTTTCTTTTCTTTTTTCTTTGGGGCAAAAACAATCAATCTTTTCTAAAGTGATAAATTTTTATATTGTTTCCTTGTAATGATAACATAGCTTTCTAGAATCTAGTGACTCGTTGATTCATTCTACAAACAAGTTAATGCACCGTGTAAAATCTTTCACGTTGCATGGTCATAACGTACAAAATAATGTTTTATATTCGTAACATTTACTCCCTCCGTTTCAAAATATAAGATGTTTGGAGTGAAAGCATTCAGATTAAGAAATAACCACTTTAAAAATGTTCAACCGATCATAAACAAGACTGCATAAAATAAATAATAAAAAAATAGAAAAGTAATATAAAAATTACTAAAAAGTTGAAAACATCTTATATTATGAAACAAAGAAAAACCTCTAAAACATCATATATTATGAAATGGAGGGAGTAAAATTAATTGGTGCTGAAGATCGAGCAATGTAAATACGAAACCAAAATATATATCACTATAATCTTTTAAAATACATGTATAATCTGTCAATTGAAGGCCGCATGCATTGACTTGACTCTTTCTCTTGTTCTGCTTACTAAATCCTCTATTATGCATCAAACTAATCATAACTGCTAACTAGTTTGGTTAGACATTAATGGTTTACTATCATTTTTTCTAATAATTACACGGATTTAGGTTTAGGGTCGTGCAAGTGTCATCCGAACCGATGACTTATAAATTACATGATAAATTTTATACTAAATTTTATTAGTTGAACTATTGACATTTGGGTTTTACGTCTCTTCGTTTACCATGCAAAAAAATATCTTTAGGAAGGATTATACAATGTTGGCTTCAATCATATAGGTGTATATTCTTACAACACACTATTTATATTCCGGTGCTAGATTAGCCGGTTGATATAAAATGTCCTTCAGCTACAACGAGTTATTTCTTTTGTGAATTTGGTGTTGATTTTTTTTTTTTTTAATTATTTTATTCAACATTTGAGTAAAATTTACTTGTAAAATATTAAATGAATGAAAAACGATCACTTCTTTAAACTACGTAACCAGTTAACTTAAATGAACGCAAAGTGAGTAAACAAAATAATGGAGTAGTTACGATATATCATAATAAGCTAAAATGTAAAAGTAGCTAGACGTAGATGCAGGCAAGTTTATCCCCAAAACAATATAATTATGCAATATTAATAATTGGGGTAGTTCTAGTCTAAAACTACGAAGAAATGATAAAGTAGGATATGAAAAGACGAGGAAAGGCTCATGCATGCATGTTAGACTAATTTTTCCATTCGAAAACTTAGTTAAATGCTATGATTATTTCAATAGAAATTAGAAATATATTAAGGCCGTTATGGTACGCCCGTAAATATCCATATATTAAAATTGTGAAAGGAATTGTTTGCAGCATTATATTTGGAATCAGTAAACAATAAAAGCATATTCCGGAAAGTGGGAAGACTGGATAGGCATTATTACCGTATTAGTAAGAACCACATTCACACACTGTAAAGAAAGCCTATGTGCGGATCGGGCAGCGCAAAATGTGCGCTTGGACAACAACATGTAAATTGTACACTCTGTAATTATTACGATCATATATGTTATTTGCTTAGCAAGATATTAAACGTAAATAGAAATAGTGATACTTAAGTTAGGTGTTCACATTAGCATATAAAATTTGTTGAAGACAGACAGATCTAAAAGTCATTTCTGTTATTTACTATATGGATTATACCTGGATCAGATTCATACCTTACAATACTTGATAATTTGGGTTTGTTCAACTATTTGGAGACTAATAAAAAAAGTACTGATCACAACTTTACGTCTAACAATATGATAAAATAATTGAATAAAGGAAAATATGCGTTTTCACTTTTAAGTTTACGACGATATTTGTTAATCCGAAAAGATTGTTGTAGTGAACAAGTGCAAAACGGAACGATCACAAAAAAAACAATGTCGACGAGACAAATCGAGTCATATGATCCAACGGCTCAAAGTCCACGAAACACGCAACCCGAGTGGTGCCCTCTTTTATTACACCTGATCATATATGCCTCTTATATTATAAATATAAAATAAAAAGGATGTTTCGTTTGCTCCTTCTTCTTCATTGTTCCTTGATTTTTAAATTCAAAAAAAAAACTCCATTGAAAAAGTCCACTTGACGACAAAGTCCCCCTTACGGTTCTTCTTGTAGTATATATACATCTTTCCACTCCCTCTTCTCTACTCAAATCAAATCCTTCAATCATCTTCTTCTTCTTCTTCTTTAATTAAGCTTTTTAATATTACTAAATTACCTGAAACCAATGGCCACTCCTAACGAAGTATCTGCACTTTGGTTCATCGAGAAACACCTACTCGACGAGATCTCTCCCGTGGCTCAACACGAACCAGCACCATCCAAATCTTGCTCCGACTCTTCTTCTTCTTCTTCTTCTTCTTCTTCTATGTTCTTCCCTGAATGCAAACCCGAAGAAATCATCGATCTCGATTTTCTATTCGACGACTCCTCCCAAGTCTCTGTTTCCGATTTCGATTTTAAACCGTCAGACCGAACTCAATTAGAACCGGAGCTACGAAAACCGCCGTTGAAGATCTCGCTTCCAGCTAAAACCGAGTGGTTCCAGTTCGTCGCCGAGGATCCTAAACCGGAAGTTACTGAACCGGAGGAGGTTACCGAAGAAGAGAAGAAACATTACAGAGGAGTGAGACAAAGACCGTGGGGAAAATTCGCGGCGGAGATTAGAGACCCGAACAAACGCGGTTCTCGCGTTTGGCTCGGAACGTTCGATACAGCGATTCAAGCGGCTAGAGCTTACGACGAAGCGGCGTTTAGACTACGAGGTTCGAAAGCCATTTTGAACTTCCCTCTCGAGGTTGGGAAGTGGAAACTACCACGCGCCGCCGACGAAGCTGAGAAGAAACGCAAGAGAGACATCGATGAGACGACGACTGTGGTCGAGAAAGTGCTGAAGACGGAACAGAGCGTTGACGGTGACGGTGGAGAGACGTTTCCGTTATGCAGCGACTGGGACTTGACGGGGTTTCTTAACTTTCCGCTACTGTCGCCGTTATCTCCTCACCCATCGTTTGGTTATTCACAATTGACCGTTGTTTGATTTTTTTTTTTGGCGATGTGTATGCTGACGTGTACCATAAGTACACGTAGGTGCATGCGATAAACATGAAAATAAAATACAAAAATTCAATTTGTTCGTATCTATGCTTAATTCTTCTATATGTTCATTCTTTTTTTTTTTTTTTCACAAATCACAAAATTTTTTTTAATATATAATTGATTATGAGTAGTACATAGTAGAAAAAATCGGAGTAATTCAACTTATAAATAATAGTCCTGAAATTGAAGACTTAAATGTAATTTGACATTGGTGTTGTTCGTTTTATTATCGCAAGCGGCAGTAGCAGTGGCTGCAGTAAACGTTACAACAGGTTGTTGTTTGTTCCTTTCGCTGCCAATACCTCATGAAATATGTTTGTTTTGCTATTGCTACTGCTGCCGCAGTTGCTACCGTTTGTTTTGTGTTAGTTTCATAGACTTTGCGGCAATTTTACATTTAATTCTTGTTTTAGTTTTATAAATTTATATAATTATATTTTGAATCAACAAAACATAATTTAAATATATTTACAATCATAAGACATGTTATTTAGCTAGTAATAATTTTTTAGTTAAATCTATAATTATAACAACATATTTGTGATAAATTATGAGCTAAATTAAAACAAAAATAATAAACCAAAACATTGGACTACAAGTAATACACAAATTTATAAAGAAAAAATATATACGAAGTCTTTATAATTAAAATAATAAATGAAGTCATAAACAAAAATGCTAGACGAAGTCATTAATTAAAATAATAAATAAAATCATAAAAATATAAGTAAAAAAACATGATATTCTTCTCATTCTCCTTCTTCTTCTCCTTCATCACAATGATATTCTTCGGTACTTTGCCAATGTACAAAATCATGATCTTCCCTATGTGCAAAAGTGGTACTAACGTGGGCCAAGAAGAGAGATCAGACTTGAGCAAATCTGACTTGTCTTTGAACCTATAAACCAAAGCAACCATCAATCACTTAAACAGATGCAATGAAACCATAAACTACTAATTTCTTCTGTTTTGATGCAGAGGACAAACAAAGTGCTGAATTCATGTAATCACATTACAACTTCACTCCAACAAATCCATGTAAGAAACAATATAAACCCAAGTAAAGTAAAAGAGAGAGATAAAGAAGAAACCCTTGTCATTGATATATCATGGTTTTGTGGTTTTTAACCAAGATATAAGGAGTCTTTTTGAGTTTTTTGATTTGTTTTCTAGGATGTTTTTGAGTCTTTGCAGGTTTTCTAGGACTTTGGCACAGAAGGAGCAATTTGGATCATTTTGGAGCATAAATCTCGAAGAATCAATTTAGACTCGGATCAAAACAAGGGCATCGATCGACACCACTTAGGAGCATTGATCGACACCCTTTCAGCCGATGAAGAATCACAAATTTGGAAGTTTTACAAAGTTGCCCGAAGTTTTCCATATTTGCAACACAAATCTCTGACGTGTTTTAGGACATATATATAATATTTTTGGGTTTTAGAAAACCCTGAAGTTATTTTCTAGCAAGTTTTTGAGAGAGAGATATTTAGTGCTTTTGGGAGAGAAAAGAGATCTGAACTGCTTTGTAGAGAAGAATTCTTGAACTCCTTTCGNTTATTTTACCAAAGAGTTTAGAGTTCTAGATCTGATTTTTAATTGCTTGCATCCTAATTAATTTATTGATTTAATATTTTGTAATTTCCTCATNTGATTTGTTCTTCATTAATTATGTCTGAGTAGTTTGCTTGTTAGGTTTATGGTTTTTCACAGGGATTTTATGAATTATTAGATATGTTTATTTAGGATTCTTTATCTTTCTAGATCTTCATCATAGATTGTTCTTAATGCTAGATCTTTGATTAGCCATCTGGATTTAGATCTTAGGATTATTGATTGATATGAGAATATAATTGATTTTCCTGATAAAACCTTTTGATGAGCAAAATTACTTCTTGCAAAGAGATTTGATTGAGTAATTTTGTGAACAATCTAAACCTGTTTTTAAAGCTGATTTTTAACCTAGAATTTTACAAAGAGATTTGGATTTTCTGGTTTTAAATTTAGATAATATTTGCAGTGAGAACTGAATTATTTTACCAAAGAGTTTAGAGTTCTAGATCTGATTTTTAATTGCTTGCATCCTAATTAATTTATTGATTTAATATTTTGTAATTTCCTCATAAATTCTCTGGACCTAGCTTTTTGATCTTCTGAATTTACAACAGTTTTATTTAATATTTTGCATTGCTTTTCTTTATTTAAATCAAATTGTTTACTTAATTATAAAACTGTATAATTTATTGTGTAGACTTGAGTCCTTGTGGAATTCGACCCCTAAGTATTGCAGTGACCTCTTAATTTGAGAGAGTAGCTCTAGGATAAATTTGAGCATATCAAATTTTGGCGCCGTTGCCGTGGACTCTTTGATCTACCATTAGATTTGAGTTTTCGTATTTCGTCTAAATATTTTTTATTTATTTTCTACTTACACGTTTTTGTTTTTCTTCTCTTTGGTGTTTCAGGTGTATGCCTCCTAGACCTCACACAAGGAGCAACAAGACTGATCCTACTGTGAATCTTTCAATCCAAGAGTTGCGAAAACTTGAGCGTGAGAACCGAAAAGCAGCCAAATCCTTGAAGATGGTTAACACAGTCATTCTAATGCGTGATGAGGATGGTACTTTGAGGGATCAAGAGGGCCACTTGCGCAACGAGCAGGGCCAAAAGATTGATGCAGAAGGCAATGTGATTGCTGAAGTTGTTGTTGGCGACGAGCAAGCTGCTGTTGTCGATGGTGTCGATCGACGCCAACAGGGTATCGATCGACACCCCCTTCCTGCAGACGGACGTGGAACTGCCAACCACGTCTACAACCCGGTTCGAAGACAGGATCAAAACCGGGCTCTGATCAGGACTATTGCAGACTTCAACAAAGCTGATTTGATGTATGAAAACCGATATGCAATTGTTCCATTTCCATTCCCAAGGAATGACTTTGAGCTGAAGCCTGCATACTTCCAGCTAGTTGTACAAAGACCATTCTCTAACCTGCCAAATGAGAAGGCTTTGGACCACATTGAGCACTTTGAAGACTTGGTGACTAGTATCAAAGCCAATGGAGTGACTCAAGACTACATCTACTGCAAGCTTTTCCCATATTCACTTGCAGGAGAAGCATCTCAATGGCTAAAACAGTTGCCAGTTGGATGTTTGACATCTTGTCAACAAGTGAAGGTGGCTTTTCTCAACTACTTTTATGATGATGCCATGTCAGATGAGCTAAGAGTCAAGATGTCCTCCTTCAAGCAAAGACCATATGAATCTTTCAAGGCAGCTTGGGTAAGATTCAAGGCATATCAAAGGGACTGTCCACACCATGGCTTTTCAAGAGTGCAATTGTTGAGTATCTTTTTCAGAGGGATTGACTAGGAATATCAGCTAGCTTTGGATGCTGCAAGTCATGGGAACTTCAAGACAAGATTTCTAGAAGATGTTGAAGCTTTGATTGAGAATTTGGCTTCCAACAATAGCACTAAGAGAGCATATACTGAAAGGAAGAGATTGCATGGAGGATTTGATTCAAACCAGCTAGCTTCTGTTAATGCCAAGTTTGATTCAGTTCATAATCTCCTGGTTAGTAAGAAATCAGTTCACTTTGCTGCTGAAGTTGAATCATTTAAGCCACAACCTGAGTCTGGGAATGAAGAAGCAGATGTCAACTTTGTATATGGGAATCAGGGTCAGAGATTCGGTAATCAGCAAAGCAACAAGCCTTACAGTGGAAACTTTTCAGGGTACACTCCTAACCCAGATTACCACAAACAGCAACTGAACAATGGCTATACAAGAACCTATGAGAACTCATCTTATCAGTCTCATCCTCCTAAGACTTCTTCTGAGAGTAGAATAGAGGCCATGCTTGATCAGCTTCTTCAGGGACAAGAGAATATGACAGTGAAATTCAATGGAAAAATCGACAATGTCTACACTAAGCTGAATGGGAAGATAGATGCTTTAAACAGTCATGTCAAGAAACTAGAGAATCAAGTTATTCAAACAGCCGGATCCGTCAAGAGGCAAGAGGGATTTCTCCCTGGGAGAACTGAGTCAAATCCTAAATATTCTTGTAATGCCATATCAGTGAGAGGTGAAGATGATGGTGAAATTGTTTCTGCAGAAAAGGTAGAGAAATGGCAAAATCTGTCGGCTTCAGATGATGGTGTCGATCGACACCACCTGAGCATCGGTCGACACCCCTCTCAGACAGAACTCGAAACTGCAAAATCTCAGGTTCCAGCTGTTGAAAGGGTTTACCAACCGAAGATTCCTTTTCCTAAGCCAAGAAGGTCCAAGCAGGAGCTTGAGGAAGCTAGATGCAAGGCAATGATGGATAAAGTGATGATTGAGATGCCTTTGATTGATGCAGTTAAGCTTTCACCACCTCTTATGCGGTATGTGAAGAGAATGGTATCAAATGGTTTGAGCCCCGAGGAAGGAGCACTGCTTACCAAGGATGTCAGTGCAGTTATATTGAACCAGCCTCCACAGAGGAAGAAGGAGAGAAATCATGATGTGGTTGTCTCTTAGGAAGTGAGTGCAATAATTCAGTGTAGAGTTGCAGAGAAATTACCAGATCCTGAAAGCTTTGTACTTGATTGCTCTATCTCTGCAGAATGGTTTACTCACTCACTTTGTGATCTAGGCTCTAGTATTAACTTGATGCCACATTCTGTTGCTGTGAAACTAGGGATGACAGAGTTTAAACCAACTCAGATTGCTCTTATCTTAGCTGATAGATCCAAAAGAACTCCTGAAGGTGTTTTAGAGGATATTCCAATTAAGGTTGGAAACTTCATGATTCCCACTGACTTTGTGGTGCTGAAGTATGATAAAGAGCCTAGTGATCCTCTCATCTTAGGAAGATCTTTCATGGCAACAGCTGGTGCTATCATAGATGTGAAGAGGGGACAAATAGCACTGAATGTGGATGGTTTGAGTATGAATTTTGAGATGGATAAGCTGAGGAGAGCTCCTACCATTGATGGACAGACTTTTTCTGTTGAGAAGGTGTCTGCAACACGAGCATCAGGCTTAGTGTCGATCGACACCGTTGCAACATCGATCGACACTCCTCCGGGACTGAGTCCAACCTGATGGCTTGCAGAATGTTCTCTATGCTCCAATGAAGAAAGCTGTTCCAAAGGAGAAACCTTCACACTCCACACTCCAGAATCCTCAGGTAAGGCAAAGGTATGCATCTTCTTCACCCAAACCCCCTCCTATCATCAACAAGGCTTTCAAAGGTACAAAAACTGTTTTGCAGTTAACCAAGCCACGAGATTATCGTAGAGCGCTTGTTTCTTCTGTTGATGATTTTGCAGGACATAAAAGAGGCAAACCCATCCCTAAATCCCGCCATGGTCTTCTTCCTCACATCCTTGGCAGACCTCACGCACCTAACGCTTATACACTACCTTGGATGAAAAGGTCATGCTATGGGAGGCATTCACTGCCACGTTCTGATCCACCTGATGCCTGAGCTTCACCACAATCAAGCTAATGACTGAAAACAAGCGCTTAGTGGGAGGCAACCCACTTATAGGTTTTTCTTTTCCTTTTAAGTCATTTTTCTTTTTGCATTGAGTCAATTTTTGTTTGAAATTTTGTTTAAAATTATGAACTATCATGTTGCTTTTAACTTGTGTTTGAGTGCTTCTTAACAGAATAATCATTCAAAGATTGATCCATCAACACAACTAACTGAAACTAACAAGGAGTTACGGCTAAACCACCATTCGTGATGAGTGTCGATCGACACTGAAATGGTGTCGGTCGACACCCCAAGGTAACCCGAGAACAGTTCATCTTTTCATTACAATTTTCAATATGTTTTTCTTCTTTTTAGCTTTCCTCTTACTTGAAAACACTGGGGACAATGTCGTTTAAGTCTGGGGGAGGTTAGTACTAACTACTAACATAGTTTTTGTTTTTAGTGTGTCAAAACCGATTTTTGTTTTTATTGAGTCAAATTTTTCAAAATTGTGTTGGGGACTATGGTTTTTCTTTTTAGGTGTATTGCCTTGGTTGATTAATGCTGTAGATTGAATTCACTAATCCGACTAATGAAAAATCCAATGGCTGACCAGTAAACCAGATACATCCAAATTTTCAACAGAATCCATAAAAGCCTGAGGTAATTTCTGTACTTTTGTTTTTAACTCATCAAGGAGATTGATGTTCATAGAGCTTGAATCCTTGTTCATACCTGACAAGTAAGATCTTCAAAAGAAATTGGTACTCCTCTCCCTTATTTAAATTTAAAATATTTTTCCTCAGAGCTTTGTTAAAAAAATAAAAATAAAAAAAAGATGAGATGATTTTGATCAGTTTAGAGAGGTAGGTAAATTACCTGTGATCTCATTATTGTACTCTTGAGTCAAATGATCACACAAAGTCTGGAAGCGAGGGGTAGGTAAATTACCAATGACCCCATTATTCGCCTACAACTTTGAGAAAAAAAGAATAGTAAAAAAGAAAAGCAAAGCTCAAAGGAGGATAAGAATAAAATAAGTCTGGGGGAGAGGAAGACTACCAGATATTGTAAAAAGATATATCTTGCTTGTTATGGTATAGTACGGGAATGAGTCTAGAAGGTTCTTGACATTGATCAAATTGATGAGACCCACCTATGAAGGCTTAATGGAGGAAGTAGTGGAATTTGGTTTGAATTTGGGATGCTACGAATGTTAATGGAGAAGTACATAGTGGTTCGATTTGGATTTGTGTGCTAAGCATATGGATTATAGTTTGGATGATCATGACAGTACCTTAGAGAGAAAATGAGTTCCTATGTTTCCAAACCTCTTTCACAGGTCTAAGTTTCTGTTTTGCTTGAGAGCAAGCAAAGGCTAAGTCTGGGGGAGTTGATATATCATGGTTTTTGTGGTTTTTAACCATGATATAAGGAGTCTTTTTGAGTATTTTGATTTGTTTTCTAGGATGTTTTTGAGTCTTTGCAGGTTTTCTAGGACTTTGGCACAGAAGGAGCAAAGTGGAGCAATTTGGATCATTTTGGAGCATAAATCTCGAAGAATCAATTTGGACTCGGATCAAAACAAGGGCATCGATCGACACCACTTAGGAGCATCAGTCGACACCCTCTTCAGCCGGTGAAGAATCACAAATTTGGAAGTTTTACAAAGTTGCCCGAAGTTTTCCATATTTGCAACACAAGTCCCTGACGTGCTTTAGGACATATATAGTGTTTTTGGGTTTTAGAAAACCCTGAAGTTATTTTCTAGCAAGTTTTTGAGAGAGAGATATTGAGAGCTTTTGGGAGAGAAAAGAGATCTGAACTGCTTTGTAGAGAAGAATTCTTGAAATCTTTTCTACTTTTTAATATCTATTGCTTATTATTCAGAATGATTAGTTCTTCATTAATTATGTATGAGTAGTTTGCTTGTTAGGTTTATGGTTTTTCACAGAGATTTTATGAATTATTAGATCTGTTTATTTAGGATTCTTTATCTTTATAGATCTTCATCATAGGTTGTTCTTAATGCTAGATCTTTGATTAGCCATCTGGATTTAGATCTTAGGATTATTGATTAATATGAGAATATAATTGATTTTCCTGATAAAAACTTTTGATGAGCAAAATTACTTCTTGCAAAGAGATTTGATTTAGTAATTTTGTGAACAATCTAAACCTGTTTTTAAAGCTGATTTTTAACCTAGAATTTTACAAAGAGATTTGGATTTTCTGGTTTTAAATTTAGATAATATTTGCAGTGAGAACTGAATTATTTTACCAAAGAGTTTAGAGTTCTAGATCTGATTTTTAATTGCTTGAATCCTAATTAATTTATTGATTTAATATTTTGTAATTTCCTGAGAAATTCTCTGGACCTAGCTTTTTGATCTTCTGAATTTACAACAGTTTTATTTAATATTTTGTTTTGCTTTTCTTTATTTAAATCAACTTGTTTAGCTTAATTATAAAACTCTATAATTTATTGTGTAGACTTGAGTCCTTGTGGAATTCGACCCCTAAGTATTGCAGTGACCTCTTAATTTGACAGAGTAGCTCTAGGGTAAATTTGAGCATATCAATCATGCTAACCCAATGAATCTTTAACCCTTATCATGCTAACCCAACAATTCAAATCCCAAATTAAGTCGTGTAGTGAAGCAAAAGACCAATATACATGGAGAGGGAATTAGAGAGAGACGAAGAAACTCATAGATTGAGAGAGAGATATGGAGACTGGAGAGAGATAGATCAGATCGGAGCTTTGTCGTAAAGAAGGAGCTCACGCCGAGCTTTGGTGAGCTTCGCCGTGTAGAGAGACAGAGAAGGAGCTTCGCCGTCGCCGTGAAGAGAGACTGAGAAGNTTTGTTTTCTAGGATGTTTTTGAGTCTTTGCAGGTTTTCTAGGACTTTGGCACAGAAGGAGCAAAGTGGAGCAATTTGGATCATTTTGGAGCATAAATCTCGAAGAATCAATTTGGACTCGGATCAAAACAAGGGCATCGATCGACACCACTTAGGAGCATCAGTCGACACCCTCTTCAGCCGGTGAAGAATCACAAATTTGGAAGTTTTACAAAGTTGCCCGAAGTTTTCCATATTTGCAACACAAGTCCCTGACGTGCTTTAGGACATATATAGTGTTTTTGGGTTTTAGAAAACCCTGAAGTTATTTTCTAGCAAGTTTTTGAGAGAGAGATATTGAGAGCTTTTGGGAGAGAAAAGAGATCTGAACTGCTTTGTAGAGAAGAATTCTTGAAATCTTTTCTACTTTTTAATATCTATTGCTTATTATTCAGAATGATTAGTTCTTCATTAATTATGTATGAGTAGTTTGCTTGTTAGGTTTATGGTTTTTCACAGAGATTTTATGAATTATTAGATCTGTTTATTTAGGATTCTTTATCTTTATAGATCTTCATCATAGGTTGTTCTTAATGCTAGATCTTTGATTAGCCATCTGGATTTAGATCTTAGGATTATTGATTAATATGAGAATATAATTGATTTTCCTGATAAAAACTTTTGATGAGCAAAATTACTTCTTGCAAAGAGATTTGATTTAGTAATTTTGTGAACAATCTAAACCTGTTTTTAAAGCTGATTTTTAACCTAGAATTTTACAAAGAGATTTGGATTTTCTGGTTTTAAATTTAGATAATATTTGCAGTGAGAACTGAATTATTTTACCAAAGAGTTTAGAGTTCTAGATCTGATTTTTAATTGCTTGAATCCTAATTAATTTATTGATTTAATATTTTGTAATTTCCTGAGAAATTCTCTGGACCTAGCTTTTTGATCTTCTGAATTTACAACAGTTTTATTTAATATTTTGTTTTGCTTTTCTTTATTTAAATCAACTTGTTTAGCTTAATTATAAAACTCTATAATTTATTGTGTAGACTTGAGTCCTTGTGGAATTCGACCCCTAAGTATTGCAGTGACCTCTTAATTTGACAGAGTAGCTCTAGGGTAAATTTGAGCATATCAATCATGCTAACCCAATGAATCTTTAACCCTTATCATGCTAACCCAACAATTCAAATCCCAAATTAAGTCGTGTAGTGAAGCAAAAGACCAATATACATGGAGAGGGAATTAGAGAGAGACGAAGAAACTCATAGATTGAGAGAGAGATATGGAGACTGGAGAGAGATAGATCAGATCGGAGCTTTGTCGTAAAGAAGGAGCTCACGCCGAGCTTTGGTGAGCTTCGCCGTGTAGAGAGACAGAGAAGGAGCTTCGCCGTCGCCGTGAAGAGAGACTGAGAAGAAGGAGCGATGAAGATTTAGGGTTAGGTTTATTTGTGATTTCTCAAAAATAATAAAAGTATTTTTGTTATTTGCCACATCTAACACTACTTTTTAATCGCAAACGCTGAATTTAACTAACATCCAAATTTTTTTGCCGCAAGACGCTGCGTTTGCTGCTGCGTTTTGATGTAAGTGCTTGCGGCTACAAAATAAACAACGATACCTGCATTTATCGCAGCCGCAAGTACTTGCGGCATCCAAACGAACAACCCCATTGAAGAATTTTATAAGTTGACATTGACATTAAAGAATTTCATTATGAGTACTAGTATAAAATGAATTAGATGAGTAGTATAATTCAATGCAAATTTGACATTGAAGAATTTTATCAGCTAACTCGAACGTCGTCGTATAAAAAAAGAACGTATTCAAACTCCTGAAATTGACTGGGGAGAGTTGAAGACACAATAAATGCAGAACCGTGAACATGTCGCAAGTCTGAACAAGTCGATTCAGTTTTGTCTTTAAGATAAGAATGATGGATACACTTGGTCAAAATGATGTCGCACGTGGGTAGACTTTTGCGTACTTGGTAAAACACATGACGAATAATATGTAAAGCCATATCATTTATGTTTTATCTAGAAGAATACTTCTTGTACGGCTAAATCTCTTACGTATTTTTAGTATTTGACATATAAATTTGGAAGACCATTAAGAATTTAAAACCGAAGAATCTCGTTGGGTCTTGTAATATTTATCAGAACACTACACTATCTCATTGATTACACTAATAAATGGGCCTTGTGTTCTAGATCTTGACTATGTTGTCTATCTATGTTATGTGAGTTATATAACAAATAAATTATCATAATAAAATATATTGCGGGTTAAAAAGTTAATATAAACATTCAGTCGTATAAACGGTCGAAAAATTTAATTATTACTCTATTTGGAAAACATCCAGTATTTAACTAGAAAAGAAAAATGTAAATAATAACAAAAATTATATGCATACTGAGTACCGCGGGTTAAAATCTAGTAGTATGTGATTTCTGCATCGATCACAAAATAACTTGCATATTAAAATTACTAGGCTAATATTATATATGTTCTACTAGATTAAGACCCGTGCTTTGAAATTCATTTTATTTATATTGTAATTTATATGATTATTTTTAAAAGTTTTTTTAGAGAAAACTTTATGCAATAAAATCATATGCTAAATATAATGGCTTGAAAAAAGACACATATTTTGTAAGTTTTATATTGTTAATGATTCTAGATAAGTATGCGTGTTATAACACTGGTTAAAATTTATTTTATACAAAATTTTGTATATTTATATTTTAAAATAAAATTTTTATATGTTGTGTTAGCTTATATTTGTGAGATTATTTCAACAATGTATATTCTACATCATGACTTGAATGTTATTATAAGACATAATTTTGTAAATTTGGTTTTTAAAAAGCGAGCTATTATTATGAGTAATTTAATATATTGTTTCTTGAAATTCTTTCATATTATAGTGACATATTATTGACATTGTTATAACAAATCAATTTAGAGTGTTTATAGTTTCTAACTTTTATATCAAGTTTCAATATATTAAAAATATTTCAAAATAAATTATTTGAAGTTTATTATATTATATAAAATTATAAAACTCAACAAAAAATGAAATTGAATTTAAATATTCAAATTTTGACCCGTTACTCAGTAAATTTTTTAATTCAGTAGATATTATTTTTAAATAATAATATTACTAAAGCTTGAATATTTTATAGATTGAACAATTTATATTTGTTTTCAAAAATTCAACTTATGGTAGATCCAAAAATAAAACTACTTTTTAATTATAATACATAATATGATAATTTATTTGTTTCACAAAATAGACTCATATATAAAAATGAGAGGTGAAGTATAATGATAATTAACAAATTAATATGTTTAGTTATATATCAAATTATTTTATTTGATGAATAATTTAATAAAGAAAATTAATATAGTAAGTTAGATGATACGATTCTTTAGAATATTCTCTTTAAGATTTTAGGTATAACATATTTGTAACCAATTAAGATATCATTAATATATAACCTATTTGTAACCAACTTATTAAAATTATATAGTATATAAAACAATGTTGTGTACTTTTGTTTTATTATAAAGGGATATATAGAGTACCATAAAATGGTTAGTCAGTGGCGGACCTATGTACAAACAAGGGCAAATTTTTAAATTTCCCTAATGGTTATTGAGAAAAAAAATACATTTATCCAAATCAAAATTTTTTTTACTTGTGCTTAACCTTGTTTAAAATTCATCCTGGATCCGCTATTGTGGTTCGTCATCCTACAACTATTCAATATCCAAACATATTTATTTGAAAAATCCGACCGGGAATGATGATGGTTGGCATTACATCATTATCCAAACAAACTCAAATTGTTAAACTTATTTAAATTGTAATGGAAGACGCAATGTTATCACGAATGTGGATCATCATGCACTTCATCAGGTTACCTAATTATCCTACGTGGACAATACCTAATCCTTCCATAATTTCCAATTATTGCATTTTATTTTTCTAAACGTCATCATTGTCCATAACGCAAACTTAGTACTATCTCATCGTTAATTATTTACATACATATTTTTGTGGTAAAAACTTCATAAAATAAGTAAATCTTTACATATTTAGCAAACTATTTGTATCTTGTAAACTCTCGCTCTATGATATAATATATTTGGTTTGTCGGAAGAAAAAAAAGTGAGGCCAATGTTATCCAATGTCGAAACAAAATTGTATACACGTAAATCATTACAAGTATTTAGAACCCTATTCATTTCCCCCAACATGATCATTGATCACAAATAAAAAATCCAAGTACATATTGTAAACTTTTATTATTAATTTACTAAATATAAAACAGAAAGGACAAGATATCTAAGTCACCAAGGCCCATATCCACGTAAGCTTGAGCAACAACCAGATGCTGTATTATCCCACTCTCGTCGATTACTGCCTGAGGGGTACATACACGCTTTATTTCTAGATCAACGAACGAGATTATGAAAGACTAGTGTTGACTGTTGAGGAAGAGAGACCCTCTTCTTGAAGGAGAGGGATCGGATCATCGAGATACTAATATCCGTTTTATCTATATCCTTGAACTCATGAAGATTCTTTCGTACAGACAACTCTCTTAAACTTGTTAAAGATTCTCTGATACCTAACTTATTGATTCCTATTTTTTTGTTCTCCTTGTAAATCTTGGAGAAAAGTGTTTCGTTTATTATTCACGAACCAAGATTATATATAGTTTACACAAGACTTGATGCACAAATAGAGAATATTTACATAATATATACTGCCTAAGATATAGAGAATATCCTATTTCCTAACACTCCCCCTCAAGATGGAGCGTGTAAGTTGAGAACGCCGAACTTGGACAGTAAGTACTGAAATTGATCACGTCCCAAAGCTTTTGTGAAAATGTCAGCAGGTTGTTCGTGAGTGTTAACATAAGCAGTTGCAATAGTACCAGAAGTAATCTCATCACGAATGAAATGACAATCACTCTCGATATGCTTCGTGCGTTCATAGAAGACCGAATTGGTGGCGATATGAAGAGCAGCCTCATTGTCACAAAATAAACGCATAGGACGACTATGCTCAACACCAAGAAATTGTAAAATCTCATTAAGCCATAGAAGTTCGGTACAAGTCATAACCATGGCTCGATATTCAGATTCAGCGGAAGAAAGAGACACACACTTCTGCTTCTTTGTTTTCCAAATGAGCGGTGAATTGCAAGGCATAACCATATAACCAGTCAAGGACCACCGAGAAGCAAGACATGTATTGTAATCCGAATCACAGTAGGCATTAACTTGAAGAGAGGCCGTGGAAGAGAGAACAATGCCTTGTCCGGGACAAGACTTTAAATAACGCACCACACGTTGAGCCGCCTCCCAATGATCCACAAGAGGTGTTTGCATAAACTGAGCAAGTATGTTAACAGCATAACTCAGCTCAGGCCGAGTATGCGTAAGATAGACAAGTCGTCCCACTAAACGACGATATTGATCCAGAGCAGAATACGGAGCACTCTTAGAAGACAACAATTTATGGTTTTGTTCTAAAGGAGACTCAGCCGGACAGGAACCAGAAAGACCACATTCATCAATAATGTCAAGAAAATACTTTCGTTGAGATAAAAAAAATGCCATTAGGTCTGCGAGCTACTTCAATACCGAGAAAATACTTCAACATACCAAGGTCTTTCATCTTGAAATAACGACTCAAATGTGATTTAAAGGAGGTAAGAACTACCGAGTCATCACCACAGATGATTAAGTCGTCAACATAGACAAGAACGTGGAGAAAGACCTTGCCTCGTCGATATGTAAAAAGAGAGTTATCTTTATGAGATTGAATAAACTCGTAGTCAAGCAAAGCGGTAGATAACTTGGAAAACCAACAACGCGGGGCCTGACGAAGACCGTAGATAGATTTCTTGAGCTTGCAAACAAGTGTTGGGTCTGCAGGATTACATCCCGGAGGCGGTTTCATGTAGATATCTTCATCAAGATCACCATGTAAAAAGGCATTATAAACATCCATTTGGTGAAGTTCCCAATTCTTAATGGCAGCTACACCAAGGAGAGTACGAACCGTTGGTAACTTGGCAACAAGTGCAAATGTATCAGAGAAATCAACTCCCTCTTTTTGATGATTTCCAAGTGCAACTAAACGCGCCTTATACCGTTCTAGCGTACCATCCACGTTAAACTTAAGACGATAAACCCATTTAGAACCAAGAGCTTTGACATCCGGTGGAAGATGTTCAAGAGTCCAGGTCTCGTTCAGTTCTAAAGCATCAATCTCTTTCCTCATTGCATCATGCCAAGAATTTGAACAACTTGCTTATAAGTAACAGGTTCATCGACCAGAGTCACAGCTGCAAGAAACTTCTGATGCGCAGAACTAAACTTGTCAGACGATACATAATGTGTGAGAGGATAGAAACACGTACCAGAAGATTATGAAGAGGTCGTAGGTTTGAGAGAGATGAGGGTTTCATCATTACGTGCAGAATAAGTTACATAAGGTTCTAAGCGAGTAGACTTTGTTTTCTTGCGAAAACCTCGTCCAAGTGATTCAGTACCAAGATCGAAGTTACCATCAGTCTCATTCAAAACAGTGTCAGTAGCAGAAACTGAATCAGTGGTAGTAGCAGCGGAGTCTTTGGTAGAAACAGATTTAGAGTCTTTGGTAGGAGCAGATTCGGTAGTAGGAGACGAAACAGGTGGAAGCACCACAGACGTTGAACTCCCCCTGTTTTCAAGAGATAATGGTAAAATCTCATCAACAAATTCGTCATTAGAGACAGAGGCAGTTGGCATTACCGGAGAAACATCTTGCGAAATAGAGGAAGCAACAGCGGGAGAATATGGAAACACGGCTTCATGAAAAAGGACATCTCGAGAAACAAAGAGATCATGACTCTCCAAGTCGTAAACACGCCAACCTTTTTGAGTGTGAGGATAACCAAGAAAAATGCATTTTCGTCCTCGCTCTTGAAATTTATCATGATGAGTCGTGTGTCGTTTGGCAAAACATAAACAACCAAAAACCCGTAGATGATCAAAATGCGGGGTTGTAGAAAGAAGAACCTCATATGGAGTTTTGCCGTGAAGGAGAGGAGTAGGTGTTCGGTTGATTAAATATGCCGCGGTGAGAACACTTTCGCCCCAAAACTTTAGTGGTAGATTAGCTTGGAAGAGTAAAGAACGGGCCATGTTGAGAATGTGACGATGTTTGCGCTCAACTCTTTCATTTTGTTGCGGGGTATAAACACAGGAGGTTTGATGGAGAATTCCATGATCTTTGAAGAAATTGCGGAGAGCAAGAAACTCACTTCCAATATCACTACGAACAACTTTGATCTTTTTACCATACTGTTGAGTAGCCATGGCCACAAACTGTTTGAGATGAGTAGCAACTTCGCTTTTGGCGAGAAGGAGATAAGTCCATACAGCCCTAGAATGATCATCCACAATGGTAAGAAAATAGTGTGCTCCACAAGTAGAAGCAAGTTTGTATGGTCTCCAGACATCACAATGTATCAAAGAAAAAACTGCCTCTGCTTATTAGTACTTTCGGGAAAAACCAATCTTGTTTGTTTAGCTTGAATACAAACTTCGCAAAAATCATTGTTATCACTAATAATGTGTTCGGAATCTTGTAAAGTAGATAAAAAACTTGATAGAACTTTCGTAGATGGGTGTCCCAAACGCTCATGCCAAAGAGTCTTGGTAGATTTCTTGACATTGTGAACATTTGCTGAAACTGCACCTCAAAAATGATAAACCCCATCTCTCTCTTCACCTGCGCCAATCAGCATCTTCAAAGTACGGTCCTGTAGAACACAAACCTTATTCAGTGAACAAAGCAAAACACGACATCTCATGCAAAAGACGTGCTAACGAGATAAGGGTGCATGAGAGATCGGGAACATAGAGAACACGATGTAGGCGAACGTGATCACCAAGAATCATTGTTCCTTCTTTTGTGGCAAACGTGTGTTTCCCATTGGGAAGAACAATAATACTGCGAGGAATGTCATGAATATCCTCAAGAAGATCATCGGCTCCGGTCATATGGTGTGATGCACCAGAGTCAAGTAAAAAACTCAACGCAAGAACTCTTACCAGATAATTTATCATGGCTTGTTGATTGGTCATATTTCAACAAGCTCACAATTGCGGACCACGTCTCCTGTGTGACACCGGGTAGATCAGGAAACTCAGCCTCATTAACAGCTTGAGCATTGTTAGCTCGGTAAGAAGGAAAAGAACGACCGCGGTTAGAACCACGACCACGACCGCGAGTAGAGTCAAAACGAGAGCCTCCTCTGGAATCACCATGCTTCTTGATCCACTAATCGGGAACCCCATGAAGTTCAAAACAGGTATCAACGGAGTGATTAGTATGACCGCAATGTGTACACGGTCCGGTGTTGAGACGAGTAACGGAGGCAATGGCATTAACCCCTGTTTTGACGGCAAAGCCAATTGCATCTAGTCGTTCTTCCTTAGAGCGAGCAACAATTAGATGTCTTTCTTCAGCAATAACTTCAGAGTAAACTTGATCAAGATTCATGTCGCCATCTCGATTGAGATGACCAAGAATGTTGGTACGTGTAGTACCAAACCGAGAAGCATCAAGACCCATGAGAAATTGGTGTATACGCTCGAGATCTCGGCGTATTTGCTGCTTAAGACGTTCAGGATAAGACGGGGAGCTGCAACAGCAATCAATAAAGCGCTCAAAATCATCAAGATCGTCCCACATGACCTTGAGCTTGCCGAAATAGTCAGCAACACTCTGTCCGTCTTGAGCACAGCTAGCAATGGAGGATTTGATTTGATGAACACAAGAAGCATTCCCGATAGAATACCGAACACGGAGATTATCCCAAAAGATTTTGGCATTATCGACGAATGAGATTACCTTTTGGACCTTGGGATCCAAGCTTGCATACAGCCAACCACACAACATCGAGTTAACCTGGACCCATCGTTGATAGTCAGGGGAACTAACATCAGGTTTGAGTAGAGATCCATCAACGAGACCAAATTTATGCTTGGCTGCTAAGTTATTACGGGCAAGCTTAGACCACTTTTCATAGTTTTTGCCGTTAAGAAGAAACGGAGTAAGAACGTGATGTGGTTGATCATTGGAGGAGAGGTTGTATGGAGAAGATGTGATGGAGACCTTAGTAGTAGTAGGAATAGTAGAAAGGGCAGATGATGTATCGTTCATAGTTTAGATAGTAGAAAATCTGTAGTAAAACGGCTGAGAAGTTTAGAATTTTAGGGTTTTGTTTAGTGACTATGATACCATGTAAATCTTGGAGAAAAGTGTTTCGTTTATTATTCACGAACCAAGATTATATATAGTTTACACAAGACTTGATGCACAAGTAGAGAATATTTACATAATATATACTGCCTAAGATATACTGCCTAAGATTTTTCGTACTACAGATCTTATATACTACCGAATATCCTATTTCCTAACACTCCTATATTTTTCGTACACTAATTTACTTTTACTTTGTTAATTTGAATTCAAAATCCTGCCACTATCGTGTAAGTTTATTTCCAAAAGCTTTGGAATATTTTATTAACCTAATAGTTAATTAAGAAAACATTATAAAGCATAATGTTTCAAAATAATACTCCATCCATTTCACTATATATAATTGAGTTGGTGTATTATTAAAGGATGTTTTGTTACATTTTATGTAAAATAGATTCTATATAAGATATTTTATGTTCCTTTTAAAAACTGTATAAAATCCCCAAGACATTATTTATTGTAATAGATAGACACAACACGTAGCCTATATGTCTTTATCCAACCAAATGAAAAGAAAAACACGTAGCTTTAGCTATATATGAAGTACTTAGAAGAAAATGTACATATCTTAATAGGGTTTGTAATTGTAATATATCTGGTCGGTTGAAAAATAAAAAACGTAGCTCAAGAAGAAATTCACGTGTATTTTGTCTCTTGATGTAAGATATTGAAACTGTTCTTGGCTTTCCTTTTCTCATTTCTCACTTAACCACTCGATTCACTTTACACCACACATTATAAGTGTGCCTAAAAAAAATCTCTCATTACATAAATTTCTCTTTCTTCTTCATTTCATTCTTATTTAAGATTTATAATCTGCTCAATCGCTTGTAAGCAACTTCTAAGTTCTTTAATCGCTTTCCATTTATAGTAAACCTTTTTTTTTCCCACATAGATCTAAGTTCGAGATCTTCTTTGATCTCCAATGGATTCTATCTCTGTCTCTGAGGTTACTGTTATTGGAAGAACACATTTGGGTTTTATGCACAGTTTCAGACAGCCATTTTCTGGTGTTCCAATGTCTCCAAAGTTCTGTTCTTCCAGAGGTAATAATAACACCTAAAAATCACTTCCTCTTCACAATAATTTCATTTCTTTATATTTATTTTTTTTGGATAATTTTTAAAAATGATTTATAAATTCCTCTGCATTTGGATGAAAAGTTGAAGGGCCAAGGGCAATATCATCAAGTGATACCAACACAAAGAGCCAATTTGCTTATGGAGAACGCATAGCTGCAACTAGTTCAGATTCAGGTTACAAGATCAACGGAGTAAATCTAAAAAGCAGAACACTCATCAGTTCTGTTAAAGAAGGATTATTACTTGATGCTAATGATGATGCGTATGGTGGAGTAATCGTTGATCCTGAAAAATTACCATCAAATCCTT
>NC_025702.1:548718-564516 GCF_000633955.1 Camelina sativa | reverse complement strand
TATGCAAGTTAATGATGTTTTGTGGATTTTTGCAGGAAGGTTTTGAGTATCATCATGCAGAGAAAGGATATGTGATGTTAACATATTGGATACCGGAGGAGGAACCTAGTATGCTTCCTGCAAATGCTTCACATCAAGTCGGTGTTGGAGGTTTTGTATTAAATCAACATAAAGAGGTGCTTGTGGTACAAGAAAAGTACTGTGCTCCATCGATTACAGGTCTATGGAAGTTACCAACAGGGTTTATTAATGAATCTGAAGAGATTTTCTCTGGTGCTGTAAGAGAAGTGAAGGAAGAAACTGGGGTAATTAGATCAGAGAACATTAGTATAAATCTTGATTTTTAATTTAAAAATTCCCAAGATCATAACCATATTTGGCCTTGTTTGTGTTGTGTTCTTTAGGTAGATACAGAGTTCTTAGAGGTTATAGCTTTCAGACATGCTCACAACGTTGCGTTTGAGAAATCTGATCTGTTCTTCATCTGTATGTTGAGACCTCTCTCTGATAAGATAATCATCGATAGTCTTGAGATCAAAGCCGCAAAGGTAAATGTAATCAGAAATTTTCAACTAAGAGTCTCAAACTGTTTTGGAGGTCGCGCGTAGTTGGAATGCTCCTGTTGCACATGCTAAAAGATTATTGTTTTTGTGTGTTTTCAGTGGATGCCATTGGTGGAGTTTGTGGAGCAACCGATGATCAGAGAAGATAAAATGTTTCAAAGAGTGATTGAAATCTGCGAGGCGAGATTAAGCCATCGGTACTGCGGTCTTTCTCCCCATCAACTTGTCTCTACTTTTGATGGCAAACCTTCTTCTCTCTATTACAATGTTGTTGATGATGATCATGATCCTTCCAACTCCAATTGTAACACTGATTTCTTATAAATAGAACGGATCAAACCGAACCAAACAAAATGCTGTATATACTTATTCACATGTAATGTGTATTGTATTTACACTCTTCAGTATAGTAAATAGTAATAGTTTCTCGGCAAAATCTATTGTATTAAAATCAAAAAAGCAGAATCCAAATCAAAGACTCTTCATTTAAACTCAAACTGACATGAATCCGAAGTCTTGACTACTCTTTCCAACTCTTTTATCATCTCAAGTCTATCTTCCGAACTACAATTCGTTTCGGAGAACGTTACCTTTTTCAAACGACTTGCGTTCCTTAGTATATATTTCGCTACCTCTTTCTCTTCTTTGCGTTTCCCCTGGTAGCCTTCCCACACAAATGTCTCGAGATGGAGCAACAAACATTCAGGAACAGTCTTTGGTTGATTCCATTTCTCACAGACCACATGATCTCCAACCTTATGCCATTTCTGAGGGTAAAACACAATGTAACATTGCATACATTATATTAGATCATCAAACCAAAAACTTGTAGAAAAGCGAACTTTACAGATGCGTACATCGATGAGTAGCTTGAGGACTCGTAGTTTAGGCGAAGTATCGAGCATGAACATAAGTAGATTCCACCATGCCGGTTTACCTGTATATATCTCCAAATCTACCAACCGATAGAAGATACCACCAGTAGGATACTACGAGCAATGATGCAGTATTATTAGTACAATAACAATGTCATAACAAAACAAGTCAGTTAAAAAAGAAAAAGTTACCTCCAAGGGTGACCAAAAGAGCAAAGAAAGCATTTTGACTGAAGTTAGAGATCGCAAAAGCTTCTCACTGATTGTTTCACATGAAATTTTCGCCTCTACCAGCTTCAGAGAAGACTCACTTAGACAAACTTCAGGACCCTTCTCCAAATCAATGTGCAAGGATTTCAAAGAAGGAGCATTAATCACGTATTTNTTAATGAATCTGAAGAGATTTTCTCTGGTGCTGTAAGAGAAGTGAAGGAAGAAACTGGGGTAATTAGATCAGAGAACATTAGTATAAATCTTGATTTTTAATTTAAAAATTCCCAAGATCATAACCATATTTGGCCTTGTTTGTGTTGTGTTCTTTAGGTAGATACAGAGTTCTTAGAGGTTATAGCTTTCAGACATGCTCACAACGTTGCGTTTGAGAAATCTGATCTGTTCTTCATCTGTATGTTGAGACCTCTCTCTGATAAGATAATCATCGATAGTCTTGAGATCAAAGCCGCAAAGGTAAATGTAATCAGAAATTTTCAACTAAGAGTCTCAAACTGTTTTGGAGGTCGCGCGTAGTTGGAATGCTCCTGTTGCACATGCTAAAAGATTATTGTTTNTGCAAAGATGGCACCTCAATAGCGAAAGATTTGATACCATCGCCACAAGAAGCTCGTCTCACGACCAGAGTTTCAAGACAAGGGCAGNATTGGTGGAGTTTGTGGAGCAACCGATGATCAGAGAAGATAAAATGTTTCAAAGAGTGATTGAAATCTGCGAGGCGAGATTAAGCCATCGGTACTGCGGTCTTTCTCCCCATCAACTTGTCTCTACTTTTGATGGCAAACCTTCTTCTCTCTATTACAATGTTGTTGATGATGATCATGATCCTTCCAACTCCAATTGTAACACTGATTTCTTATAAATAGAACGGATCAAACCGAACCAAACAAAATGCTGTATATACTTATTCACATGTAATGTGTATTGTATTTACACTCTTCAGTATAGTAAATAGTAATAGTTTCTCGGCAAAATCTATTGTATTAAAATCAAAAAAGCAGAATCCAAATCAAAGACTCTTCATTTAAACTCAAACTGACATGAATCCGAAGTCTTGACTACTCTTTCCAACTCTTTTATCATCTCAAGTCTATCTTCCGAACTACAATTCGTTTCGGAGAACGTTACCTTTTTCAAACGACTTGCGTTCCTTAGTATATATTTCGCTACCTCTTTCTCTTCTTCGCGTTTCCCCTGGTAGCCTTCCCACACAAATGTCTCGAGATGGAGCAACAAACATTCAGGAACAGTCTTTGGTTGATTCCATTTCTCACAGACCACATGATCTCCAACCTTATGCCATTGCTGAGAGGGAAACACAATGTAACATATTATATATTTATATCAGATCATCAAACCAAAAACCATGTAGACAAATGAACTTGTAGATGCGTACATCAATGAGGAGCTTGAGGACTCGTAATGTAGGCGAAGTATCGAGCATGAACATAAGTAGATTCCACCATGCCGGTTTACCTGTATATATCTACAAATCTACCAACCCATAGTAGATACTACCAGTAGGATACTACGAGCAATGATGCAATATTATTAGTACAATAACACTGTAATAACAAAACAAGTCAGCTGCCAAAGATATAAAGGTTACCTCCAAGGGTGACCAAAAGAGCAAAGAAAGCATTTTGACTTAAGTTAGAGATCCCAAAAGCTTCTCACTGATTGTTTCACATGAAATTTTCGCCTCTACCAGCTTCAGAGAAGTCTCACTTAGACAAACTTCAGGACCCTTCTCCAAATCAATGTGCAAGGATTTCAAAGAAGGAGCATTAATCACGTATTCCCAATGGTCTACTCCGTCATTTTCATCATGAACTGATAGACTCTGCAAAGATGGCACCTCAATAGCGAAAGATTTGATACCATCGCCACAAGCAGCTCGTCTCACGACCAGAGTTTCAAGACAAGGGCAGCCAGATAACAGGTTACGCACTGATTTGTCGTCTTTGTAATACATATAATCAAGATGCAGAGTCTTGAGGGACTTGAGACAAATCTGAGAAGAGACATCGACAAGGGCATGAAACCTAAGTATCAAGGTCTCTAGTGTTTTACATGTATACAACAAGGTCGGAAGGAAACTGAATGGCCTAGTATTCTTCCTCCTAATCTTGGGGTACACGTCAAGTAAGAGCTTACGCACATCGCGTCCGAATGCGATTCCAAGCAATATCCCAATATCCATGGCAGTACATGTATCCAAATCAACTTCAAGATGTAAACTTTGTAGCACTGGAGCTTTATGTGATAGCAGAGATTTGCAAACATCCTTTGAAAAATTCCCGAGTTTACGTTTGTGATCGCAAGAATCAAACATGAGGACAGGTACCTTCTTCCAGTGAGAGTGCCATTGTTTAGACAGAGCAGTAGTGGCTACGGCATCTTTTGTTGGAAGCAGAGACAGTATTTGCACAATCAGAGCTTCAGGAAGTTGAGTAAGTCTGTCCTCCTTCACAACAGCTCGTTTACTCTTACTTTTAACACTAGAAATTGAACAAAACCATGAGTTTGGGTTTCTTGAGTTTGGGAGCTTTATATATACATGGTTACAAGAGACCGTACCGTCGTTTCATTGAAGAGATGAGAGCAGCGTTGCTTGTTAGATACACTAATGCTGATCGAACTATGATGGTCGACGCTAGGGCTTCGGAGGAGGGAGGAAGCTGCGGAGGAAGAGAAGATCCTCAGTAAAATTTCCAAAAAATATCAGGTTTCAGGTTTCTGTTCCAATTTTATTGCAAATTTCAGTATGAACCGATCATTAACCGGATTGAACCAAACCGGACTACATAATTGTAAGAACCGAACTAAACCAAACGCAGACCAGAATAATTGGAGTATATCACAGTTTACCATTTCAAGTTTGCGAACTTTTTTCACATCTTTGAGACGGAGTCCGGGTTCCTACAGTCCAAGAGATTGATCTGTTTTTGGAGAAGCTTGATGGAGTATAAGAGGAGAAAGGATAATAATCACTATGTATTGAGAATCCTTTTTCTGATGAAGAGGATCTAAAAATGTAACATATATTTGCGTTCATTTTAGTATGGAGACTTTTCTCTTGTAATATATGTGTGTGTAGAAATCGTATATGTATGTAATCCTTCTAGTTTACAATATTTTTTTCTTGCCAAACTCAAAGTGAAAACTCTTTTTAAGTATCAATTTTAGGATTGAGCAAATTATTTATAAGTGAACAACACCATATCTCTATGTAGATACGAACAATGTAGTTGGGCTTCCCATCGACATCGAACATCCCAACGCAGTTAACAAAAGAGGAACTCAACATTTGTCAGCAAATAGTTCTACCTTAAGCGGATGGATGCTAGCTTGTGTTGTGGCCTCATCAACGAGAAGGGAATAACCAACTGCAACTGCGTTACCACTTAGCCTAGTTCTACCTCAAGCGGATGCTGGCTTGTCTTGTGGCCTCATAACCGGGAAGGTAATAACCTCCTGCAACAATGTTTAGAATCATGAGTTTTATCACAAAAAACATAAATCATTCACCAATGGTTAGCCACCCTCTCGAACCATTGTTGCATAGTAAAAAGACTGACCTTGATGTTCAGGGAGTCAGTAAAGAGCATAGCAAGTCTGTCTATTCCCAAACCCCAACCACCTGTCGGAGGCAATCCATATTCCAAAGCTTTACAAAAGGTCTCATCTAAAACCATTGCTTCATCGTCTCCAGATTGTCTATCCTTGAGCTAATCAGCGCTGGCGCTGAACCACTGGATTGTTCAACTCCGTGTAGGCATTGCAGAGCTGCGGTTCACATATATAACATGCTTGCTAGTCAAACAAACAAACCTCTAAAGAAAGCAAGTAGTGTGATTAAGTCAAATTCATCATCATCAGCCTTTTTACTTACTTCATGTTTGTTTATGAAAAGCTCAAATCTTTCAGTCAAAGCATTGTCCGATCTGTGCCTTTTTGCCAAGGGACTCATGATCACTGGATGGTTGATGATGAAAGTTGGGTTCACACACATTTCTTCAAGAAATTCTCCAACAAGCTACAGACAACATTAAAGATTTAAATTTCCTATTCTAGATGTTTGCAGAAGACAGGGAGGGAGGAGGGAGGAGGGAGACAGAAGAGTTTTTACTTTATCCAAAAGACGAGCTGTTGTCAAAGGAGGAGGGCATATGACATGAAGCCTCGCACATGCATCAACCAGATATTTGTTAGCTTCTTCACTAGCCAAGTCTTTTGGTATATTGAGGTTAGCCACCTTCTCTAACTCTGCTATCATCTCAATCCTCCTACCAAAAAACAAAACAAAAGTGATGCATATTATATTAACCACCACAGATAAGCTCCCACGGAAAGTTTTGTGAGGTATAAATCAAACCTAAATGGAGGAGTAAAGTCGATTTCAATTGGCTCCTTATCATATCCATTAGCATGATACTTGATTTTGTAACCACCTGTAAGTTCCTTTACCATACCACTCAACATATCCTCGGTCATTTCCATCAAGTCATAGTAGTCTGCATAAGCCATATAGAACTCGCAAGTGGTGAACTCCGGATTGTGTGTCATGTCAATACCCTCATTCCTGAATTGATTTCCTATCTCAAAAACACGGTCAAATCCACCGACAACAAGTTGCTTTAGAAAGAGTTCAGGTGGGATACGCATGTAAAGATACATGTCCAGATTATTGTGATGTGTATCACAAAGGGTCTGGCAGCTGCTCCACCAGCATTTATGTTCATGATAGGCGTCACAAACTGCAGGGGTAAAAGAACACTTGAACCATAAGCCACAATCTAAAGGGAAGGTAGTGAAATATATTTTGGTAAGAAAATGAGAAAACATAGAACCTCCAAGAAATTTTTATTTTTCAGGAAAGTGCGGATGTAGTCAGTGACATTAGCTTTGGCCGTAATTATCTAGCGTACCTCCTTGTTCAACATCATGTCAAGAAAACGCAGGCGAAATCGAGAATCCTGACACAGCAAAAACAGAGAAAAGTAGCATCAGCAACATGAAAATACAGAGAGGAATTGATCCAAATTGAGGAATCTATATATATAGCCCTTAGAAAACTGATCATACCGGATCTTTCAGAATATTAGCTTCAGGATTTCTTGATTCACCTGGATGCCAGTTGGAATTGACGTTATCGGCCTTTCTCGGCAACATGTGGAGACAATGGGACAGAACAATGAATGATTGCGAGAAGATAGTCAACTCTCCCCTCTTTGTTTTTCCTGAAATGTTAGAGTGATTGTGTGCATAGTGAAAAAAGATGACAGGATAGGCTACATGAATGAATGAATAATAGAAACAAAGAGGCTACGTGAATGAATGAATAATAGAAACAAAAAGGCTGCACAAACCTGGAAAACCAATGACACCAACAAAATCACCACGCTTAACATTCGAGTGGAGCTTCGAAAACACATCTTCATCCAATCCAGACTTACTGGGACAAGAAAAAACTTCCCAAGTAAAAAACCATATTTTCAAGAGCAATAAGTTGAAAAAGAGGAGAATCAGGTAAAGAAAGATTCACCTTGCATCAGCCATAACTTGGACCTTGACATCATTACCGTGTAGATCATAGAAGAAGAGCTTGGAAGAGGAAGATCGTTTGCTCATTATCCGCCCTAACAAAAGTAATTTTAAAAAACACTTACTTTTCAGTGCAAAGAGCAAGTGGCAAATGGGCATTGAGTGTGATTGAAACATCGCAGCTAGAGAGACTTGAGCATCTTCAAAATGTTCCCATTGCTTAAACAACTAGCATACTTGCTAATATATTCAGGAATTGACATTGACACAGAAAACTTGTGAGGGTATGGATTCTCCCCTTTAACCATCTCTGGCTCAATATATTTGATTCTGTTCTCCAAGTATTGCTGCAAAAGGCATTTGATTCTAGTATTGCACAAAGACGAAAATAAATAATTGAACAGATGATTAATTTGTGTACCGTTGGATCCTCATCATCTGCTGCCACTGGATTCTGCCTCATCGTATCCTTCTTCTTCGATGTCTTGAGAGGCTTATCACTGACAGAGGTAGAATTATCCATGGATAGCTTTCCTACTTTGAATAGCCGAACCTGATTCAAAACACCCACAAGAAAAAGGATTGTAGAGAATTTAGTACAAAGATAAAAAAAAAAAATGGCACAAAAATGTAATCCAAAAAAAGATTGGAAATTTTCAGTTTCAAAGTCTTCTTCATCTTTCTCGACAATATCTGAACCTTGTCTGAGAATCATTTGAATAGGATCTTTCTTCATAACCGATCCACGCTTTTTACAACCCATCACTTCGAGTTCGTTATAGCAGTAACTTAACAATACTAAAGTCATCCACGCTTTTTACAAACCAGCAAAGCTTAACAAAACAAGCAAGTAGAGAGGAACACAAACAAGTTTTAAGAACAGGACAATACAAAGATGAGAGCCAAAGTGTGACTGTAGGAAAAAATCGCTCTTGAGCTCCTCCACTATCCCCATTCAACGGCCTAGCTTATATGAGATCATCATCGTTTTTCTTCTATTGGGCGTTGATGAAGATTCGGGCAATTTTCTATCTCGACTTTGTTCAGCTTCAGTTTTGGAAAAGAGACTTGACTCCCATAGATGCTTCTTAGTTCTTTCAAATAATGTTGACGAAGGACTTGTAGCTCTTGAAATGGATTCACTCCAGCAACACCTTCAGCTTTCGCTTTGTTTATTAATTCGGTCATCTTAGGCGAGGATTCTACGCTTAGAGACTCGAGCTTCGCAGCATATACCAGCCATGTCAAATCTTTCAGATGTATGCATGAGTTTATTACCACAGCTGTGAGATCCTTGAACCATGGATTGATTGGAGAAATTTCATTGGATGCTGTGGATGGAGCACACTGGTCTCTTCTGTGGCCTTCCCATTCTGACTCTGTGATATCGCAGTTTACCATTTCAAGTTTGTGAAGACTACTCAACTCACCAATGTCTGCAAATGGTATTTTAAGTCCTTCGAGATATAGACCATGTGTCATCCCTGCCAATCTTTTGCTTCTGAAAAACTCTTTCAAAACAGAATCGTTATTCACAGTAACGGTCAAAAATTGTAAACCCTTCAACTGATCCAAGATCTTCAGCAAGCAGCAATCTAATGCAGCAGCAGAACCATAAAATCTTAAAACCTGCAACTTTTTTAATTCTGAAATCAGACCGATGCTTCGAAGATTGGACGTGGACTCCAAATTCAAGTGAATCAATTTGGTCAAGACTCTTAAACCTTCTGGCAGATACTTTATACTCGTCCCTTTTAAGTTGAGAAGCCGCAAAGAAACCAACTCCGAAATTCCTTGCAACTCGGTGATTTGGAGGTTCCAAGATAGATCCAAAACCACCAGAGTCGACATGACCAGAAAGAACTTACTAACGATATCTACCAACTTGTTGTTTTGAAGGAACAAGGTTACAAGATTTGTCTGGTCAGGAAATTCAGGATCTTCTGGTATGCTCTTAATCTCATTGTTGATGAGAGACATCTTTGTCACGGTTGTCCAATCCGTGACATCAGGCAGCTGGCTTAAACCAGCATCTGTTTTCATAAGAAATCTTTCTCCATCCCTGATTTTAGACACTATCAACAATGCCATCTCACGGACCATATCATGCATATACACTTTCTTATTAGACTCCCCCCCATCCACCAACAACAAACCTGCCCCAACAAGAGTATCAATGATCTCATAACCTCGATGCTTTGCTCTCTCTCTTCCGTCTTTTTCATCTATGAAACCCTCACCTATCCAATACTCTACCAGCTCATCTTGTTTGATATAATATGCCTTGGGAAACAAAGCACAATACCCGAAACACTTGGCGTCTTTTATTTCTAAATTATCATAGCTTAGCTTCAAAACTTGCTTATTGATTAGCAATACCCGATTGCTGTTAAACTCACTTCCTCCCATAAGTCATCTAATAACAGAACGAACCGGGGCTTTATCTGTCTTAAAACCCTGCTTATTTCACCAGCTTTCTTGGTTCTTGAGTGTGTAGACCAGTTACTGTCACAGATTTGTAACCTTTCCCCAATCGCATCTTGAATCCTGTCGACGTCAACATCTTTGGAGGACTCGACCCAAATAACAACATCAAACTCATTCTTGACTCCAACGAACTTGTTGTTGATTAGAGTGAGGAGGGTAGTTTTGCCAACGCCTCCCATACCGTAGATTCCCATCATTCTAAAATCATCTTTCCTGAGAGTTTCCCAAGTCTTCTCCAGCGTGGCATCAAAACCAACAGTTTGGTGGCAAAGCCTCACTTGAACCACAGGAGGAGGAGGTTGCTCAGTCACATCTTGAAACCATTGACCGGGGAGGCTTTGAACTTGAGTCAACTTGTTGAATACCTCTTGGGCTAGGTCGCAGGTAGAGAACCAGCAGCCAGATGTTGAGAGACGGTGATCCTGAGAAGAAGAGGAAGCAGTACGAGAGGAAGCAAGATCAATTAAGAGATAGGTGTGAGTCTCAATGGTCTGGACAAGTGAAAGCCACTTATCAACAGTAGCAAGGCGTTGCTCACCCTTAAGCTCCCCAGCATTGACTCTGTTTAAAACATTCATCCCGTTCAGCACTCCTCAACAAGACAAGATTTTTCTTCAATTTCCATATGTGACCGACCTTTACACAAAAAGTAAGACAGAGCGGAGTTATAACACGGCTCAACAACCGGCCAACACCAACTCATATTTTTGTTTGTGCGCTCAGGTATTGAGAGTAGCAAAATCTAAAAGCCGTAACTACACACTTTCCTGGGCTGAAGCGAGAGTTCTAGTTTTGGTTTATTTGTGGGCTTTTGGTTGTTTAATTATTTCCTTTTGTGTTCGTTAATTTACCGACATTAGCTTAGGGTTTTTATTTAGTTTATTGCACAAGTAGTATAAGTAGAGGATTTGGAGCTTTATTGTTCTTCGGTTTTTGATTAATAAAAAGAGAATTACTTTTTCAAACTCTTGTTCGAATTCTCTGTTCAAACAAGAATTATCGACAAGCTACTAAAGGTTCTGCAGATCCTAAGTTTCTTGTCTTTTACGCTTCTAGCTGCTACATTAGTTGGTATCAGACTCAGCAACGTTCTTTCACCATGCCTCCGAAAAAGATTCAACAACAAAACCGTGACGAGCAGACCTCTGCTTTCCGTGAGGTTTTCACTGAGTTTTCTCAGGATCTAAGGCAAATTATGCAAGATTCTGTTGCAAACACTGTGAGAGCTGTGCTTCAAGCTCAGGCTCAAGCACGACCGATACAACCTAATCGGAATGATCCGGTTTTTGATGCAGATTCTGAAGGGGATGATGACAATCCGTTCGCCGGGGGAAACCAGCAACATGGAAACCAGCAACGAGCATTAGGTGATGTTCTGGGAGGAGAAAATCACCGTTGGGAGTCGGGTTTTCGACTCGATCTTCCGGAGTTCTCGGGCAGCTTGAAACCAGAGGAGTTTCTTGACTGGCTAAGTGCAACGGAGGAGTTATTAGACTTCAAAAGTGTTCCTGGTGACAAGCGTGTGCCTCTTGTGGCAACAAGGTTTAGAGGTAGAGCTTCGGCCTGGTGGCAACAACTCAAAGTCCAGCGAGTTAATTCGGGAAAAAGTCGTGTGGATTCATGGGATAAACTGAAGAAACATATGCGTCGTTACTTTCTTCCTTACAATTATGCAAGGACAGTTTACACCCAGTTTCAGAATTTGCGACAAGGAACTCGAAGTGTTGATGAATATTCATCTGAGTTTTTTTCTCTGCTTGCTCGCAACAGTTTGTATGAGGCAGAGGAGCACTCTGTTTCACGTTTCATTGGAGGTCTTAAGCAACAGATACAAAATCAGCTTTTGCTCTTTAATCCAACATCGATTTCTGAAGCACATCAACGAGCTGTGTTAATTGAGCAGAATTTGCGTCCAACTCCTGCGTGGAGTTCATCTACCCCTCGTTTTCGATCTGTTACTAATGGGGAAGCTAGCCACGCCATTAAAACAGAGCAGCCTGCATTGTCTCCTGCTCAAGATGTTAGTAACACAACCTCGACAATGAAACCGATACGATCTCTGACATTTAAGTGTTTTAACTGCGGGGAAACAGGGCATCGCCAAGCCTCTTGTCCTAAGCGCGTCCTGTTTGGTGAGGAAGAAGTTATCTATGATGAGAAGTTATCTAGGATACCGGTGTTGCTTTAGTCATTAGGAGAAATTTTTTAACCCCGCAAGCCATCGACGAATCTTGGTTGAGAAAAAACATTTTTCGATCCAACTGTACAATCCGAGGGAAAGTTTGTCGTCTCATCATTGACGCAGGTAGTTGTACGAACATTGTTTCCGAAGAGGCTGTTGCTAAACTTGCTCTTGTCACTGAACGACATCCTACGCCATATCGACTTGCTTGGCTCAATGCACAAACTGATTTGCGAATTTCCAAGAGATGTCGTGTTCCTTTCTCCATTGGCACAAGTTACAAGGATTCAGTTAGTTGTGATGTGATACCAATGGATGCCTGTCATATTCTGTTAGGACGTCCATGGCAATACGACCGACGAACAATTCATGATGGATTTGCTAACACCTACAGTTTCAGCTATGAAGGAAATCGTATTACTCTTCTACCTTCACAAGATTCGGCTCCATCTTCACAATCTGACACAAACTCAGATCCAATTTCTACCCCACCAAAGTCTTCACAACCTGTGTTGTTTGTTAAGGCCACACAATTCTTTGAAGAATGCGAGAGGACTAACGGTGGAATGGCTCTTATTTTAAAACCTGTGTCGTCACCACTAAGCTGCGATGTGCCAACTGAATTCCAGCATATTGTAGCTGAATTTAGTGATGTGTTTCCCGAAGAACTGCCTTCTGGTCTGCCACCTTTACGTGACATTCAACATTGCATCGATCTCACTCCAAACGCTGCCTTACCAAATAGACCTCATTACCGTATGTCACCACAAGAGCATGACGAGCTGCGTCGTCAAGTTGAAGAATTGTTGTCAAAAGGATATTTGCGTGAAAGTCTTAGTCCGTGTGCGGTACCAGCTCTTCTTATTCCTAAGAAAGATGGTACATGGAGAATGTGTGTTGATAGCCGCGAAATTAACAAGATTACAGTTCGGTATAGGTTTCCAATACCGCGTCTTGATGATTTGCTGGATCAGATTGGGTCAGCCACAATTTTTACAAAGCTTGATCTCAAAAGCGGGTACCACCAAATTCGTATTAGACCTGGTGATGAATGGAAAACAGCCTTTAAAACTCGTGAAGGCTTATTTGAATGGCTAGTTATGCCTTTTGGGTTGTCTAATGCGCCTAGTACTTTTATGCGTGTTATGAACCAAGCTTTGAGGCCTTTTATAGGACGTTGTGTTGTTGTATATTTCGATGATATACTGATTTTTAGCTTGTCCCTTTCAGATCATCTCCAACATTTGCGTGATGTGTTGACAGTTTTAAGACGAGAAAAATTGTTTGGAGCAATCAAGAAGTGTTCTTTTGGAGTTTCGCAAGTTCTGTTCCTCGGCTATGTGGTGTCTCGACAAGGTCTTTCGGTTGATCCAGCTAAGGTCGAATCAATTAGTTCTTGGCCAACTCCACAAACGATAACAGACGTTAGAAGCTTTCATGGTCTTGCATCCTTTTATCGTCGCTTTGTTCACCATTTTAGTAGCATTATGGCACCTATAACTGACTGCATCAAGTCGACACCCTTTGTATGGACCAAAGCTGCAGATGATGCTTTTCACGTGATTAAGACAAAGCTTACAACAGCTCCGGTTTTAACACTTCCCAACTTTGACATTGCCTTTGAACTTCATTGTGATGCTTCTAAATCAGGAATTGGTGCAGTTTTAAGTCAAGAGGGAAAACCAGTGGCATTTTTTAGTGAGAAAATTGCAGGTTCACGTGAGAGATATAGTACGTACGATGTCGAGTTATACGCTGTGGTGCAAGCGGTGAAACATTGGAGACATTATCTTTTTCACCGCGAGTTTGTCTTATACACAGACCATGATGCTCTTAAACATATGAGTTCTCAAGATAAGGTATCCTCACGACATGCTGCTTGGTTTTCTTACCTTCAACAATTCACTTTTGTTATTAAGCATAAGGCGGGAACACTTAATCGAGTCGCCGATGCTCTCAGTCGTCGTCATGCTTTGGTAGCTTCGATGCATGTTTCAGTTGTTGGCTTTTCAGTTCTTCCCGATTTCTACCCAGTTGATCCTTTTTTTGGAAAAATTTGGACTGATGCTCAACGTGGAAACAGTGATGACTACGTTATTGTTGACGGGTTTTTATTCAAGGGATGTAGACTGTGCATTCCAGATTGTAGTCTCCGCTTACAAGTGATTAGAGAACTCCATGGTGAAGGACATGTTGGTAGGGATCGCACCCTTCAGTTAGTAACCACATCTTATTTTTGGCCGACATTACGACGTGATGTTGAACGTTATATTGTACGATGTGGAATTTGTCAAGCTTCCAAGGGACATGCCTCCAATGCAGGATTGTATCTACCGTTACCAATCCCCTCTCAGCCTTGGACCGACATAAGTATGGATTTTGTTTTAGGACTCCCTCGCACTCAACGTGGACATGATTCTATCTTTGTTGTGGTTGACCGATTTTCAAAGATGGTCCATTTTGTGCCTTGTAAAAAAACCACTGATGCAGTTCAGGTCGCGACGTTATTCTTTCGCGAGATTTATAAGCTACACGGCCTTCCTCTTTCAATTGTGTCAGACCGGGACTCACGATTTCTGAGCCACTTTTGGCGTTCGTTGTGGCGTTTACTTCGGACTAGTCTCGACATGAGTTCTGCTTACCACCCACAAACCGATGGTCAAACTGAAGTCACTAATCGAGCCTTGGGTGATCTGTTACGGTGCTTAGTTGGAGATAACATTCGTTCTTGGGATTCTGTTTTGTGTCAGGCTGAATTTGCACAAAATCATGCTATTAATCGGAGCACGGGTTATAGTCCTTTTCACGTGGTTTATGGTTTTATGCCGAGAGGTCCAATTGATTTAAGTATAGCACCAGATCGGACACGTTCTCATGGAAGGGCTTGTGACATGATTGACAATTTTGCAAACATTCACCAACAAGTCAAAGCCAATTTGGAAGCTGCTTCTTCAAAATACAAAGCTGCTGCCGATTCACACAGACGTGATGTTCAGTTTGTAGTAGGTGATAAAGTTTGGGCTGTCCTCACCAAAGATCGTTTTCCGTCAAACACTTATAACAAGTTGAAAGCCAGAAAGGTCGGACCATTAGAAGTGCTTGAGAAGATTAACAACAATGCTTATAGACTCCGTCTCCCACCCCACATGAACACATCTGACGTTTTCAATGTTAAACACTTAGTTCGTTATGTGGCTGATGAAGAGGATGAAAATTCGGGGACGAATTTTTCTTTACCCGGGGCGACCTGATGCAGCGTAACTACACACTTTCCTGGGCTGAAGCGAGAGTTCTAGTTTTGGTTTATTTGTGGGCTTTTGGTTGTTTAATTATTTCCTTTTGTGTTCGTTAATTTACCGACATTAGCTTAGGGTTTTTATTTAGTTTATTGCACAAGTAGTATAAGTAGAGGATTTGGAGCTTTATTGTTCTTCGGTTTTTGATTAATAAAAAGAGAATTACTTTTTCAAACTCTTGTTCGAATTCTCTGTTCAAACAAGAATTATCGAAAAGCTACTAAAAATTCTGCAGATCCTAAGTTTCTTGTCTTTTACGCTTCTAGCTGCTACATTAAGATCTCTGTGCTCAGAATTAATATATATATATATATATATATATATATATATGGTGTTGACTTAAGAGAGAAAAAGAGAGATGAGATGACTAATAATAATGGAGAGAGGAGAAGCAAAAAAAAAATGCCGCAATTAATATTATCCCTTTCATATAATTTTTCTTTTTTTTCTTTTTTTTTTTTGACATCAACAACAAAAGGAAGGGCAAAATTGTCTTCTCGTTCCCAAGTCAGTCAGCCAAATTATTCGATTACAAAGCCTCAAGCTTTTCTCTCATAAGTAGTGCTAAATCTGCCATCTTGATTCTCTTGACACAAAAAAAAAAAAAAAAAAAAAAA
>NC_025702.1:528475-547455 GCF_000633955.1 Camelina sativa | reverse complement strand
TATCTCGAGATAAGGCGTTGTCCAGAGCTTAGAAGACATCCATTCAACTCTGAGAGTGCTGTAGGAAATCAAGTTGAAATGAAAATCGATGAGAAATGGATAAAAGTCGTTGAATTGGAGGATGAAGCTACGAAACAACGTTTCTCCCATATCAGCAGTAACAGGTATCTATCTTCTTCCTCATCTTACATTTTGTTCTCTACTAGTACTACGTACCATCTTAATTTTTTTTTTTCCTATAATTGTCAATCTTATTATTAATAGAAACTGGAAAAGCTAAACTGATAAGATTTTGCAATGATGATCCTCATTTTGATTGATCATTTTTTTTTGTACGAATTATGTAGCAAACGGACGGAGTACAGAGACTTTCCACAGATGGCTGAAGATCCGAAGATGGATGGTCTGACTCTGACATCAGAGTCACATCCAATCCAAAACATTGACCAGGTCGGGACTACAGGAAGTGGAAAGACGGCCGTCCAATCTGGAACACACGCAACAGCTGGTATGATTGACACTCCTGGTAAGAATTTTTGTAACCATGACCCATTTTCAAAAAGATCATTCTTCTCTTTTGGCGATTGAATTTTATCTTCTTCTTATAAAGCTTTGATTTATTTCTGTATACAAAATAATTTCAAAGGTGAGTTGTAATTTAACGCTTGTTCGATAAGTCACAGTTCTTTCTTTTATGTTGCTGTTGGGTTTTAGTGTACTATGTATACAAATCAACTTGTGAAAATTCGATTACTTCTAGTTCTAGCTTGGATCCTAAATGTTGGGTAACTTTGGAAAGGCTATAACTTTTTAGATTATAGTTGTTCGGTGATATGCTCCAATAAATTTACATGGTATTGATGTTCTGGTTGCGTATATGTTACATAATCAGTGTTTATTTGTTCCGTGCAGTGGAAAACCCTCGCCGTTCTAATCTCTTCTCGACAGTGAAGGGTTTCTTGTTCTCAAGTGGGGACAAGAAAGGGGTTTCACTGACCTCTAACTCCTCTGACCGCGAAGTCAATCAAAGCGGGTCAGTGTTTAACTCTTGTGATGTCTCTGGGACGAGCGCAGAGTCTTCCATGGGGAGGAAGAACTCGTATCCTACAGTGTCCACTAGAGCAAGTAATCTCAGAGAGTTCAGCATTACTGATCTCAAGTCTGCAACAAAGAACTTCAGCCAATCTGTTATGATTGGAGAAGGCGGTTTTGGTCGTGTCTTTAGGGGAACAGTGAGGAATTTAGAAGACCCGTCAATTACAATCGAAGTCGCGGTGAAGCAGCTCGGTAAAAGAGGGTTGCAGGTAAGTCTTTTTCTCCAGTTTTGTTCTCAAGATTTTGCAGTTATTCACGGGGCTAACTCGAATATCTCATTTCTTGGATTTTTCAGGGGTATAAGGAATGGGTTACTGAAGTGAACTTCCTCGGGATTATTGAGCATATAAACTTGGGTAAAATTAATTGGCTACTGTGCTGAAGATGATGGGCGTGGAATCCAACGGCTTTTGGTTTTTGAATACATGCCTAACCGAAGTGTTGAATTCCACTTATCCACTTGGTCACTCACAGTCCTTACTTGGGACCTCAGATTGAGAATCGCCCAAGATGCAGCTCGCGGCTTAACATACCTGCACGAAGAAATGGATTTTCAGGTAATGTGATTACTCTGCTACGTTACTGATCTCATCTCTCTCTTTTACTAACTTTGATCTAATGTCCTTTCAGATTATATTCTGCGAATTCAAGTCCTCGAACATTCTTTTGGATGCGGATTGGATAGCTAAGCTCTCGGAGTTTGGTTTGGCTAATTTAGGTCCATCTGAAGGACTAACCCATGTTTCCACTTCTGTAAGTTCTGCATTTCACTAATTTTCGGTTACTAGATTTGAGAAAAGACATCTTAATCTGTTAACACGTTACAATGAAACCGGCTTTATTAGGTTGTAGGAACTATGGGTTATGCAGCACCTGAATACATTCAAACCGGCCGTCTCTCATCGAAAAGCGATGTGTGGACTTATGGAGTGTTCCTCTATGAGCTTATCACAGGGAGGCGACCGATAGACAGAAGCAAACCCAAGGGAGAGCAGAAACTTCTAGAATGGGTGAGACCTTATCTATCTGACACAAGGAAGTTAGATCCGAGGCTCATATTAGATCCGAGGCTCCAAGGGAAGTACTCGATCAAATCGGTTCAAAAGCTAGCTGTTGTGGCCAACAGATGTTTGGTTAGGAATCCAAAGGCACGTCCCAAGATGAGTGAGGTGTTAGAGATGGTGACCAAGATTGTGGAAGCTTCTACAGGGAACGGTAGCCCGCAGCTAGTTCCGTTGAACAGTCTAAAAGCTTCTACAGATGCGGCGGGAGGACAGAAACAAACCCAAGGGAAAGCAGAAGCGTCTAGAATGGTGACAAAGGAAAATGCAAATCCTTCGATTAATCAACAAATCACAAATCAATTGAATCCAAATTTCATGTGATAGAGCTTAGAGGGAGAATCAGCTCTAGCAACAATGAAATATCAAACAAAAGAGTTTACAGAGAGAAACAAAACAAACAAAGAAGAAGATTACAATTCTCAATATAATTATCCACCTTTATTTTACAGGGCGTGCGCGCGTGCGCATGGAACTCACAACCACTGAGCTACTTTGTTTTTCGTTGAACATTTACTGGTTTAATTATATTTAACCTTTAACAATCTTCATTAAGGGTAATATTGTCTTTTTAAGTTGAAGGGTTTTTGAGAAAATGTTTTGATGAAAGAGGGGGTATGAGATTTTAGTCCTAATTCATAATCTTAGTTTTGCCCTTTATTTAGTTTTGCATTATTTAAATAAAGTAAATGAATTGAATATATTTTTTAAAAAAAGGAAAAAAACACCTCTTTCCCCATCCGTACAACCCACGAAACACAAAATCTTCCACCATTGAACAACCATTGAAGCTCCATTGAAGCTCAACTGAAACTCGTTTTAGGTAATTTCTTGGCCTATTCAACTGTTTTTGTTCAATTTCGATGTATTTGAAACTTGTTTATGGTGTAGATAGTGTTGATGTGTTAGATTTCTAATGTGTTCTAATTTGAGGACATTCTTAGATTTGTTATAAATTCGTATTTTGTATATTAATCTTGTTAATTCTCATTTGTTCAAGTCTATTAGAGGCCGAGTACGTTTATAATTTATGGATCTAGTGGTTGAATCGATCTAGAAATTGGATTAGGGTTTCTCCGTTTTCTCGTTTATGCAGATGTAGGTACAACTGATACAACTGGTACGACTAAAGGAAAGCGAAAACTATTCTAATTTTAGTTTGAATTATATTTGCAGGGAGTAATGAATAATAATGTTCGCACATTCATTCATTTTGATATGGATGAAATTATTTAAACAGTGGAGATGAAATACAATGGATTTCAAGAGAAGATGTTAGGCATGCTCTTTTGATGAAAGCACCTATTGAGCAGGTTACTTATTCTGCATTGGTTGATAAAATATGCAAAAAGATGATGGTAGCTGCAGGGACAAAGATGAAGTTTAGCTACATTCCAGTTTCAGTGAATCCTAAAAACCAATATATATCTTTGATGATGATGATCTTTTGTGTTATCTAAAATGGAATCAAGCTGAATTTGATGTAATGCATGTCGAGCTGGATAAAGATGACGAACAACATCAAGGGTGTGAACAAAATGGAGTTGGTGAAGCTTGTGAAGCTGGTGAAACGTGTGAAGCTGGTGGTGAAGCTTGTGAAGATGGTCAAGTTGCAGAAACTGGTAGAAGGAAGAGAAAAACTACTAATGGAAGCTTGTTTGATGTTTTTCGTGATTAATTTATATATCACTTTGATGTTCGTAACAGTTTTTGGTTGTAAGACTCGATTGTTCTGTTTTTTTTGTTGCAAAATTGGTTTCTATAGTTACAGTACAACTGATTGTAACATTTACAACTAGGGTACACCTACATTTGATTTAAAACTCAACAATTTTCATATTCGTGGTACAACTAAAGTAAAACTATATATAACTTTGAACTTTATAAGTACTAAATTTTAAAATTCAACTAAATCCATCTATTTTCATGTTAGTGAATACAAAGAGAACAACTATTATGGTCACTTTGACCATGTAAATTTTATGGTCACTTTGATTGTCCTACATAGAGCAAATATTCATAATGCTTTGATGATCACTTTGCTATTTTCATCCAAGTAATTATGTCAAAACATGTAAATCAGTTATTTTAGATATATTATCTTATGAAACTGTATAAAATGTATTATAATTAATTAATGTGAAAAGTACAACTATAAAAATTTAATTTATTGTATGGTATAGCTGGTAATTTATTGTATGGTATACATGAAAAATTTGGTAAAGTTTTATTATTTTCAAAACATGTGTTAAATGAGTTTCATTTTAAAATAATTTTTTTCAAGACATGTGGTAAATGAGTTTAATGAGATTCATTTTCATCCACATCAAATTCATTAATTTCAATTTAACATTCATTTTTAAGATTTATTTTTAATCCATTTTTACACAATTTATTTTTAATCCATTTTTTACACAATTTATATTTAATCAATTTTTTACACATTTTAAATAAATTTCAATAATCTATTTTATAAAACGGTCTCAGTTGTACCCAAAATATTCCAGTTGTACCCAAAATATTCCAGTTGTACCTAAAAATCTCAGTACCAAAAACATCTAAATACAATCCAACCAAATCCATTACCTAACAAGTACCAACCAAATTCATTACAAAACAAGCACACATAACTATGATTCACTTTGCAGGTTCATCTTTCTTCTTTCCCCTATTTCTCCTTGTATACGGACTCTTCAAGTATTTTGAAGGTTGGCATGTTCTCTTCATCTTCTTAATACAAGCCTGCAACTCCATTCACCACAAACCAACATATCTTATCTTTGTCCATACAAACCGTTCGAAGCAAAAGCAACCACATACCCGTATACTTGTGATTCTCCTCCCTATGCATGTGCCAAATATGCTGAAATTGTGGGTGTAAACGAAACTAATCCTTTTCATCTTCCTCAAGGATTTTATCTAACTCCGCTATCGTTTTGTTCTCCTCGGACCTTGAGGATAACTTACAAAACTTTGTATAATTGGTTTGCTCTAAGTAGAACTCCGGAGCTATTGGTTGAGTATCCTCATCATTATCCTACAAATCCAAAAACAATTGTGAATACTAGCTGTACCCATAGTTGTACAAGCAAACTTATTTGTACCAAAACACAAAGGTCTCTATTCCGCTACTATACAAAAATTCATCAACCAAAATTTCATTTTATGTACATGTGGTAGCCAAGGAGGATTCAATTGTTCTTCGTTTGACGATGGTCGAGGAGGAGAATTTGCAACTGGCGGAGGAGGAGAGATTTCGGATGGTGAATGAAGAGGAGTTACTTCATCTGGCTGAGGGGATGTGATTGTCGCTGGAGTAGGAGAAGCCGTTGAGGCTGGTGGAAGGAGGAGCGGTTGAGGTTGGTGGAGGAGGAGCGGTTGAGGCTGGGGAAGGAGGAGCTTCTGTCGGAGGATTCATTTTCTCCTTTTCTTTGAATTGATACCGTTTCTCATTTTTGGAGGCATTGTTATAGCTGGGATTAACAAAAGAATCACAAATATTTTAGAGATTTGATCCTAATTTTGAATTTAAATCCAAATTTACAAACCCTACTTTCAGATGAGATTTAGAGAATTACCTTTGAAAAAGAGAAGAAAATGAAAAAATATATCAGATTTGATGTGATAAAAGAGATGAGATGTTTGAGCAGAGAAGAAATAAGAAATCGCTCAGTTTCATCGGAGAAGAAACAATCGAGAAAAACAAATAAAAGGATGGGATCCGGTTGTGGTGGATAACCCAAATAAAAGTTGGTTGGGTTGGTAATTAACAGAGTTTCTTAAAATTTTATTTTCTTTCACCAATTTTTTGTTTAAAGAAAAATAGAAAATAAATTAGGGGAAGATACAAGAAAATAAAATTTGGGATAGGGGTACAACAGATTTAATCCCTTATAGCTTCAGCTCTTCTTTTCATTTCTAACCAATCACTAGTTGCCAACTCACAACTCACACCTCCACCAATCAGAACTTAAGTGATTTATGTAAAAGTTACAAATCCTATGTTATTCAATCATGGATTTTAAAAAGTCTCATGAAATCCACTGTTATTCAACTGATGATTTAAAAATCTACTTTGAAATCCACTGTTATTCAAAATAGTTTGTGAATTTGGATTTTAATAAGTTTTAGGGATTCTCGAGGATTTTGGAGGATTTGTTTAGTTAAAAATACAGAAATACAAATCTCATGGTTTTATATGGGATTTGAAAGTTTTTTATCATAAATCATATCAACCCCTAAAATCTATCAAAATTCCAAATTTTCTAAATCTCATCAAATCCTCCAAAATCATTGTTTCAATACACCCCATAAAGTGTAAACTGCCAGGTCACTCCAATTCATCCTTTTTCCTATAAACAAATGGGTAAGACCTTATCTATCTGACACAAGGAAGTTCAAGCTCATATTAGATTCGAGGCTCGATGGGAAGTACCTGATCAAATCGGTTCAAAAGCTAGCTGTTGTGGCCGACAGATGTTTATTTAGGAATCCAAAGGCATGTCCCAAGATGAGTGAGTTGTTAGAGCTGGTGACCAAGAAGACTGTGGAAGCTTTTACAGGGCACAGCACCCCGCAGCTAGTTCCGTTGAATAGTCTAAATGCTTCTAGAGACGGGGGAGGAAAGAACAAGAGGGTTTTAGAGACGATGAACAATGGTGATGACGGCGGCGGCGGTGAATGAGGTTCTTTTGGAAAGTTATGGAACCCAAAGACCATAGGAGCTTGTTGATTGTTTAAAATTTAACCTCATCTCACGAATATAGAAGCAACTCTAGAAAATCTCGAACCTAAAAGCAAAGAGAGTTTCTTGGATATGGGTGCTTTCCCTGAAGGCAAGAAAATCCCAGTTGATGTTCTCATCAACATGTTGGTCGAGATACGTGATCTCGAGGACGCAACTGCCTTTGATGTTCTTGTTAATTTTGCAAACGGGAATCTCTTTACACTCGTGAAAGATCCAACGTATGGTTATAGAACTCTTTATGTTCTCATCTCTTGTAGCCACTTTTACAGTTGTAACCATTCTTAACGAGTTTACCATGGATAATGTTGCAGGTTTATCGCTATGCACACTAGCTACTATGATATATTTGTGACGCAGCACGATGTTTTAAGAGATGTAGCACTTCATCTTAGCAATCGTGGGAAAGTAAGTAGAAGAGAGCGGTTAAAATAATGCCAAATTAAAATAATGCCAAAAAGAGAGTCAGTGCTTCCCAGAGAATGGTAGAGGAGCAATGATGAGCCATACAATGCCCGGGTGGTTTCCATTCACAGGCAAGAGTTAGTTACACAACGATATTCTAATGAATTAATTCGGTTTGTCACTAGACTCGTAAGCTATTAATATGGATTTCAATTTTATTTTATTTTTCTTAACAGGAGAAATGACTGAGATGGACTGGTTTAACATGGATTTCCCCAATGCAGAAGCTCTTATAATAAACTTCTCTTCAGACAACTATGTATTGCCTCCTTTCATTGCTAATATGGAAAGGCTTAGCCGCTTAGGGTGTTTGTGATTAACAACAACGGTATCTCTCCAGCGCATGCCCATCTACATGACTTCCCCATCTCTACCAATTTGACCAATCTGAGGAGTCTCTGGCTTGAGAGGGTTCATGTCCCTGAACTCTCTAGCTGTACGATACCCTTGGAAAACCTCCACAAGCGATATCTGGTTATTTGCAAGATCAATAACAGTTTTGATCAGACAGCAGTAGACATGACAATTTGAGTAACAAACTTCAAAATGGCTATAGACTTAGCCTCTGTCTCACTGTCTGAACCAGAAGGTATCCCGTTGCCATCATTATCATAATGTTCATCAATGTCGCGACACTTTTGCTCTCCATTTTTCTCAAGACTCAAAGAGAGTGTTATAAAACGTTGATGCATCGATTGTTTATAAATATTCATCGTAATGATACAAACAACAAACTAAACGGTTCATGTCATTTTTATATTGGTAATTTATTACAATAAAAAGGTAAAAGTATGCTATTAATTCTTAGCGGAGCACTTGTCCGAGCATGAATCCACACAGTCCGGAACTTTGTATACATCTGTTCATGCCACAAACAACAACAACAACAACTAAATAAGCCATTATACCATAATCTTTCATATATGTATGTCAATAAACCAAAGTAATCATAATAAATAAATAAATTAAACTTACTCAGATTTTGGGTAAAAGAAAGGGAAACACAGTGATAAGTAGCACACCCGAGTTTGCAGTAATAATCATTATGAATGATTTCGTTTGTTGAAACCATCTGTGAAGGAGGAGAAGGCACTGGCATTTTGGGAACAAGATGTACAAGACAGGCCTCGATACACGGAAATGGACACGTCCAAAGATTTTGGTACTTATTCTTGTACATACAAACCGAAACACAACCTTGGTAACAATCTTTGAAAGAAGAAAGTTGAGATGGAGCTTGAGCTTGATCAGCTTCTGTCTGAATTAGAAGGTTTCCCATTACCATGATCATTGTCACAAACATCACCATTCTTTTGCTCTCCATCTTTTTATATTTTTCTTTTAGTATAGAAAATATTAAAGTTGATGAGGAAGTTGTGTGTTACTTGTGAATGAATGGTGGTAGTGGTAATCTGTGCTGTTATTGTTTGGTTATATATATATATATATATATATAATATACTAGGTTTTACCCCGTGGTACACCACGGGTCTATTTTTTTGTTTATATAATACTGTAATAGTTTAGTGGTGCTTGTAGTCGATGGTGAATTGCATATATATACTGTTAACGGTTGTAGATATGTTTTGTAATAAACTCTTGATTCGCAAGTTGAGTATATACATTTTATGATTTGGTTAGTTATGATTTAGGAATGAATGATATGTCATATTTTTATTTTGATTCTCAATTGATATTATTGGATTAATAGTGTACATTTAAAGCTAATAAGAACTTATCAAATATGTAATCGTTTATTAAACGCAAATTAGATATTTCCTAAGATGTATTCATCTTGAATTAGTTGCTATATTCTAAGGATGTGACTATAAAATTTGTGTTATCAATTCTTTTTGTCAAACTCAGCCCTAAAAATTCGGCATGTAAATTAGATCTTTCCTAAGATATAATGAGCATTAATTGGCCTTAATTGGATGTAAATAAGTACGCTATGGATTAAAAACCGGCCCAAAATATTCGGTAATCTTAAGGAAGATCCGGATAATTGAATCGGTTATAATTTTAGTTAAAAATCTGACCCGAAGTTGGCAAAAAGCCAAAAAGTGATAGCACCATATTGTACTTTAAAAATGTATTTTGAGCTCTATATGTGGATATACTTGTTTGGTTATAAATATCCTAAGAAAATTTTTAAAATATATATCTGTTTATAAAAATTCAAATCACATCATATGCTAAAAAAATCTAAAATTTTATTAATTTTAAGTATTAAATAGTAATTAAAATAATTAAATATAAAATTAAATAAAAGTGCAAAGAGGAATTATATTTTAATCTAACATATTGATTTAAATTAGATAGATAGTTTTTAGGAAATTAATATTATCAAATAAGGAAATGATTGTGTTTGGTTATAAGGATTGTAGAGAATTTAGTTGAGACTTGTTTGGATACAAAGATAAGAGAAGATGACACAAAAATGTACTTCAAAAATGTTAAGATATATAGATAGACAACTCTGAATTTGTTTTACTAGTTAATATTTTCTTTAAGTCAACAAGAATATCAAGGTGAGGTATTTTGATAAATGGATAATATATTTTTTAAAATTCAATTCCCATTTGAAGATGATTTTATTCCGCTTATGGCATATAAAATATGCATTAACTTAAATTTACAGCCTTTTGGTTTAAAACGCAATCGAAACGGTTCTTTTATGGGTAATGTATCAATTAAAATCATTTTAGTTTGGTTCCCTTAAACCGTAAATTTGTGCTTACTTTGTTTAAAAGAATCACAATTTTTTTGGTTGATCTCATTTTCCTGCTTAAGTCAATATCCACATTCCACATACTTTAACTGGAGAAAGTAATTGAAAAAAGTTCTACAGTTTGAAATCTCAACTGGGTGGTTTTGTATGATTTATATCCAATCGAATATTGAGTAACCCATATGTAGTAAGTAGCTAAACCCCTGCACAACAAGCTAATCTTTTTCCAGAGCAAGAAGAATCAGAACGCAATTAAAAGAGTTTAGAAGACAGAGCTAGGAGCTAGAGTACTTAGGAGCAATACCATCCCATACTTCAAAATGTATCACTATCCTTCCACGACCCATCAATGAGACACCGGACCCCTATATATATGAAGGATCTCAGGTGTAGCGAGTATTGATAATGTAAAACTAGAAAGAACAACCGATTAAAAGCTGAAGTTTATAAAATCTTTTTATCCCCTTAAAAACGTTGTAAAACCTATTTTAGCAATGAAAAATATGTTATTACTTCAACTTTTAATCGGTTGTTATAGTGTGTATTAAGATTTACTCAAATCGTTATTAAAATTGAATGAAATAAGAAAATGTGATGGTGATTTTTATTTTTAAAAAGATATAATATAAAAATAGTTTGTAAAAAAATTAATTGTATCATAGAAATAATTTGAAAATTTATTAAATAAAATGATATAACGGTAAATTCGTAAATAAATAGGATATTGGTTTCGCGGGTATTTTAAATTAGCGCGAATTCTAAAGTATAAATGGTTAAAAATATAAGTAGGAAAACATTTTGAATTGTAAAATTTTAATTTCTTGATTACTAAGGTTTATTTTGATGTAGTCAAGAATGGAAATTAGTTTCAGTAACAAAGACTTGAGTAAGTTAATTACAGAAATTAATTAATTAACTTATCGGTTAAAAAATCTTATTATTTACACACTTTTGCAATGTCGATCATTATATCTCATCAAAATAACGCTTTTTTCCCAAGTTTTTTTTGTTTTTCCCTTTCCGCTTTTCGTATCAGCCAGCCGGACGTTTTTTCTTCTTCTTCCAATCTCTCTCTCTCTCGCCGATTCTCATGTAAGCTCTCTATCTTCATCTTCTCTCCAAGGATTTGTTTTCCGTGAGAGACTAACAAAGAGCTCTCTCTCGATTTCGATTTTGTTCGTATGTGTCAGTTAGGGTTCTTTTGGGGAACGATCCTCATCATCCTCGTATGTATATAATTGGGGTTTCAGATTTGAGTTTCCTTTTCCTCTAAATTATGGTTTTTGATTAGTGGGTTTTCTTGATCCAACAATTTCCAGATTCATTTGAAAGAGATTTTGTTCTGAATCAGATTCGTTCATCTCTTCTCTCTCACTAGGGCTACCCTACCAAAGCTCGGGGATGTTTTTACTTGAGCTTCGATTTTTAGTTTTTGCAGAGATTTTAGGAACAAGTATGATTATTTGAAGAATTTTGGGAGAGAGACGTTGTAAAAATGCGGGTGCTTGGTTTGAGCTCAAGCTTATGTTCTGGTGACGAGAAGCAACAAGACATCAGAGGAGGANGACATTGGGTTCGTTGTAAAAATGCGGGTGCTTGGTTTGAGCTCAAGCTTATGTTCTGGTGAGGAGAAGCAACAAGACATCACAGGAGGAGGAGGAGAAGGCGTTCTCACTCCTGTCTATCTCAACGTCTATGATCTTACTCCTGTCAACAATTATCTCTATTGGTTCGGCCTTGGCATATTTCACTCTGGCATTGAAGGTAATTAATTGCTGCCAGCTTCAGCTTCTTCTTCTTCTTCTTCTTCTTCTATATCACCTGGTTCACCTATTCAAACCTTTCTCTATAGTCTTGTTGTTTATTTTATCCTGTGTACTTTCTATTTGCTTTTCATTATTCATGTAGGAGGGGAACCTTATTAGAATCTGCTTCTCAATATGGTGTTTATTATTAGCTATGGAAATACATATTTAGAAGGAAAATGTGGACTAGAATGGAAAGCTTTTCAAAATCTGACTTATTGTCTGAAACATTCTCATTCAATACTAGAACTTTCCTGATGAGTCATATAACTATACTTCTGCTAAAGCTATTATTATTGTTGCTAAATGTTTATCTAATGTGTGGAGTTGTTCACTTTGCTATGTCTACTACTAGCTCATGGTTTCGAATATGGATATGGGGCTCATGAGTATTCGAGCAGTGGGGTATTTGAGGTTGAACCTAGGAGCTGTCCGGGTTTCATCTTTAGGCGGTCTGTTTTGTTGGGAACCACCAGCATGTCTCGCACAGATTTCCGCTCATTCATGGAGAAGCTTTCGAGAAAGTATCATGGGGACACATACCATCTGATTGCCAAAAACTGTAACCATTTCACAGAAGAAGTATGCTTGCAGGTAACAGGAAAGCCTATTCCCGGATGGATTAATCGGATGGCTCGAGTTGGTAAGATAACTTTCTTATTCATATATATATATTTATCTTCCAGCTTATAATTTCTTAATTGGTTCTTGTTTTTGAACTCTTTTGTTTCTTCATGGTTAAACTCCTCCAGGTTCTTTCTGTAACTGTATCCTTCCAGAAAGCATACAGATCTCATCGGTTAATCATCCCGAAGCCCTCGAGTTCTCTGGCAAGTTTATCGTGTTTTCTCTTCTTAACCGCAAAAAGTAAAACTGCAATAGGCTTATTGGATTTTACTTGCCTCTATTGTAGATGATAACGATGGATCAGAAGAGTCAGTTGCATCTTCTGTGTCGTACGAAACAGATGGAGAAGGATCGGATCATCATCTGATAACAGCACCAAACAGCGACATTGCGTATCTACAAGACAGACCAGTGCGACTTGCCCGTGAGCTCCTCCAAGAACCAGATGATGATGATGATGATGCATCTCCTGAGTTGTTGTTGCAGCGATCTTGATCATGATCATCATCAAGAAGTTGTGTTGTCTGTAAACAGAAGTGAGGCAATGGGTCCATTTTGAGTATTCTGATTCTTTGGATCTAGAAATGTAAAAATAGAAAAGAAAAAAAAAAAAAGAAGATGTGAAATTTAAATGAGAACCCATCTCAAGATTGTTGGAGTGTAGTGTAAGATTAGAGACGACAAATGGTGTGAACTTGTCGACACAAATTGTGCCTTCTTCTTCTCTCCCTGAGTTCACATTTCAGTATCATCATAATTTAATTAATTATTAGTACTGATGATTATTAGTACAACAGTTAGTTGTGATGGTGATATGTCTGAAGCTGTATATTCCAGTTAAGCACACCCACAAGACCAGTTATTGGGCTACCGGGGAATAGTTAATTGGGCCTATTAATTTTAGTAACGGCCCAGTTTGGGTTGTGATCAGATCCAGACCGTCCAAAATAGAATTGTGAGTGGTCTCCTCCTCGATCGAACACGATGCTCTGAAAGCCGTAAAACTTTTGTTCACCGTGTTCTAGGGTTCTTCTTCGTCGTCGTTCTTTAACTGGTATGCTTCAATGGCTTCCTTTATATTTTCAATCATTTCTGCGAAATCTTAAAAAAATGGGCTAAATCGACGACGTTATTATAAATATAATTGCTCTCTCTCTCAAAGTTGTTTCGAGGAAGATATTAGCTTTTAGTGAGAGATGTGGTATTACTTACAACGTAGGTTGATCTGCTTAATTTTGTAACCAATGTAGGTCATTTGTGAATCATGAACTTTCTATAGTGTTATAAATCTCTCTGTTTCTTTGATTTCCTCTCATCAATGTCTCTAATTTTGATTTTGATGCGCTATTTTAGCTTTTGAAGATCAAGAAACTGAGTATGAAGCTTTATAAAAANTTTTTTTTTTTTTTTTTTTTTGGTACATGTTAGTTGATGATTGTCCTAATTTCGGATCAAGTTGGTTTGATCAATCTGTGGTTTCACTCTTGATATTCGTCTGTCTAGGTCTAGTTGAATTTTTTTTCATGGCTTTGTTGATATATATATATATATATATATATATATATATTTCTGGGTATATGGATGTGGAGTCTAGACATTTTGAGACTTACCTTAAAAGGGCTTAGTTCTTTTGCAGACATCTATCTTCTAGTATGGCTTTCTGCACAAAACTAGGCGGTCTCTTGAAACAAGGAGTTGTTCAGAACAGAAATGTTCCATTGACATCAATGCTCACTTCTCTCCGCTACATGTCCACAAAACTTTACATTGGTGGTCAGTTTAAATTTCCTATCAGTTTGGTTTCATTTTCTTACTATTTGCGGTTGTCAAACTGTATATTTGTTTTCTCTTCTTCTTTAGCTGTTTTAATGTTTTGGTCACTATGAATTTTGGTCCCAGGTCTATCACCTGGAACTGACGAGCAGTCCTTGAAGGACGCTTTCTCTAGCTTCAATGGAGTCACTGAGGGTAAGCCCTGGATCTTGACATCTTTCTTCTAATGTGTTCTTCAATAGAATATGGATTTGCTTGCTAGTTAATGCTTAGACCATTCTAGGATGTGTGGTTGGGTTTAAGCCGTCTTATTCATCATTATACCATATGAATAATTGATGTTGATGAACATTTACATTATGGTATTTGGTGTGCCTCGGGTTTTAACTATCATTCTATTTGATTGTTCCCATCTTCTGTTATTAACTAGCATCTCGTCGTATCTTGTGTTGTGCAGCAAGAGTCATGACAAACAAAGTGACTGGGAGGTCTAGAGGTTATGGATTTGTTAACTTCATGAGTGAGGATTCTGCCAAATCTGCTATTTCAGCTATGGATGGACAGGTTAGAAAACTAAAGAATCATATGGTGGATCTAAATAGATACACCTACCATGTTAATTGTTGTGCATCATATGATTAACCTTCCCCTTTTGTGGTTTTGGGATGGTTAATTAGGAGCTGAATGGGTTTAACATCCGTGTGAACGTTGCAAAAGATTGGCCAAGTTTACCATTGTCTTTGGATGAGAAGAGTATAGAAGAAGCTGAGACGAAAGGAAATAAGATGGTGAGCCGATCTGTATGGAAAGATCCATTCGTTGATGCGTTCCTGATGAAGAAGAAAAATGCAGCACTGACCAAGAAAATATGGTCGAGGAGATCAACAATTCTGCCAGAGTATGTTGATTCGTCTGTGAGAATCTACAATGGCAAAAGTCATGTGCGTTGTAAGATCACAGAGGGGAAGGTTGGGCACAAATTCGGAGAGTTTGCGTTTACAAGAAAAGTGAAGAAGCATGCTAAAGCAAAGTAGTTTCTTTGGGAATGAACTGGTCACACAGTTCGAAAGGACTGTTGAAAAGCTAGAAAACGAATCGAGTCAATAAATTCTTAACAGGTAAAACTCATTAGCTTACGACATGAATGTAGACGAAGTTTTTTACAAAGTCTTCAGTTTTGTTGTCGACTCTGTATTTGTGGACCACAAAGTGCCAAAGTTTTTTTTGGAATTCGATTTACCAATATCAATTATGGAGCTTCAAGAACCAAACTATGCGTCAACTTAGTGCTTGTTGAAGCGGTCTCGATCAAGAATATTGTCTGTATACACAAGTGAGTCAATGGGTCCATTTTGAGTATTCTTTCGCACTAAAAATGTAAAACAATATAGAAATTGAAATGAGAACCCAATCTAAAGATGTTGGATGGTAGACAAATGGTGTGTGAACTTGCTGACAAAATTGTGTCTTCTTCTCTCTTTGAGTTCACATGTCAATGCATAATTCGTAAGATTTGCGAGACTAATAATTAGCACAAAGATTTGTGAGACTAATAATTAGATGTATAATCAAATTTTCACAGGTACTGTGGTTACGGATTTGCTATGTTGACTCAGCAACTGTCGTCTAGACTTGGGAGGTATTTATTAGTTCACACTTTGATGCTATTATTACTTTAATAAAGACGTCAAAAGACCTGTGAGCAACGTGTTCTATATGTCGAATGTCGTTTAAGCTAGAAAAATCACTAACAAAGACCTGTGAGCAACGTGTTTGAGTAGATACAATATAAATTTGAAAGGTCATTAATTCGGTGTTAAACAGAGAAATAACATTTTATTATTTTGTTAACAATATGAATATTAGACTAAAAATATTTTGGATGGGTTAAGTCATTCAAGTAACAATCAAAATTCTATTATATAATTTTAAACACTAAACAAATTAAATATAATTAACAAACAAATTTTTTTTTTTTTTTATCATATGACTTAACACACAATATTCCACGGGTCAAAAATTAAATCAACTACAATAGATCTTGTAAAATATGTTCTTTCCATAAGTCTTATTTGATTTCATCACACATTGTTTCATACAGAAAGAAAAAAACTTTTAAAACAAATAAAAAAATCATACTGCTTTAAATAAAAATTAGAAAAAAAAAATTGAATAATGCTATAGCACGGGTTCAATTCTAGGAATAAGATATCAAATGTCAAAGCATATCTACTCCCAAATATATGTTACTTGGAAATTGGAATATAGTTTTGGAGATATTTTTTACCTATGAAAGATGGAACCAACATAAGATCTAGGAAGGTGATTGGCTAAAGAACTATTCGGATTTGGTTAGGATAATTCGGATTTTAGATCGGTTCGGATAAGATTGTCGATAACCAAAATTAAACCAAAAGTTATTGGACAATGTTTTATTCGAATACTTTTTAATCTTATTGTACCCAAATAACCATACTAATGGAGTATTAAAACAAAAAAAAGATAGAAATTAAGTAAATGACAAGGTTCTCGTAGAACCATATAAATACATAAAAGATATGAGGCATATTTATCGGAATATCATACTATTTCTTATATGTTCGGTTATATTTGGATATCTATTGGATATCGGTTCGGATCGGATAATATCCGATATCCAAAATAATGAAAGTCAAGAACTGGTCGGTTATTTCCTTATTATCGGTTCGGTTTTAATCCGCTTACTTCGGTTCGGATTCGGAATTTATGCCTAGGCCTAACAACAACACTTTTTCATATATCTTAAATAGTTATTAGGGAGATTCTCAAAAATAACACCAAAATTAGTTTTTTCCAAACTTAGCACAACATCTCTAAAATTCAAAAATAGCACCAATTAATATTTTAAAATTAAATCCTAAATCTAAAATACTAAATCCTACCCCTCAAAACTATACCCGAAATGTGAAATTGAGAACCCAAACCTAAAAAACAAAATTCTAAAATTTAATTTTAAATATTTTATTGTGTTAAAGAGTGTTATTTTTGAAAATTTATGGAATATGTGCTATAATTGTCCATAAAACTTATTTTAATGTTATTTTAGGATATTTCTCTAGTTATTATGATTATATTTTATTTTTGTTAACATCAAATACAGTATGATTGGATTTATAAGCTTTTGTAAAGATACCAAAATATGAAACCCCCCTAGCTAGTATTTGATGATATGTTATAAATACATATACGCATACAAGCAGAGATTTAATGCAGCTGCAGGAAGATATCAACTAGTCAGCACCGTCTATTTTCAAACTGTAGATGTAAAAACAAATCAGCACCGTCCATTAATTTATCTAGTTCTTTCTTACTTGACCGCAACTTCCAACCACATCACACTCTTTCTTTCTATTCCTTTATATATTTACTCCTATCTCAAATGTTCTTGGAGACTGACTACTCTCATAAAACATTAAACGCCAACCGCAACTTTCTCGTTTTTCAATGGGACATAAAGGTTTGAAGCGGTCTTGTGTTGCGGTGGCGGTTGCATTATTAGCCATGGTTCATGTCTCTGTTTCGGTTCCGTTCGTAATGTTTCATGGAATCTCAGCTCAATGTTCGAATGATAGAGATGCTAACTTCACACAGCTTCTCACTAACCTCTCTGGCTCTCCTGGCTTTTGCGTGTAAGTCAATCCGCAAACTAGTTAATTCGTTGTTTTGATAACCGAAAGATAAAGAACTTGTAGAAGAGTTGTGTAATATTCTTGCTATCTAAAACGTCCATATTGGCTTAGCTTAGCTATGATGATGTATTTGGTTTGATCCACCTCTTCTTTATGTTTTTGGTATGGAATCCAGAGAAATCGGAAATGGAGTAGCCGATTCATGGTTAATGCCACTCACACGGCAAGCGGAAATAGCGTGTGAGAAGGTGAAGCAAATGAAAGAATTGAGTCAAGGATACAACATTGTCGGAAGATCTCAGGTTTCTTGATACGCTTTCTTGAAAACCCTAAAATATCCGTTTTTTTTTTAGTTTCATGGATGTTGATTGATGAATAATGGAACAGGGGAACCTAGTGGCTCGAGGCTTGATCGAGTTCTGCGACGGTGGACCTCCGATTTACAACTACATATCCTTGGCTGGTCCTCATGCTGGGATATCCTCTGTTCCTATGTGTGGTGTAAGATTTTTTATTTCCTCTAAATATTTAATATTCTTTCTATTATTTGATTTTTAATCAACCAAACAAAGTAACATGATTAATTTTCTTTTTTTTTCTGTTGTTGTTTTGTTCTTTTGTTAAGTCTGGTTTATTCTGTAAGTTAGCAGATGACCTAATCAAGGGAGATATTTATAGCGACTTCATTCAAGTATACATCTCTTCCTCTTTTTATTAGGACTAAATCCTCAGTTACATATTAATATACACATCTTTAATAACTCTGCAGGATCATCTTGCTCCTAGTGGTTATCTCAAAATCCCTACTGTATGTCTACTCACACCATAGCAAAATCGCCAATTATATACATATCTTAGTGATGAAAACATCTGCTTTCAATCTTTGTCTTTGATGTATCAGGATATGAAAAAGTACCTCGAAAGCTCTAAGTATCTACCTAGGCTTAATAATGAGATACCAAACCAAAGAAACTCAACTTACAAAGAGCGTTTTGCCAGTTTACACAACCT
>NC_025702.1:520268-528469 GCF_000633955.1 Camelina sativa | reverse complement strand
CTCGATCAAGAATATTGTCTGTATACACAAGTGAGTCAATGGGTCCATTTTGAGTATTCTTTCGCACTAAAAATGTAAAACAATATAGAAATTGAAATGAGAACCCAATCTAAAGATGTTGGATGGTAGACAAATGGTGTGTGAACTTGCTGACAAAATTGTGTCTTCTTCTCTCTTTGAGTTCACATGTCAATGCATAATTCGTAAGATTTGCGAGACTAATAATTAGCACAAAGATTTGTGAGACTAATAATTAGATGTATAATCAAATTTTCACAGGTACTGTGGTTACGGATTTGCTATGTTGACTCAGCAACTGTCGTCTAGACTTGGGAGGTATTTATTAGTTCACACTTTGATGCTATTATTACTTTAATAAAGACGTCAAAAGACCTGTGAGCAACGTGTTCTATATGTCGAATGTCGTTTAAGCTAGAAAAATCACTAACAAAGACCTGTGAGCAACGTGTTTGAGTAGATACAATATAAATTTGAAAGGTCATTAATTCGGTGTTAAACAGAGAAATAACATTTTATTATTTTGTTAACAATATGAATATTAGACTAAAAATATTTTGGATGGGTTAAGTCATTCAAGTAACAATCAAAATTCTATTATATAATTTTAAACACTAAACAAATTAAATATAATTAACAAACAAATTTTTTTTTTTTTTTATCATATGACTTAACACACAATATTCCACGGGTCAAAAATTAAATCAACTACAATAGATCTTGTAAAATATGTTCTTTCCATAAGTCTTATTTGATTTCATCACACATTGTTTCATACAGAAAGAAAAAAACTTTTAAAACAAATAAAAAAATCATACTGCTTTAAATAAAAATTAGAAAAAAAAAATTGAATAATGCTATAGCACGGGTTCAATTCTAGGAATAAGATATCAAATGTCAAAGCATATCTACTCCCAAATATATGTTACTTGGAAATTGGAATATAGTTTTGGAGATATTTTTTACCTATGAAAGATGGAACCAACATAAGATCTAGGAAGGTGATTGGCTAAAGAACTATTCGGATTTGGTTAGGATAATTCGGATTTTAGATCGGTTCGGATAAGATTGTCGATAACCAAAATTAAACCAAAAGTTATTGGACAATGTTTTATTCGAATACTTTTTAATCTTATTGTACCCAAATAACCATACTAATGGAGTATTAAAACAAAAAAAAGATAGAAATTAAGTAAATGACAAGGTTCTCGTAGAACCATATAAATACATAAAAGATATGAGGCATATTTATCGGAATATCATACTATTTCTTATATGTTCGGTTATATTTGGATATCTATTGGATATCGGTTCGGATCGGATAATATCCGATATCCAAAATAATGAAAGTCAAGAACTGGTCGGTTATTTCCTTATTATCGGTTCGGTTTTAATCCGCTTACTTCGGTTCGGATTCGGAATTTATGCCTAGGCCTAACAACAACACTTTTTCATATATCTTAAATAGTTATTAGGGAGATTCTCAAAAATAACACCAAAATTAGTTTTTTCCAAACTTAGCACAACATCTCTAAAATTCAAAAATAGCACCAATTAATATTTTAAAATTAAATCCTAAATCTAAAATACTAAATCCTACCCCTCAAAACTATACCCGAAATGTGAAATTGAGAACCCAAACCTAAAAAACAAAATTCTAAAATTTAATTTTAAATATTTTATTGTGTTAAAGAGTGTTATTTTTGAAAATTTATGGAATATGTGCTATAATTGTCCATAAAACTTATTTTAATGTTATTTTAGGATATTTCTCTAGTTATTATGATTATATTTTATTTTTGTTAACATCAAATACAGTATGATTGGATTTATAAGCTTTTGTAAAGATACCAAAATATGAAACCCCCCTAGCTAGTATTTGATGATATGTTATAAATACATATACGCATACAAGCAGAGATTTAATGCAGCTGCAGGAAGATATCAACTAGTCAGCACCGTCTATTTTCAAACTGTAGATGTAAAAACAAATCAGCACCGTCCATTAATTTATCTAGTTCTTTCTTACTTGACCGCAACTTCCAACCACATCACACTCTTTCTTTCTATTCCTTTATATATTTACTCCTATCTCAAATGTTCTTGGAGACTGACTACTCTCATAAAACATTAAACGCCAACCGCAACTTTCTCGTTTTTCAATGGGACATAAAGGTTTGAAGCGGTCTTGTGTTGCGGTGGCGGTTGCATTATTAGCCATGGTTCATGTCTCTGTTTCGGTTCCGTTCGTAATGTTTCATGGAATCTCAGCTCAATGTTCGAATGATAGAGATGCTAACTTCACACAGCTTCTCACTAACCTCTCTGGCTCTCCTGGCTTTTGCGTGTAAGTCAATCCGCAAACTAGTTAATTCGTTGTTTTGATAACCGAAAGATAAAGAACTTGTAGAAGAGTTGTGTAATATTCTTGCTATCTAAAACGTCCATATTGGCTTAGCTTAGCTATGATGATGTATTTGGTTTGATCCACCTCTTCTTTATGTTTTTGGTATGGAATCCAGAGAAATCGGAAATGGAGTAGCCGATTCATGGTTAATGCCACTCACACGGCAAGCGGAAATAGCGTGTGAGAAGGTGAAGCAAATGAAAGAATTGAGTCAAGGATACAACATTGTCGGAAGATCTCAGGTTTCTTGATACGCTTTCTTGAAAACCCTAAAATATCCGTTTTTTTTTTAGTTTCATGGATGTTGATTGATGAATAATGGAACAGGGGAACCTAGTGGCTCGAGGCTTGATCGAGTTCTGCGACGGTGGACCTCCGGTTTACAACTACATATCCTTGGCTGGTCCTCATGCTGGGATATCCTCTGTTCCTATGTGTGGTGTAAGATTTTTTATTTCCTCTAAATATTTAATATTCTTTCTATTATTTGATTTTTAATCAACCAAACAAAGTAACATGATTAATTTTCTTTTTTTTTCTGTTGTTGTTTTGTTCTTTTGTTAAGTCTGGTTTATTCTGTAAGTTAGCAGATGACCTAATCAAGGGAGATATTTATAGCGACTTCATTCAAGTATACATCTCTTCCTCTTTTTATTAGGACTAAATCCTCAGTTACATATTAATATACACATCTTTAATAACTCTGCAGGATCATCTTGCTCCTAGTGGTTATCTCAAAATCCCTACTGTATGTCTACTCACACCATAGCAAAATCGCCAATTATATACATATCTTAGTGATGAAAACATCTGCTTTCAATCTTTGTCTTTGATGTATCAGAATATGAAAAAGTACCTCGAAAGCTCTAAGTATCTACCTAGGCTTAATAATGAGATACCAAACCAAAGAAACTCAACTTACAAAGAGCGTTTTGCCAGTTTACACAACCTTGTTCTTGTCAAGGTTTGGTCTCTTTACTCAAAACCGTTATACTTTTCAAACAGTCTTTTGAGTCCCCTCTTGATGATTCTGGTTTGTTTTAACAGTTCCAGGACGATAAGGTTATTGTTCCAAAAGATTCATCTTGGTTCGGGTTTTATCCGGATGGCGAATTCGAACCTCTTCTCTCTGCTCAACAGACAAAGCTATATACAGAGGATTGGATTGGTCTGAAAACATTGGATGATGCTGGAAAAGTGAAGTTTGTGAGTGTAGCTGGTGAACACATCAGAATGGCAGATGAAGATGTCGTCAAACACGTTGTACCTTATCTCCAGAACAAACCGTCTTCAGTACAACGACTCAACCGCAAGACCAAAGAACCCTTACGTCCTTAAAGAGCAAATATGTACCTCAATCGTTATACTTACTTATGCAAAATATCTAAAAAATTTAGTGATGATTTTATAGAACATGTAGAATTAGATATCAAACCAACTTGATCTTATTAAACAACTCGACAAACTTATATATACATGTCTAACTCTAGGGTTTTAGGTTTAACATAAACCGTCATAAACATTATAAGCCCAATATACAAAGCCAAACATATGATTCTAATATCTATCCTCAATACTCCCCCTCACGCTGGAGTGTGAAGATCACGAACGCCCAACATGGACAGAATGTAATGAAACTGATCACGACCAAGAGCCTTTGTAAAGATATTGGTGGGTTGCTCAGTCGTACGAACATGTTGCATGACAATCACTCCTTCACAAACCGCATCACGAACAACATGACAATCATTTTCAATGTGCTTGGTGCGCTCATGGAAAACATGATTCGTAGCAATATAAATAGCAGCTTTACTATCACAAAATAGGCGAGCTGGCGCAGCGTTGTTGATACCTAACTCCTTTAACAACTTACGAAGCCACTTAATCTCCTTATGAGCAACAGACATAGACCGATACTCGGCCTCTGCAGAAGAATGAGAAACCGTCTTCTGCTTCTTTGTCTTCCACGAAATAGGACTACCACCAAGCATAACAACATAGGCACTAAGCGACCGACGTGTAAGCGGACAAGAACTCCAATCCGAATCACAATAAACCTCAATGGACAAATCAGAAGATGACTTAAGCAAAATGCCATGCCCAGGCGAGCCACTTAAGTAACGGACAACACGCATAGCTGCCTCCATATGTGCTTCGCGTGGCTCTTGCATAAACTGAGCCAAGACATGAACAGAGTAGCTCAACTCAGGTCGAGTATGTAACAAATACAGCAAACGACCCACTAAACGCCGATACGACTTGGGATTCGAGAGTAGAGGACCATCGTCAGTAGCGAGGTGATGATTTTGTTCCACTGGAGTGTGAACAGGTCGAGAACCAAAGTCCCCAGTGTCAGCAACAATATCAAGAGCGTACTTACGCTGTGTCAAAAAGAAACCATCAGACCCACGACTGATTTCAAGACCAAGAAAATACTTTAACTTGCCCAAGTCCTTCATTGAGAAGCAACGACTAAGATAATCTTTAAACTTTTGTAGCATTGTTGATGTCCAAATCGGTCACAATTAGAATGTTTAAGTTTGGTAAAAGGATGGTTGAAGTTTTCTTCTATTAATCGGTGTCGAAGCACAAAAGACGGGTTACAATACAACTTAGACAAGTTAGCAAGTAATGAACGAGTTAGAATGGACGAGTTAGACGGACGAGTCTTAGNGCTCTTGCATAAACTGAGCCAAGACATGAACAGAGTAGCTCAACTCAGGTCGAGTATGTAACAAATACAGCAAACGACCCACTAAACGCCGATACGACTTGGGATTCGAGAGTAGAGGACCATCGTCAGTAGCGAGGTGATGATTTTGTTCCACTGGAGTGTGAACAGGTCGAGAACCAAAGTCCCCAGTGTCAGCAACAATATCAAGAGCGTACTTACGCTGTGTCAAAAAGAAACCATCAGACCCACGACTGATTTCAAGACCAAGAAAATACTTTAACTTGCCCAAGTCCTTCATTGAGAAGCAACGACTAAGATAATCTTTAAACTTTTGTAGCATTGTTGATGTCCAAATCGGTCACAATTAGAATGTTTAAGTTTGGTAAAAGGATGGTTGAAGTTTTCTTCTATTAATCGGTGTCGAAGCACAAAAGACGGGTTACAATACAACTTAGACAAGTTAGCAAGTAATGAACGAGTTAGAATGGACGAGTTAGACGGACGAGTCTTAGAATCCTTCGCTTCTAACCTTCAACGGGTAAAAAGTCTTGTACTTGCTATTCGTACCTTTTGTCCTTGTCTCCCCTTTTCTCCCCCATTGATCGAACCCCGTGCGCCTGCTTTTATAGGGAACTGTGTCGGTTCGTCCATTACAAACACCAAAATACCCCTTTCCTTCCTGAAGGTTTATTTGGGTCTTCTTATGGGCTGGGCCTTTTGTTAGGTTATGGGCCTACCCCTAACAAGCATGTATCCATCATTGCCACAAATGATGAGATCATCAACATAAATCAACACTCGAAGCTCTATGTTATTGCGAGTATAAGAGAAGAGCGAGTAATCTTCATACAACTGGAAGAAACCAAAACGCAAAAGAGAATAAAACAACTTCTTGACCCAACAACGAGGAGCTTGTTTGAGCCCATACAAGGATTTGCGAAGACGCTAAACCTTCCCTGGATGAGAATGATGGAAACCCGGAGTTCGTAGCCCCTACCCCTAACAGTAGCCCCCTCTCACCCCTAGTTCGTAGTTTTTAAGCGAAGAACTATGTCGGGGGTCGAACCTACGACCTTTCTTTTCCGTTGGAGTCCATCGCGGAAACCCAACTTGCCTGAACGGGTGTGGGCCTTCACTCTTGGTCGTTGGGATGATGATATTTAGACAAGGTTCGAGGAAGTGAAAGGTCGCGCGTGTGATTACGCGGTTTTCGATGTTTTGGGGTTGAATCATCGTATGCGGTTCTTGATGCGCGTGAGATTCGGAAACTGTACCGTCGTCGAACGCATACTGCAATGATTGCGTCTCTAGAATCTTCCTTCCTTCCCTATAAATACCGCTTCTCCACCCTTCTTATTTCATCTTCTCGAGCTTTGCTTCCCTCACTCAAGTATTCTTCCTTTCTATTATCTCGTCTCTTTTTGTCAGTTCATTCGTACTTCGTATTTTTCATTATGACATCCTCCCAATCTGTATCCTCCGATCCTTCCGCCGCTAGTCACCTTCGACGAGCTACCTCCTCCAAATCTGGCGGTTCGGCCAGATCTATTCGTTGCAAGGTTCGGTCTCCGGTTTCTTCTGATTCATTGTCGACGGATTTAGATATCGCTCGGCTTGCAACGATTCAACACCGCATTTCTTCCGACCCAGCCGTTTCAAGCTCGTCGGGACTTCCTTATAGGATCCCTTCCTTGGTTGACGAGCCGTTAACCGATGACCCGTTCTTTCCCGAGGAGATTGATTTCCCTCCGCCGGTTGAAGGCGCCTTTGCACATGTTGGTAGATCGACGCTGAAGATTGATTCGGCGATTAACGCGGTTCGCATTGGGAAGTTGAGCACTAAGCCAAATATTCTAATTCCGTCTCTGGCCCAACGTCCATGGGATGCTCCTCCCGGCTTCATATGTCTCTCGGATAAATTCTTTACTGAGTTTGGGCTGACTTTTCCTCTTCCCTCTTTCTTGATGACGTACTTTGCTCGGCTTAAGGCGGCCATTTCTCAATTTACCCCAGCAACTTTTCGGAACGCCTTGGGTCTCTCGATTATGGCCGAGGCTGCAGGAGTCGAGCTGACTTGTGACCATTTGGAAGGGTTGACGATTCTGAATCCGTCGAATCAGACTAAATCTCCCGGAATTTATTACCTGGGTTCAGCAAAGAATCGACCCTCGTCGAAGGCGCCAAGGGAAAAACGTATAATTGGAAAGGCTCGTATTTTTTTCGGGAAGTTACTCTTGGGGTTCTAGAGGACCCGTCCATTCCTTGGTTTTCTGGGTGGAACCCTTCACCCGGTAGCCGACCGTTCTTGTTTAGCTATCTTTCTGTTCTTGGTCGGGCTTTGGTTTTACCTAATCCCCCTTGGTTCATCATCTTTTTTGTAGTTGTCGTCTCAAGGTGTCTTCTTCCATATCCTCCTACTCTTCAAGCTGAGGTTAACGCGATAAAGCTCCTTTGTCCCTACGTCTGGCCGGGTACCGAGTTGAAGAAAGGTCGTCCAAGGAAAATACCAGCTTCGTCGAGGAAGAAACGTAACTCGATGGTTTTTTTTTTATTTTAATCAGTTTTTGGTTCTGGTGCCCTTGCCTAAAACCGTTTCTGTTGTCTACGATTTTAGCCGGAACAATGGGGAGACTGAACACAAATGTTCCCGACGTATCTGCTCGCTACCGTCGGGTTTTAGAGTCTTCTTCCTTGCCTCGTTCGACTCCTTGCTCGGAGTCTCATCCCGAGACTCATCCTGCCGACATTGGTTCGACCCAGAGAGTTCCTTCCCAGTCTCATCGGTCGGTCGAGACGCTCCCGAAAAGGAAGACAGGCGAGGCTCCTCGTCGTCACGCTGAGGTTTCTAAAAGTCCTCAGAAGAGGAAAGAGGGATCAGGCCAAGAGCGACCAGATTCTTCGAAGAAACAAAAGACGTCTGATTATGGATGGAGCTTCACTCACTCCTCCTCAGCTCGTCCTTTTCCGGACGACCCTCAATCCTGCGGCGAGCTTTTTCGAAAGATTCATTTCGGTGCAGGTAGCATACTTCCTGCTGAGAGGATAAAGGAAGAGGATGCGGTTACTGACGTTGCCCAAGCTGCTTTTGAGGTTCGTCAGATT
>NC_025702.1:511566-520220 GCF_000633955.1 Camelina sativa | reverse complement strand
TCGTTCTCTTTTTTTTTTTGCAGCTTATTGCACGAACTAATCGTTTGGCTTCGCGCTACGATCGTCGCGTTCGTGATTTGGAGGGCGATCATCCGGGAGCGTCGAGTTTGGCTGAGAGGGTTGAACGTCTCGAGGCCCAGCTTGGGGAGGCGGTTCAATCTAATCAAAGGTTGAGAAATGAGGTTGCGAAGCTTGAAGATCATCGACGGAGATTAGTCTCGGAGAGGGATGGTCTTATGCAAAAGCTTGAGGTGTCAGACGCCTCTTGTAGCAGGCTGCAGCTTACCCTCAGCTTGGAGACAAAGAGGCTCAGAGATCGGCGTGAGGAGTTCGGGTACTTTGAGAGGATTAGCGCCTTTAATAAGTTGAGCGCTCGTGTGCAAAAGCTGCTAGCCAAACACAAGGGGTATGCTGACGCGGTCATGGCATCCAGGGAAAAATTCCTGGAATATAATCAAGCTGTTGGAAACGTCCAGATGCTCGAGACGCTCGTCGCCGAAGGTCAAATTTTGCTAACCTCTGATGGGGTCAAGGACGGGATTGTCGCCGTGATGTCTCAGCTGAAGAACGAGGTGGAAAGTATTGAGCTTCCGGACATTGCCGATGCTGATTTTGACGTTGCTTCGGCCTTTGTTGAGCCTCTCCCCTTTGTCCCAGATTGGGTTGCTTCTCCTGAGAGCGGAGGTGACGAGGAGGTAGAGGACGAAGGGTCTGATAGTGGGGAGGCCGAGGCTGATGGGACCGAGCAACAGGTTGAAAAAGACACGAGCGCTCCAAATAAAGAACGTCCTGCTGATGGACGTCCTCTGACTCCTAGCCGCGAGTCTCCAATCGATGGTCTTGTTTCATAAATTTGTTTTAATCGTTATCGTTCCTGACGTATTTAGGGTCGGCTCATGTGTACGCTTGCTTTTGCGCCGTGTTTTGGGGTCGGCTCCCGTATGTTAAACTGTCGTTGTCGGGTGCTGGCTCCTTTTGAATTTTATTATCGTTTTGCGTATTAATTACTTGTCAGTTAATGGTTGTGATTTCCGAGGCGTTTGTTACTGGTCGCCTATCTTTGGAAATTGTGCCTCATACCGTATAAATAATCCTTCAATCTCTGCCAAATTCATTTCGTGTTTTGCTTTGGCGATTTGCTTTGTCTTTTGTGTCTAGGGAAAGGTTGTTCTGATGCTGGTAACGACGAGGTCGGCCTGGTTGCGGGGAGAGCGGGAGCGACGTAATATGAGGTTTGACGAACTTATCCGCTCCGAGCTTGATTACTACCATGATCGCATTCAGCGGCTGAGGGCTTACATAATGCTACGCGTCGTTCATTCGAGCGTTACTTTGGTTTTTGTCATGTAGACGGGATCGTAGAATGTCTTGAAGTGTTGATCGACGAGGGGCTCTTTGTTCTGACGTGGCAATGGGAACGACTACAGGACGAGTGTTCTCGTCGTGAGGCATTATTTGTGGAAGTTGTGATACCTGACCTTGAAAAAGGCGACCTTGAGTCTACTGGTCAAAGGCCGTTTGAAGAACGTGCTGAGATCGTTGCTTGTCGGACTCGTATCGACGTGTTGTGTCGTTATATTAGTCAACTGGAAGGCACGAGGCACCACTTTGATGAGAGCAATCGCGCCGAGGGGATTTGTGCGTATCTGGAGGAGATGGTCGCTAATGGTGCTAACGTCCCAATGATCGTGTTGAAAGATGTGAAGGAGTAATGCCATCACTGGCAGACGATGATCGGCGGGTTAGAGTTCGTCACTCCGTCTGACGCCGATCTTGGAATTGAATGATTGTTTTTCTGTTCCCCCTTTTTTATGTGCAAAGGCGGGGTCTTTTTTTTTTTTTTTTACACTATTGTCGTCGTTCGAATAAACTCTTTATATTATTTTTATATCCTTGTTTTACTCTTGCTTCGAGTAGCGTCGTGTTGTGAGTCGCAGCTAGGCTTGGATTTGTAGGATTAGGTGCGACTCATGAATGTCGGCTTACCCCTTCTTTGCGAGTTGCGACTCGGCTTTTATAGATTTAGGTGCGACTCATGATTCTCGGCTTACCCCTTTTTTGCGAGTTGCGACTCGGCTTTTATAGAGTTAGGTGCGACTCATGATTGTCGGCTTATCCCTTTTTTGCGAGTTGCGACTCGGCTTTTATAGAGTATGTTAGAACATCGATTCAATCATAAAAGAAAAATATATTACTGGCAGCTGGGTCCCGTAAGACGGGACTGCCTACGTACCCCCCGATTAGGAGGGATCAAGCCGCTTGTAGTTCACATTACATGATTGTTCAAAATAGAAAGAGCAAGCTGATCATAGCCGAGCTTTTTTTTTTTTATTAGTAGTAACGCTTTAGATGCATGGAGCTCCAAGACCTTGGTACAGGTTTGCCGCTCATTGTTAAAAGTTCGTAAACGCCAGGGTGAACGACCTTGGATATTTGGTATGGGCCTTCCCAGTTGGCTCCCATCTTGTCGGCGTTAGGCTCGGCGGTGTTCTCGAAGACCTTTATGAGGACGAGGTCTCCTTCGTCAAAGTGTCGGTTATGGACCTTCTTGTTGTAGTATTTCGCTGCGGCGAGTTGATAGTTCTGAATTCGTAGCAGCGCTTTGTCGCGTTCTTCTTCCAACTCGTCAAGTCGATCGAGGAGCATTTGACTGTTGAGTGCGGTATCTTGGACGAGCATTGTTCGTCGAAGGCTCGTACTGCCGACTTTAGCAGGTGCCATTGCTTCCATCCCATAAGCCAGAGAAAACGGAGTTTGGTTGGTAGCTTGTCGTGGGGTTGTTCGGTAAGACCAAAGTACACCGTCGAGTTCGTCGGCCCAAGCGCCCTTCTTGGCGTCCAAACTCTTCTTCAAGCCGTCAAGTATAGTTTTATTTCTTGCTTTGGCTTGTCCATTTCCTTGTGGGTATCTTGGTGTTGACTTTCGCAATTTGATTCGCCATCTTGCAAAAAAATCCTCGAATTGCAGAGAAATGAACTGCGAACCGTTGTCGGTGACTATTTCATAGGGAAGACCGTGAGGAAAGATGATATACTTCCACACGAAGAGTTGGACGTCCTTGGCCTTGATATTGGCGTAGGACTCGGCCTCGACCCATTTGGTGAAATAGTCGGTAAGGACGAGGATATAGCGTTTCTGTCTAGAAGCGGGTAATGGGCCGATAATGTCCATCGCCAAGCGCATTAGTGGGTATGGGGCTACGCTGGCTCGCAAGAGTTCGGTCGGCTGGTGGATTATGGGGGCGTGTCGCTGGCACTTTTCGCATCTAGCGACAGACTTTTCACAATCGGACATCATTGTGGGCCAGTAATGGTCGTGCTTTTTGATTTGTAGTGCCAGGGCTCGTCCACCCGAGTGGTTTCCGCCGGCTCCGTCGTGGGTTTCTATCATGACACGTTCTATGTCGTCGCCGTGTATACATAAGAGAAGGGCTCCTGATGCGGTCCATCAGGAACCCTTCATTCATGCTACTTTCCGCCGGCAAGTAAGTGGTCTTTCATTAGGGTATAATGAGCAGCTTTCGCTTTGAGCCGTCTTTTGGCCCATTTGTCTGTTGGCACGTCACCATCGGTGAGATATGACCGGATTTCAACTCGCCAGTCCATTGGGTCGTTTTCTGAGGGAGGTTCGCATTGCCGACGCGATGTCGCCGTTCGATAGGTGGTTTAGATTTCATTAGGCTAGTAAAGGGTGAGGCATGTCTCGGCTCGTGTTCCCTCTATACTTGGCGTATCGATGTTCTCAACTGGGATGATACGTCGTAGGTCCGGGTCGGACGTTGAAGCGAGTGCTGCTAAGGCGTCGGCCTGGGCGTTGTCCCCTCTGGGGATTTTGACAAGCTTGAATTCGTCGAACCATTTGGACAGAATTTTGACGACGTCAAGGTATGTTGCCATCGATTCGCTTTTTGCGTCGTATTCGCCGCTAAATTGATTGGCAACAAGTTGTGAATCATAGAAAGCTCGGATTCGCCTGATTTGCATCCCGCTGGCGAGCTTAAGTCCGGCGATAAGTGCTTCATACTCGGCGACATTGTTGGTTGCTTGAAACCGAAGACGAAAAGATTGTTCTAACATTTTGCCGGTTGGAGAAGTAAGGCAGATTCCCACACCGGATCCAAGGTGCAAAGATGCTCCATCCACATGCAATGCCCACCGGTCGTCTGTCGGGTCGGCGGGGGTTGGCTCAGATACGTCTAGTGGTAGCTCGATTAAGAAGTCGGCCAATACTTGGGATATAGCAGCTGGGCGTGTGCAGTACTCGATGTCGTACTCGCTGAGTTCGATCGCCCACTTCGTCAACCGGCCAGAATTATTTAGACTGTGTAATACAGATCGTAAGGGCTTGTTGGATAGGACGACAATGGTATGTGACTGAAAATATGGTCGGAGCTTCCTTGCCGATGTGACGAATGCCAGGGCGACCTTTTCGACTGTCACGTAACGCGTTTCTGCATCGTCAAGGGATTTACTTATATAGAAAATAGGTCGTTGTTCTCCTCGGTCATCCTTGACGAGTACGCCGCTGACGGCGGATTCGGAAACTGCAATGTAGAGTAACAGGACTTCTCCAAACTCTGGCTTGGCAAGGATCAGAGGGGTGGATAAGTAGCTCTTTAACTTGCTGAATGCATCGTGGCAGGCTTTGTTCCATTCGAACTTCCCTTTGGTCTTGATGAGTTGGTAGAAAGGTAGGCACTTGTCAGTTGACCTAGATATGAAACGATTTAGGGCCGCAATTCGTCCAGTTAGTCGCTGCACTACCCTAGCATTTTTTGGTGATGGTAGGTCAAGTATTGCCTTATTTGCTTGGGGTTTGCTTCAATGCCTCGCCGGGTCCCCAAGTAGCCGAGGAACTCTCCCGATTTGACTGTGAAAGTGCACTTGGCTGGGTTTTGCTTCATTCCTTACTTGTTTAAGACGTCGAAAACATTGTCGTAAATGGGTGATATGATCGTTTTCCCGCCGTGACTTGAAAAGCATGTCGTCTATATAAACTTCCATCGTCCTGCCGAGTTGTTCAGCGAACATTTTATTGACTAGTCGTTGGTAAGTTGCCCTCGCGTTTTTTAAGTCGAAAGGCATGACCTTGTAGTAGTATGTCCCCCTGTTTGTGATGAACGACATTTTTTCCCGGTCATCTTTGTGCATTAATATCTGATTGTACCCGAAAAAGGCGTCCTTGAAGGTCTGCAGCTCGTTTCCCGCGGTTGCTTCGACGAGTTGATCGATTCGTGGCAAAGGGAAACTATCTTTTGGGCAAGCTTTGTTTAGGTCGGTAAAATCCACGCAGACTCGCCATTTCCCGTTCTTCTTTTTGACGACTACTGGATTGGCCAACCAGTCAGGATATATTACTTCGACGATGGATCCAGCGCCAAGGAGTTTGTCCACTTCGTCGTTTACGGCTTGCGATCTTTCGGGTCCTAACTTGCGTCGTTTTTGTTTGACTGGTTTGTGTGTTGGATCGGCATTGAGTTCGTGAGTTCGTGAGTTATGACGGTTAGTTCGATTCCTTTCATGTCAGTTACAGTCCATGCGAATATCGATATATTTGTTTTGAGAAAAAGGATTAGCTCACTTCGCATGACCAAGGTTATCTCTGTTCTGATTTTCACACACCGTTTCTTGTCAGTGTCGTCCAAACATACTTCTTCTGTTGCAGCGACGCCCTGCTGAATATGGGTCGGCTTTCCGTCGGTCGGTGACAAGCTGTCATCGCCGACCCGCTGCTTTGATTGCTATAACTTCTTTCCTGTGCGAATCATGTGTTCGATCAGGAAGCAGGCTCTTGCACTCTGTTGGTTTCCGCGCAGCGTATATATACCTTTCGGGGTTGGGAATTTGACGCACTGATGATACTTCGATGGTACTGCTTTCATCTTATGGATCCACAGGGTCCCAAGGATTACGTTGTAGATAGTCGGCTTGTCGATCGATGGTGCCGACTGACATGATATGATCCCTATCGAAACCGGTCAAAGAATGGCATTCTGGCTTGATGTCACTCTCTCCGATCTCCATTTGTGCCAGGACGTTCCTGAAGATCACATTTACCAAACTTTTGGTGTCGATCAAAATTCTTGTGACCTCGCTTTCGCCGATCAGTAGTTCGACGACCAGGGGATTGTTGTGCGGCAGATCCAAACCTTCTAGGTCGTTATTGTCGAAGGAAATCGTTGCATTTTCGGAGCTGATTTTTGAAGGCCACGACTTCCTTATTTCGGTCGGCTTAGTATAGTCTCTTATTGACCTGACCGAGTCATTGCATCCTGTTAATCCACCCATGATCATGTTTATCCGTCTTATGGTTGGGGGCGCTGGTTGGCTTGTCGGTCTGTACGTTGCCGTTTTTCATGACTGATGGCGCCTGGAGTTTCCATTTCGTCTTCGCTTTGATCGGCGAGGGTTTTGGAATCCTTGACAAATTTTCGAGCGATATTCTCAGCTCGCTTGATGTCACTGTTACCAGGCTGGGTTGTCTTGCTTCTATCAGATTCGATGACTATTGTCCCTTTTTTGTATCGTTCCATCAGGATCGTTTGGAGGTAACGACATTCCTCAGTCGCGTGGGTGGCACTTTGGTGATAATCACAATACTGGGTCGCATTGCTTTCACCTCCTTCCTTCCAGATGTATTTATTTTCGCCGATCGCAAAAGTTTGACGATTTCAATCTTGATTTCGGGTAAAATGTTGTCGTGGCTCGACATATTCGACTTTCGGAGCTGTGATTACTGGCTTNGCTTGATGTCACTCTCTCCGATCTCCATTTGTGCCAGGACGTTCCTGAAGATCACATTTACCAAACTTTTGGTGTCGATCAAAATTCTTGTGACCTCGCTTTCGCCGATCAGTAGTTCGACGACCAGGGGATTGTTGTGCGGCAGATCCAAACCTTCTAGGTCGTTATTGTCGAAGGAAATCGTTGCATTTTCGGAGCTGATTTTTGAAGGCCACGACTTCCTTATTTCGGTCGGCTTAGTATAGTCTCTTATTGACCTGACCGAGTCATTGCATCCTGTTAATCCACCCATGATCATGTTTATCCGTCTTATGGTTGGGGGCGCTGGTTGGCTTGTCGGTCTGTACGTTGCCGTTTTTCATGACTGATGGCGCCTGGAGTTTCCATTTCGTCTTCGCTTTGATCGGCGAGGGTTTTGGAATCCTTGACAAATTTTCGAGCGATATTCTCAGCTCGCTTGATGTCACTGTTACCAGGCTGGGTTGTCTTGCTTCTATCAGATTCGATGACTATTGTCCCTTTTTTGTATCGTTCCATCAGGATCGTTTGGAGGTAACGACATTCCTCAGTCGCGTGGGTGGCACTTTGGTGATAATCACAATACTGGGTCGCATTGCTTTCACCTCCTTCCTTCCAGATGTATTTATTTTCGCCGATCGCAAAAGTTTGACGATTTCAATCTTGATTTCGGGTAAAATGTTGTCGTGGCTCGACATATTCGACTTTCGGAGCTGTGATTACTGGCTTCTTGGTCGCGACGCTTGTTTCGCCGGAGTGTTTCTTAGCGTTGACCACTTTCTCTTCTTCAAGCTCGATGTGTTTCGCGGCTCGTCCCAGGGCGTCAGCTATGGTTTCCACATGAGTTAAAGATAGCTCTTCTTTAAATCGAGACTCGTACCAAAGTGCGTTCTTGAGTGCAATGATAGCAGCTGCGTCGGGGATCGCAACGTTGATTCATTTCGTTGTTGAGTCAGGGCGTATAGGTCGGCATGAGAGTTCTTGTTTTCCATTAGAACAGAGAATTGCTTTAAGAATGCAGTTATCAGGTCCTTGATACTATCGATTGACCCAGGTGGGAGTCTTGAGAACCAGCTTATAGCGGTTCCTGTCAAATGCTCAGCAAAGACCTGGCAGGCTCCAACATCGTATTCCATCGGGCTGAACTGTAAAGAGCTGAGGGATACGCCGAAGGTAAGCAAGAAGTCTCGCGGATCGACCATGCCGTCATAATAGCCCAACCTTGGCTTGACTGCACGTTTTATCGCCGTAGTAGCGAGTCTTCTAGAGAACAGGGGTCANATCCAAACCTTCTAGGTCGTTATTGTCGAAGGAAATCGTTGCATTTTCGGAGCTGATTTTTGAAGGCCACGACTTCCTTATTTCGGTCGNTTACTTGTTGCTCTATGGAAGACTGTTACCATTTCTTGCATCTTCTCTCGAATTTCTTTCAGCTTGGAGTCTTTTGTCCCATTGTCTCGCTCGTTGATGCGTGGGGCTGCACTCTGGTTGACCTCCTCGTACACTTGTCCCTAGCANTGGCGCCTGGAGTTTCCATTTCGTCTTCGCTTTGATCGGCGAGGGTTTTGGAATCCTTGACAAATTTTCGAGCGATATTCTCAGCTCGCTTGATGTCACTGTTACCAGGCTGGGTTGTCTTGCTTCTANCTTCTTGTTGGTCGAGACGCATCAATATCCCGAGAAAGAGTTCGTCTATACTGGAAACGGGTTGGCTACTGAGCAATGCGAGCTGCACAGGATTCGGCGTTGGCTCTTCGGTAGCCGGGCTGGTTAAGTTTGTCGCAATGACGAACGGCCCTGGGCTCTCTGTCGCCGCAGCCTTTCTTGGGGCGTCCGGAGTTGGGAGTGTGGTTTGTTCCCCTTGATCCGCCGCTGGAGTGGTCATTCCACCCG
>NC_025702.1:509856-510495 GCF_000633955.1 Camelina sativa | reverse complement strand
GTCGTTCCACCCGACGAACCAGCTTCCTTACTTCCTTCTTTAGTAACAATGGTCATCTCGTCTAGTTGTTGTAGGTCCGTTCTTCAAACTTTCAAAGAAGATTTCGACTTGGCTCCCCCTACCTGGCGCGCCAAATTGTTGATGTCCAAATCGGTCACAATTAGAATGTTTAAGTTCGGTAAAAGGATGGTCGAAGTTTTCTTCTATTAATCGGTGTCGAAGCACAAAAGACGGGTTACAATACAACTTAGACGAGTTAGCAAGTAATGAACGAGTTAGAATGGACGAGTTAGACGGACGAGTCTTCGAATCCTTCGCTTTTAACCTTCGAGTTAGAGATATTAAGACACTCTTCTCTTTTGCGTTTAACCTTCAACGGGTAAAAAGTCTTGTACTTGCTATTCGTACCTTTTGTCCTTGTCTCCCCTTTTCTCCCCCCATTGATCGAACGCCGTGCGCCTGCTTTTATAGGGAACTGTGTCGGTTCGTCTATTACAAAGACCAAAATACCCCTTCCCTTCCTGAAGGTTTATTTGGGCCTTCTTATGGGCTGGGCCTTTTGTTAGGTTATGGGCCTACCCCTAACAGTAGCCCCCCTTCACCCCTAGTTCGTAGTTTTTAAGCGAAGAACTATGTCGG
>NC_025702.1:495300-508792 GCF_000633955.1 Camelina sativa | reverse complement strand
CTTCTTATGGGCTGGGCCTTTTGTTAGGTTATGGGCCTACCCCTAACAAGCATGTATCCATCATTGCCACAAATGATGAGATCATCAACATAAATCAACACTCGAAGCTCTATGTTATTGCGAGTATAAGAGAAGAGTGTCTTAATATCTCTACTCTGAGCCACAAGATCTCTGTCCTCATCTTTTTAATTTTTTTTTGTTTTTTATTAAAAAGACACTCATGACCAATGGACTTGCTCTCAATAGGAAGTGGTACCTCTCAATAGGAAGTGGTACCAAGTATTGCAATAATACTTCTCACTTTTCTTATTTTATTTTTACATTCCAAAATAGGGTAAACAACTTATAACAGTTATAATTGGGATTCAATCTTTGGCAAGAATATCAGTTTGGTTTATTGTATTCCCTTTTCACCCATTTTAACTTGGTCTCTTGAAATCTTCTCTTCCAAACTTGTACTTCTCTGATCCAATTGTAGGCTCCGAATTTTATATTTTCACCGTTTACCAAATCCACAATTACTTTGTTCTCTCCTTCAAATATGACTCTTGTGTAACCTTGACTCCAACAGTTCTGCATTGCCATGATGAGAGCTTAAAATTAACTCTTCACTATATGATCGTTGTGATCAACATGTTCTGAAGTATTCTTCACTATATGATCGTTGTGATCAACATTTTCGAATACAATATGATTGGATCTATGAGATATTGCAAATAATGTAATATGAAATTACCGTAGTAAATATGTTAAAAACACATATACACGTACGTACTAAAGGGGGCAACGAGATCATATCATTAGAGGAGGAAAGAACTAGGAATCAGAGAGTTAATGCAAATAAAAAAAGAAGTTAATGAAAATGCAACCAAAGATGATAATGAAAATGCAACCAAAATAAAGTTAACTCTCATGCAGGAATATATATCAACTAACTAATCAGCACGTCCATTTCATACTGGAAATATAAAATCAATCAAAACCGTCCATTGTTTCATCTAATTCTTTACTTGGCCGCAACTTCCAACCACATGACGCTCTTTGTATTCCCCTATATATATATATATGCCCATCTCAAAAGTTCTTGGAGACGCAAAAACATACACGCCAATCGGAACTTTTGTATATTTGGTGTTTTACAATGGAGAAAGGTTTAAAGTGGTCTTGTGTTGCGGTGGTGGTTGCATTCTTAGCCATGGTTGACGTCTCTGTTTCAGTTCCGTTCATAATGCTTCATGGAATCATAGCTGGATGTTCTGATAATACAAATGCTAACTTCACATTGCTTCTCCGTAACCTCTCTGGCTCTCCTGGCTTTTGCGTGTAAGTCAATCCAGGACACTTTCTTTTATTTGATAATCCAAAAAATCGGGTCATGTAGAAGAGTTGTGTATTCTTGATATATAAGACGTGCAATGTGACTCCTTATTCTTGATTTATATATAGCATGAACAAGATGATGTATTTGGTTTGATCGGGTCCTCGTTTTTTTTTTTTTTTGGTATGGAGCCCAGAGAAATTGGCAATGGAGTATTCACTTCAATGTTCATGCCACTTGCACATCAAGCAGAAATAGCGTGTGAAAAAGTGAAGCAAATGAAAGAGTTGAGTAAAGGATACAACATTGTTGCAAGATCTCAGGTTCTTGTTACATTTTCTTGATAACATATTAGATCGGTTATTGATGATTATTACACGTTTCAGTTTCATGGATGTTGATGATGAATGATGGAACAGGGGAACCTGGTGGCTCGAGGCTTGATCGAGTTCTGCGACGGTGGGCCTCCTGTTTACAACTATATATCTTTGGCTGGTCCTCATGCTGGCATTTCTTTTATTCCTATGTGTAATGTAAGCTCTTTTTTTTTGTTTTTTCATCTTAGTTGATTTCATTTGAATCAATCACAGTAACAACAACATTTGTTTGTGTTTTTACCTTTTTTGGAGGGTTTAAAGTCCAGTCCATATTGTAAGAAGTTTGATGAGATTATCAAGAGAGGTCTCTATAGCGACTTCGCTCAAGTATATTTCTCTTTCTCTCTATATACAGATCATATGATTATATATCCTCAATTAGAAATTAATTAAAATCTTTAATGACTCTGCGCAGAATAATGCTGCTCCTAGTGGTTATTACAAAATCCCTACTGTATGTCGTTCTATTCACCATAAGTAATTAATGATGAAAACATGCAACAACATAATATTTTAACAGATATATCACAAAAGTTATTTGTTTTTGATTTATCAGGATATAACAATGTACTTGGAAAGCTCAAAGTATCTACCTAAGCTTAGCAATGAGATACCAAACCAAAGGAACTCAACTTACAAAGACCGTTTCGCCAGTTTACACAACCTGGTTCTTGTCAAGGTTTGTTTTCTTCGAAACCATATGACTACTTTTCAACTATGTTTGGATTCCTTTCTTCATGATTCTGTTTTTGTTTTACAGTTTCAAGACGATAAGGTTATTGTTCCAATTGAGTCAACTTGGTTCGGGTTTTATCCGGATGGTGACTTCAAACATGTTCTCCCTGCTCAACAGACAAAGCTCTATACAGAGGACTGGATTGGTCTGAAAACACTGGATACTGCTGGAAAAGTGAAGTTTGTGAGTGTACCCGGTGGACACCTCGATATGGCGTATCAAGATGTCGTCACACACGTCGTACCGTATCTCAAGAACCAGGAAAGAACTAGGAAACACCGAAACATATAGTTAATGCAAATGCAACAAAAGAAGTTAATGACTATGCAACCAAAGATGTTAATGAAAATGCAACCAAAAAAAAAAAGTTAATGCAAATGCAAAGATGGGGGTGAAAGTGAGTTTATGTAGTATGATACTACTTATGCACCTATTCACTTATATTTCTTTGCATCCATTCAATATTTCTTCTTCATATTTGGATTAAAAAACTTATAATTACGTATTTTCTATTATATCTAAATAGTTTTTATGAGTTTTACTTCTTTCCAATTGAATTGTATTTTTAATGAAAAATAACTATACTCTTTTTGCATAATATTTGCTTAAGCTTTGCATTATATGTGCATAATACTTATTATTAAATTTTTGTTGCAATTCTCTTGTTTTTCATGATAAATTTTATACTCCAATTAAAATAAATAATCATAGCAAATGGATATATTTTTGAATTTTCATTTATATTGAACCTAATTTTATTTTTTTTAATATATATAAAATTTAATATATTAATATATATATAAGTTTTACACCTAATAAAAATTTGTTCTAGATCGAATGCTCATGCAAGAATATTGAAACTAATCAACACCATCATATTGGAAATATAAAAAACAATCAAAATCATCCATTTTTCATCTAATTCTTACTTGGACGCAACTTCCAATCACATGAAACTCTTTTTGTATATATATATATATATACATGTTCATCTCAAAAGTTCTTGGAAACATAAAAACATAAAACTACTTGTTGAATATGACTTGAATGGATTGGGCCCATAACTTTAGGCCCAATCAATTTAGGTTAATTATGATTGTTTCCCTTTAAATACTCTTCTTAGTCATAACTTCCATATATTCTTAACTATGCTCCCTACCCTAATAATGAAGTTTTCTCTTGATAGCCAAGAGCAAGTGTTGGTAAACCACATTAAATCTACGTTTATATCATCTTGCTTGCATCCGTTGTAACAATACTTTTGGTGTTTACAATGGAGAAAGGTTTAAAGTGGTCTTGTGTTGCGGTGGTGGTTGCATTCTTAGCCATGGTTCACGTCTCTGTTTCAGTTCCGTTCATAATGCTTCACGGAATCACAGCTGAATGTTCAGATGATACAAATGCTAACTTCACACAGTTTCTCATTAACCTCTCTGGCTCTCCTGGCTATTGCGTGTAAGTCAGTCCACAACACTTTCTTCTTTTTGATAACCTAAACATCGAGACATGGAGAAGAGTTGTGAATTTTTGTTATATAAGACGTGCAAAGTGATTACTAATTCTTTTTTTGTATATAGCATGAACAAGATGATGTATTTGTATTTGGTTTGATCTCTTATTCTTGTTTCTTTTGGTATGGTGTCCAGAGAAATTGGCAATGGAGTACTCACTTCAATGTTCACGCCACTTGCACATCAAGCAGAAATAGCATGTGAAAAAGTGAAGCAAATGAAAGAGTTGAGTCAAGGATACAACATTGTCGCAAGATCTCAGGTTCTTGAAAACATATTGATCGGTACTTTTTGATGATTATTACATTACACGTTTCAGTTTCATGGATGTTGATGATGAATGATGGAACAGGGGAACATGGTGGCTCGAGGCTTGATCGAGTTCTGCCACGGTGGACCTCCTGTTTACAACTATATATCCTTAGCTGGTCCTCATTCTGGCGTTTCTTTTATTCCTCTGTGTAATAATGTAAGCTCTCTTTTGTTTTTTCCTCCTAAGCTCTTTTGATTTTAATCAATCACACATTTCCTCTGTTTTTTTTTTTTTTGGCGGGGTTAAAGTCCGGACCATATTGTAAGCAGTTCGATGAGATTATCAAGGGAAATCTCTATAGCGACCTCGTTCAAGTATGTTTCTCTATCTCTCTATATAGATGACATGATTAAATCCTCAATTAATAAATTTATTAAAATCTTTAATGACTCTGCAGGATCATCTTGCTCCTAGTGGTTATTTCAAAATCCCTACGGTATGTCTCTATTCTCCATAGTTCATAATTATAAGAAAACTTGCAAAATCAACAAATATGTATTTAATGATCAAAACAACAACATAGAGTTTTAACAGAGATTCCACAAACTCTTTGATTTCTTTTTGTTGTTTCTCAGGATATGACAAAGTACTTGGAAAGCTCCAAGTATCTACCTAGGCTTAACAATGAGATACCAAACCAAAGAAATTCAACTTACAAAAAGCGTTTCGCCAGTTTACACAACCTGGTTCTTGTCAAGGTTTGGTCTCTTCACAACCATGACTACTTTTCAACTTGTATCTTTTGTTTCCCCTCTTCATCATTCTGTTTTGCTTTACAGTTTCAAGACGACCAGGTTATTGTTCCAAATGACTCAACTTGGTTCGGGTTTTACCCGGATGGTGACTTCGAAAATGTTCTCCCTGCTCAACAGACAAAGCTCTATACAGAAGATTGGATCGGTCTGAAAACACTAGATGTTGCTGGAAAAGTGAAGTTTGTGAGTGTCCCGGTAGACACCTCAAAATAGCGGATCAAGATGTAGTCACACACGTTGTACCGTATCTCCAGAACCAACCACACAAAGACGTAACCACAAGACCGAGGAGCCCTTGCATCCTTAAGAATAGAAAATATCTCAATTGCTATACTAATTTATCCAATATCGAAAAAGCTTAATGATGATTCTTGTACAACAATAATCCTTATTCTTAATCTATCTGAATTAATCAAATCAATCAGTAGAGAAACGACGCATGAGATCTTCATCACCAGTTTTCTTCAACGCTTCAATGATTTTGTCAACATGAGAAACTCTTAATCTCAATTTCTTATCGAGCATCAATTTCGCAAGCTTGGCAGCTTCCCAAGAACTCCCCTGTTTGCAGAGACCGAGCAAAAGATTCGCGTGTATATCTGAGTCTATTGTTGACTTCACATCCGCCTTCTCGATTTCTTGATACACAAGGAAACAATCAAGAAACCTTTCCGATAAACATAATTCCCTGAGAACAAGACTGCACGCAAGACCATCAGGTCCAATCCCGCGGAACAACATCAGTCGGAAGATCTTTTCTGCCTCTCCCCATCTTTGCAAACGGATTAGCGACACAGTAGCCGAACTAAAACATTCAGAAAGAGAAACACCACCAAGTTTCACCAATTTATCAATCAACTTAGAAAGATCCTTAACATCCTCATCGTTCTCCAAAACCCCCTGAATCAAAACACTAGCAGTAACACGATTCGGAGTGCATCCTCGGTCTCCCATTCTATCCAGTACCAACAACGCCTCTCTAATCCGCTTCTTCTCACAAAACGCTTGAATTACCAAAGTATAAGTAACCGCATTGGGGCTAATAGATCCACCACCATCTTCTTTCTCCATTTCAGACAACAACTCCAACGCTGCCTCCATAGAGCCAAACTTACAAACTCCTTCTAGAATCCTCGAATACGTCACGGTGTTAAGCACGCAATCGTGCTTACTCATCTCCTTAGCCAACATCCAAGCTTCATCGATCATACCAGCATTGCAATACCCATTGATCACTGATGTATACGTAATCACATCTGGATAAAGATCAACACAATCCATCTCTTTCATCAACATATCAGCCATATTCAAATCTCCCTTATCAGCAAACAACCGAATCACCAAATTATAAGCAACAGTGTCTGCGCATAAATCGAATTCAGGAAACTTCCTTAATACCCACAACGCCTCATCAGCGAGTTTTGCTTGATTGCACAGAGTCAGAACAACCCTCATCGTCTTAACACTAACAAAGCATTCCTCTTTACGATAAGCTTCAACAACGTCCTTGATCAAACCTGGGTTTGCTCTAATCTTAAGAAAGTCGCAAGCTTTGCTATACATAAAAGGACTGTGTCTATGGCTGGATTGAGTTCCTGCCCATATGAAAAATCTAAGACCCGATTGAAATTGATTTGGATGGCATCTTCTTATCACTTCGTTGATACAAGAAGAGTCCAATTTCACCTTAGCCGAGGCTAATTGCTTCTCGAGATTGGTCGTGCATCCCTGAAGCTGGTCGTATAGTCTCTCGGCGGCTGAACCAGTTGTGGAAAACCTTAAAGCTGAGATTTTTGAGGGATGAGATCGTAATGAGGGAGAAACCAGACGAGATTTCAAGTGACTTAGCATATCTATAGGTGCAGCGATTGGCGAAAGATTTCGTTAAGAAAGTCGAAAAAGGAGAGAGTTGAGAATTGAATACAGAGAAGAAGGAGAGCTTCGCAGTTACTACATGGAATGTGAAAACGACGACAAAGACTATAATATGGGCCGATATAACAGTATAGCCCATTAACAATTACGACCCAATAAGAGTTGCTCATACAATTGTTTTTCAAGTAAACATATTAAGTGCTCCGAAATACAAACCGGAGTTTTAGAACGCAAATCAAACCAGTAGGAGCCAAACAATTTGTTTAATTGTCGCGGAACAAAAGGTTAAACGATCTTTAAGAACTTGTCCAACAAATATATGAGAAAATCAGCAAATCTGAAGTAATTTTTAACAGCCTATCGAAAAAAAACATCTCATACTCATCCATACATGTTATAAATTAGGTCAGAAGATTATATCATTACGTTAAAAATTGTAACTAAGCTACTACCCTTATACCATAATCACGAACCGGAGACGATACATTTATTAAGAAAACGTTCGTGAATTTGTGGTTTAATTTAGAGCTCCTGCTTGATATCAAAAAGATGGTTTCATAAATTTGGTTAAAATTGCAAGTCCGTAACTAATTTTTGCTAATTTAAATACTTTTTTAAGGTTGCATCATACATGATAAGACTAGTTCATGAGAAAGGCCAATCATCCAAAATTACAATGACCCCCACAGACAGGTAAGACCAATAACAATAACGAAAAAAAAAAAACACGCTTTCTCCACTAAAATTAAAATTCACGATCGTGGACGCAAGGCTTCAAAATTCAGCCCATGAGCCACCTGACCAGCACAAGCAACCCACGGATTGATCGAAACGGGCCTGTGATTTTGGTGGTGGTGGTTAGATGATGATGATGATGGGCCAGCCACACGCTCGCACGAAGGACACATGATGAGTGTAGTTGGTGGAGTCATCTGGCCGTAGAACTGTGGAGACAGCTTGAGAGTTCGAAGCTCCATTGCCTCTTTCTGAAGTCTCCGATTCTCTTCCGTTAGCTTCTCTACGCACCGTTTCAAGTACTCGCAATCTACCTCAGTCTGCTTTAACTTGGTTCTGAAAAAATCAAAACCGGACTTTTGTAAATAAAACTCCTACATAGGGGTATAAACGTAATCTACGACTTAGAGGTTCAGACAAGAAAATCTCACCTTGCTCTTCTGTTCTGGAACCACACTTCCACTTGTCTTGCCGTCAAGTTCAGCTTCTTGGCCAAAGCTAGCTTCTGTTTCTGCAAAAGTTACAATAATAACCTTGTTAATTTCGCTGTAATTACGATAATACCACTTATTACAGATTTTTTTTTACTTTTTCTAACACTTACGGGATTGAGAGTGTTGTGTTCTTTAAAGGTCTCTTCGAGAAAAGCAGACTGATCTTTTGATAACCTGAGCTTCTTCCTCGACGTTTCGCCGCCGTCATCATCTTCGTCGGAGGTTCCACGCGAATACCCTCGATCCGGAGTGATTTCGTCGTGATCGTCGCCGGTGCCGGACATACCTTCTCTCTCACTCCTCTTCCCGCTTATGGTGCTCGAGATCGTGCTGTTTGGAGACGAGACTCCTGTTTCTTCCTCGCAGTTCGCAGTCGACGGGAAACTATTCACGTCTATCTTGCGAAGATCTGTAAAAGGAGCAATTAAGTTTTAGGTTTGAGATCTATCGAAGAACAAGAAGATCTGTTCTGTTTCTTTGACAAAAAAAAAACAGAGAAGATCTGAGATTTATACCTGATGTAGGATCAAATGTTTGGTTCCATGGAAATCTCTGGAGATTGTTTGATAAAGAAGAGTTTTGATTCAGATTCCGCTGAAGAGGATTGTTATTTTGTGAAGACCCTCCTAAGCTTAGGCTTAAACCGAGATCTTCTTTTCCCATCATCATCCTCAAGGAACTCAACAGTTTGAAGAAGAAGAAAGGTTTGATCTTTTTTTTTTGAGTTAGAGAAAGAAAATAGCCAGAAAGATGATACAAATGGGTTGTTTCAACTTGAAGCAAATGATCTTTAGAACTCTTTGTTGTGGGAGAAAAGAGAGAGATGTGAGGTATTGAAANCTTCAAAATTCAGCCCATGAGCCACCTGACCAGCACAAGCAACCCACGGATTGATCGAAACGGGCCTGTGATTTTGGTGGTGGTGGTTCGATGATGATGATGATGNTTATCTTCCAACTTGTGTGTCCCCCCTTTCGCCTTTGCCATGTCTTTCTTTTTGTACTTTCTCAATAATCAATATTTATGTTTTCTTAAAAACTTAAAAAAGGGGGCACATTTTAGTTTTTTTTCTTACAAGAAAGAACCAATCTATATAAGTGTCTCCTTAAGAAGAACTGCTCAAAAGCTGTTANCTTCCGTTAGCTTCTCTACGCACCGTTTCAAGTACTCGCAATCTACCTCAGTCTGCTTTAACTTGGTTCTGAAAAAATCAAAACCGGACTTTTGTAAATAAAACTCCTACATAGGGGTATAAACGTAATCTACGACTTAGNTAGGGTTAAAATAGAGATTTGACCGGGATAAAACACTTTCCCTTTTGACTTTGTCAACCGAGTTACGCAGCTTTTGGTCTGTTCGGAAAACATTTGCAAAAAAGCTTTAGGGTTCTAAGGGATACTGATCTTCAGTGTTTAAAAAGTTNGCCGTCAAGTTCAGCTTCTTGGCCAAAGCTAGCTTCTGTTTCTGCAAAAGTTACAATAATAACCTTGTTAATTTCGCTGTAATTACGATAATACCACTTATTACAGATTTTTTTTTACTTTTTCTAACACTTACGGGATTGAGAGTGTTGTGTTCTTTAAAGGTCTCTTCGAGAAAAGCAGACTGATCTTTTGATAACCTGAGCTTCTTCCTCGACGTTTCGCCGCCGTCATCATCTTCGTCGGAGGTTCCACGCGAATACCCTCGATCCGGAGTGATTTCGTCGTGATCGTCGCCGGTGCCGGACATACCTTCTCTCTCACTCCTCTTCCCGCTTATGGTGCTCGAGATCGTGCTGTTTGGAGACGAGACTCCTGTTTCTTCCTCGCAGTTCGCAGTCGACGGGAAACTATTCACGTCTATCTTGCGAAGATCTGTAAAAGGAGCAATTAAGTTTTAGGTTTGAGATCTATCGAAGAACAAGAAGATCTGTTCTGTTTCTTTGACAAAAAAAAAACAGAGAAGATCTGAGATTTATACCTGATGTAGGATCAAATGTTTGGTTCCATGGAAATCTCTGGAGATTGTTTGATAAAGAAGAGTTTTGATTCAGATTCCGCTGAAGAGGATTGTTATTTTGTGAAGACCCTCCTAAGCTTAGGCTTAAACCGAGATCTTCTTTTCCCATCATCATCCTCAAGGAACTCAACAGTTTGAAGAAGAAGAAAGGTTTGATCTTTTTTTTTTGAGTTAGAGAAAGAAAATAGCCAGAAAGATGATACAAATGGGTTGTTTCAACTTGAAGCAAATGATCTTTAGAACTCTTTGTTGTGGGAGAAAAGAGAGAGATGTGAGGTATTGAAAAAGAAGAGAGAGGGGGATTAATATAGTACTTTGAATGATGAGATTTTGTCAGGTGGCTCATTACAATCCATCATTATTGTTTCTTTGTTTTTTTGGGTTTTCTATTACTTTATCTTCCAACTTGTGTGTCCCCCCTTTCGCCTTTGCCATGTCTTTCTTTTTGTACTTTCTCAATAATCAATATTTATGTTTTCTTAAAAACTTAAAAAAGGGGGCACATTTTAGTTTTTTTTCTTACAAGAAAGAACCAATCTATATAAGTGTCTCCTTAAGAAGAACTGCTCAAAAGCTGTTAAAAGTAAGAATCCCTCTTTTTGCTTAAGACCCTCTTTTTAAACTAGTGGCTTCTATTAGGGTTAAAATAGAGATTTGACCGGGATAAAACACTTTCCCTTTTGACTTTGTCAACCGAGTTACGCAGCTTTTGGTCTGTTCGGAAAACATTTGCAAAAAAGCTTTAGGGTTCTAAGGGATACTGATCTTCAGTGTTTAAAAAGTTTTTACGAGAGTGTTGGGTGGAGTAGTATAAACGGTTAATTTGGGAAGGGCTTCAATATTTCAAAAAGGAAAAAGGTTTAGCTTAAGGAAATAAGTAGATCTCGTGTTATANAGGCTTCAGTTAAAGAGGTGGAGAAGGATTTGTTTACACAAAAATCAGTCCTGAGGTTAGAACCTTTACCCATTTTTCATCAGGATGTCAACAAAGACAAGGGAAGGATTTTTAATTATGAAGCTGGTGAAAGAGAGTGTATGGAGAGGGATGGGTTGGAAGTGGTCCTGGATGACAGCAGTGCAAGAGAGGATGATAGATCTTGGTTGGTGGAAAAAGTGTCAAGGAAGGAATTGGAGGTTCCTCTTAATTTTTTAGCGTTGGCTCCACCATCTAGGGCTAATCTAACGGTGTATATGGGTGCTCCTGTTAGTGTTGATTCCTCCGGGATTGTTGCTTACAATCCAACGGTTCATGGAATTGGGACTAGTGGGGCTGCCTGTTCCGGGATTTCGTCCAAAGCAAAAGCCAAGCCGAAAGGTAGAAAAAGGCCTATGAAAAAAGTTAGGAAGCAACTGGAGGCCCAATTGAGCATGAAAGGATGGGATATAGAGGTAATAGAGAGTAGTCAAGCAGGTCCTATGGTTAAAAGAAAAGCAGATGATGAGGGTCCAAGCACTGTGAAACAACCAAAGCTTAATCCTCAAGAGGTGGTCCCAAAGGGGGGACTGCCTAAACTCCAATGAGCATTATAAGCTGGAATTGCCAAGGCTTGGGACGGTCTCAAGACTTGGCGATTCCTCGTCTCAAGGAAATGCGTAAAAAGTTTTTCCCGGAGATGGTGTTCTTGATGGAAACAATGCATAAAAGAGATGTTTTGGTGGATCTTCAGTGTTGGCTAGGGTATGATCGTGTGTATACAGTTGATCCGGTGGGTAAGTGTGGAGGTCTGGCTCTCTTTTGGAAGAGCAGTGTAAAGGTGGATGTTCTGTTTGTAGATAAGAACCTTTTGGATGCTCAAGTACAGTTTGGAGCATTCAATTTCTTTGTTTCGTGTGTTTATGGAGACCCGGATAGGAAGAATAGAGCACATGGATGGGAACGTATATCAAAGATCGGGGTAGGGAGGAAAGATAGATGGTGTATGTTCGGAGACTTTAATGATCTTTTGCATAATGGAGAGAAGAATGGGGGTCCGAGAAGATCTGACAATGAGTTCAAACCCTTTACAGATATGTTAAATGTATGTGATATGGTTGAACTATCCAGCACAGGGAATAGATGGTCTTGGGCAGGTAGAAGAGGGGATCATTGGATTCAATGCAGACTTGATCGTTGTTTTGGGAACAGGGAGTTTTTCAAGCAGTTTCCGGTGAGTAATCAGGCTTTTCTCGATCTGAGGGGATCTGACCATAGACCTGTTTTGATAAAGCTGATGGCTTCACAAGAGGCGTACAGAGGGCAATTCAAATTTGACAAACGGTTTCTGTTCAAAGAAGAGGTCAAAGTAGCCATTAATAGTTCCTAGAATAGAAACAGAGGCGATGCAAGTGTAACGGTTGCAACAAGACTGAGAGAGTGTAGGAAAGCCCTGAGCTCCTGGAAAAAGAATAATTCGCAGAATTCTAAGGACAAGATTACTATTATAGAGGTGGAACTGGAGAAGGAACAATCAAAGTCGTGGCCACGGCTTCAGAGAGTTCGATGGTTAAAAAGAGATCTGGCAAAAGCATATAGAGAGGAAGAGACTTACTGGAAACAGAAAAGTAGGCAGAAATGGATGCGAAGTGGGAATAGGAACACTCGGTTTTTCCATGCCTCAGTTAAAGACAATAGACAAAAGAAGCGAATAGAAAAACTGAAGGATGTTAATGGGAACTATCAGGTGTCGGAAGCAGCAAAGGGTGAAGTGGCAGCTGCGTATTTCCAGAACCTGTTTACTTCGTCTAATCCTGCTAGTTTCCATGAGTGGTTTGATGGTATGGACGTGAGAGTCACGCAGGGGATGAATGAGGTTTTGATAGAAAAGGTGAATGCACAAGAAATAAAAGATGCGGTTTTCTGCATAAATCCAGTGAAAGCTCCTGGAGCTGATGGGATGTCGGCACTCTTCTACCAGCAGTACTGGCAAATTGTTGGACACTAAGTAATCAAGGAGGTTCAGGACTTTTTCGAAGAAGGGGTTATGCCTACTGAATGGAATTATACACATCTTTGCCTGATTCCCAAGACGACTCATCCAACAGAAATGGTTAACCTCAGACCCATCAGCCTGTGCTCGGTTCTTTATAAGATCATCTCAAAGATCATGGTGAAAAGATTGAAACCATTCCTCCCGGAGATTGTATCGGTTAATCAGTCTGCTTTTGTTGCGGAAAGGCTTATTACGGATAATATCTTGGTGGCTCATGAACTAGTGCACAGTCTGAAGGTTCATCCGGTTATGTCCTCTGAGTTTATGGCAGTCAAGTCGGATATGTCAAAGGCGTATGACAGAGTCGAGTGGAGTTATTTGAGAAGCCTTTTATTAGCCCTAGGGTTTCATCAAAAATGGGTAAATTGGGTAATGTTATGCGTATCAAGCGTTACATACTCAGTCCTC
>NC_025702.1:488401-494171 GCF_000633955.1 Camelina sativa | reverse complement strand
GGTTCATCCGGTTATGTCCTCTGAGTTTATGGCAGTCAAGTCGGATATGTCAAAGGCGTATGACAGAGTCGAGTGGAGTTATTTGAGAAGCCTTTTATTAGCCCTAGGGTTTCATCAAAAATGGGTAAATTGGGTAATGTTATGCGTATCAAGCGTTACATACTCAGTCCTCATTAATGATAATCCTTTTGGTCTTATTACTCCTCAAAGAGGGCTCAGACAGGGTGACCCTCTATCGCCTTTTCTCTTTGTTTTGTGCACGGAAGGCCTGTCCTTGTTAATGAACAAAGCACAGCAGGAAGGGTTAATTGAAGGTATGCAATTCTCGGTGGAGGGACCAGTAATACATCACCTCCTGTTTGCTGATGATAGTTTGTTCCTGTGTAAAGCTTCTCAACTGCAAAGTCAAGTCCTTCAGAAAATCCTTAAAAGATATGGGGATGCCACAGGACAAAGGATTAATCCGACAAAGTCTTCTATCACTTTTGGGAGTAAAGTACCAGAAGCAACAAAGGTATTGGTGCAAACCGCTCTAGGAATTAATATTGAAGGTGGTGCGGGTTCATATCTGGGGCTACCTGAGTGTTTTAGTGGCTCAAAGGTAGATATGTTGAACTACCTGAAGGATCGTGTGAAAGGCAAGCTAACTGGTTGGTACTCACGCTGTTTATCCCAAGGTGGCAAAGAAGTACTTTTAAAATCGGTTGCCTTGTCCATGCCAGTCTTTGCGATGTCATGCTTTAAGCTTCCAGTAAAAACGTGTCAAAACCTGGAAAGTGCAATGGCGGCATATTGGTGGAGCTTGGGAGATCATGACAGGAAAATACATTGGCAGAGCTGGGGAAGATTATGCTTGGCTAAAGATCATGGAGGAATGGGGTTCAGGGACATTCAATGTTTTAACCAGGCATTATTAGCAAAGCAAGCGTGGAGGTTGTTGCAGGATCCTCATTGCCTGTTGTCAAGACTAATGAAGAGTAGATACTATGAGGACTCTTCCTTCCTAGAAGCTAATTTTGGTAAAAGACCATCATTTGCGTGGAGAAGCATACTGTCAGGGAGAGAATTCTTAGTTCAAGGGCTGGTTAAGAGGGTTGGAAACGGTAGATCGATGAATGTCTGGATTGACCCGTGGATAGAAGATATTGGGCTTAGAGCCCCATGGAGAAAGAAACAGTTTTTTGATGTCTGTTTAAAGGTGTGCGAGCTGATAGATCCTCAAACAGGGTTTTGGGACCATGAAATTTTAGAGGATCTGTTTTTACCTCAGGATATCCCTAGGATCAAGGCCATTAAACCATTGGTGTCTCAAGATGATTTCTATATTTGGAAGCATAATAAGAGTGGGGACTTCTCTGTGAGGTCAGCGTACTGGGTGGCTTTTCAAAAAAAGAGCTTAATCTTGATTAGGGAAGCTACAATGCAACCTTCAACGCTTGAGTTAAAAAAGTTGGTGTGGAAACTCCAAACGGACCCAAAAATCAAGGTTTTTCTGTGGAAGGTTTTAAGTGGAGCCATCCCAGTAGCATCAGCTTTGATAGGAAGAGGCTTGAAAGTGGATGAGATGTGTCAACTATGTGGGGAGACCGGGGAATCAATTAACCATACTCTGTTCCTCTGCAATGTGGCTCGACAGGTATGGGCTCTTTCAGACTTCCCCTTTCCCCTAGAGGGATTCCAGAAAGGGTCGGTTTTCTCCAATATGTTTCATCTCTTAGAAAATAAAGGGAACATAAAATGGCCTGAGGAGTTGAGGAAAAGCTTTCCCTGGATATTATGGAGGATATGGACAAACAGAAACAGTTTAAATTTTGAAGGGAAAGTGTTTAATGCGGTAGATACAGTGGAGAAGATAAGAGTGGAGGTAAAAGAGTGGTTTGAAGCCCAGAGTGTTGAAGAAGAAGGAGACAGAGGAAGCAGACAATTTGAGGGGGATACTCAAATATTGGTTGAAAATGGGGCAGGAGTATGGAAGAAGCCACCGGAGACTTGGATCAAATGTAATGTGGGTGCCTCGTGGTCAAGTAGAAATCTTTGTGCAGGAGGGGCATGGGTCTTAAGAGACAACCATGGTAAGGTAATCCTACATAGTAGAAGGACTTTTGCTAAAATTATGACAAAAGAGGATGCAGGCTTGAGATGTATGGTGTGGGCAATGGAAAGTATGGCCAGTCATAGGATAGATAAGGTTATTTTTGCTTGTTCTGATAAAGTATGGGTAAATGCAGTCCTTCGACCCAGAGAGTGGCCTGCTTTTAAACCGCAAGCAGTGGCTTTGAGAAGATTACTTCTGCGGTTTGAGGAATGGAAAATGGAATGGGAAGGTATTGGTGCAAATAGGGGAGCAAATCTCATTGCTCGGAGTGCTACTGACGACCGGAGAAGCCAATCGTATGTGGCCATGGGGCCTCCGCAGTGGTTATTAGGTCTTTTTAATGAAGAGAGGGGTGTGGCCGCTGGTTAGATGTGTAGGGACTGGTTTGATTGGTTTTTTGACTGTGTGGTTAATATGTTAGGCTAATGTAAACTAACATATTTTTTTGGCATCCCTCATTGTGTTGAGGGTGGAATTAGGGGGGGTTTTGAGTGGTGAGAGTTAGATTACTCTCTTTGTTTGTAAACTTTTGGTTTCAAGGTTCAAGTAATATAATTACAGATGACAAAAAAAAAAAAAAATATAAGTGTCTCCCTCTCTTTAGCGAGTGGCGGATCTAGCCAAATTTGTCACCAGATGCAAAAAAACTATAAATTGGAATATAGAGGGCATCAAACCCATGACCTCATTTTTAATATAGTGCATTCATACCATTATGCCACTTTAACTCTAAGAATTCATACATAAATTAAACAATTTATAGTTTCATATGGTGCACATGCACCACCCTTGCATAAGGTGGATCCGCCCCTATCTTTAGTTATTAGTTCCAACCTGGATGGTTTGGTTGTATTGATTATTTTTTGTAGAGCTGATATAGCTGTGGCTAACACCCAATGTTTTGTATAGTGGATCCTTCTAAACTTAATATATATACGTTTCAGATGAAAAAATATATATATAAAATGGTCAAATCTGCTTTCAAAGTGTACACATGTATATGTGTTTGTGTCTGAAGATTTAAAGCCAATGTCATTAATTAAAACCAATACAAATGTCCAGTCACTATGAGAAAGTAATCTCCAATTAAGTGAATGTTTTTGTATACGGATAACGCGTGTTTGCACCTTGAGTTATTTTTTCATGATTCACATAATTTATATCGTGTATATCTAGTATTTCAAAGTTGATAAATATTAAGGTTTGTACTTCGTTTTGTCTTTATCAAGTACGTCATATAATAATCATCAAAACTTCATGTATAATGCAAGATGTCAAGAAAAAAAAGTATCCCATAGAAAATAGTATCTCGATTAGTAACGCCAATACCGAGCTGAGTCAAGTCTCCGATAGTGTATGTAGCCAATTATTTGTCACATATTTTTATATAAAAAAAATCTATATATATTCAGGAAAAAAAAAGGAAAATAGTATTTGAGGTTGGATATAATGGAATATTGACTAATTCGAGTGGTTGGTACAAAACACAATCCAAAAGAATCTGAACTTGTTCAAAGTTGTGGACCAACCAACGGTTATGAACCAATGATATACGTGTGAAGATGAATATTTGCCAAGATATAATATCATCATCATCATCATCATGGTTTCTACTTTCATCAACAATGACATTTTTAAAGCTATTACTTTTATTTTGATTCCGTCAGTAAAACCTTTAAAAATGTGTATCTGCTTTTGCCTTTAAGAAAATAAAATTTCTGCATTTAATAAGTTTGAGCAGCAATATTGGGTCAAGACGAGTGTATTTGATAAGTATAACCACTTTGCGTACAGTAACATGGAGGGGCATGGAGATTGGAGCATGTGGGTCATCCCCGCGTGACCGTGCGTGTTGTGTTGTTTCCTCACTCGCCTGCTCCTTATCATGCATGTGTAACCATCCATCCGCCTCAATCAATGCTTAACTTGTTACTAGTATAAACTATTTGATACATTTAACTTTTTTTTTTGTCAACTGGTTTTATATTGATAATATATGTTACTTCTTCCTTTTTACAAAACCATCTACGTCTTAAGGCCAGTCTTTACCTGCAACTTAACCCGAAGTCTTCTCTGTTTCTACAATCAGACAGAGTTAAAACTCTATTTCTATCTATACCAAAAAAATGGCTAATCCTACTCCAGCCATTAAAAACTTAAGTTCAATCAGAGGATAGTCTTGTATCTTCGGCAAATAAGTACCTCAACCACTCGGGATGCCCCATCGCCACATACGATTGGAGTCTACAATCTTGAGTGATACTCTGTGCTATCATAAGAGCTCCTCTGTTTGAAAATGAGTTTTCCAAAAAGAATTTACTATCCTTGAAACTTCCCCTCAGTCTCCGCACCTCATTTGATTGATATCGAAATGAAGGCCATAAAGCAGGCTTTGTCACCACCTTTACCAAAAGCTGATCCTACAAACCAAAAACCACATTCTCTATCTTGTGGCTTCTCATACTTTCCATAGCCCACAATAGTCCTTCCAGCTGAGCTTCTTGTTTATCCTTGACCTCTGCCATAGCTCTTCTACTATGCAATAAGACCCTTCCATCATGGTCCCTAAGGACCCACGCACAACCCAACAACCGGTTTCTAACCAACCAAGAGATTCCTATATTACATTTCATCCAATCTCTTACCGGTCTTTTCCACCCTGGTTTCATTGGAATTTGTCTCGGTTCTCTTCTTCTTGGGACTTCCCCTTCCCCTCGATCTTCGACATCTTCCTCCTCATCTGATTCCTGTTGGGCTTCAACCCACTCCTTCCAATCCTCCTTACTTTTAGTGATCGTTTCTTGTGGTGAGAAGTGAGATCCTTCAAAAGCCACCAGGTTTCGATTCTTCCATAATCTCCACATCACCCAAGGGAAGGTTTCTTTTAACTCTTCCGGCCACCGAGGGTTCTTCATATTCAATAAGAAGTATTGAATATTTGAAAAAACCAACCCATTGTGAAACCCTATCTCTGGAGATGGGATCCCGGATAATGCCCACAATTGGCGAGATAAAGAACAAGAGAATAAAACATGATTGATCGTTTCTACTTCTCCACCACAGGTTTGACAAAGGTTTTCAATCCTCAATCCTCAATCCTCTCCCACACAGAGCATCTGCGACTGGTAGAGCCCCACACAGCACCTTCCAAAGAAAGACCTTAATCTTCGGGTCCGTCTGTAATCCCCATACTTGCTCTTTTAACAGATTTGTTGAAGGCTGTACATTTGCTTCCTCTCTTATCAAGGGGTTTAGCGATTGAGAGGCCAACCAATATGCAGACTTAACCGAGAAGTCTCCACTTTTATTGAACTTCTAAGTATAGTAATCCTCCATCTCAGGTACTGGTTTTATCCTTTTGATTCTCTCAATATCCTGCGGTAGAAAATGATAGGCCAGAGCTTCTGCGTCCCATGTTCGATTTGTACTATCAACCAATTCAGAAATTCTGAGATTCGGGTTGAAGACATTGTTTCTTCTCCATGGGGGTCTCAGACCATCGTCCTCAACCCAACTATCTAGCCAGACTCTGAAAGAGTTTCCATTCCCAATATTTTTAGTTAGCCCTTGTAACAGCAGATCTCTCCCAAACAATATGCTTCTCCACGCATAAGATGGTCTTGCTCCCAAAGTCGCATTTAAAAATCCTGTATTTGGGAAATACCTGCTTTTCAT
>NC_025702.1:458709-487240 GCF_000633955.1 Camelina sativa | reverse complement strand
CCATTCCCAATATTTTTAGTTAGCCCTTGTAACAGCAGATCTCTCCCAAACAATATGCTTCTCCACGCATAAGATGGTCTTGCTCCCAAAGTCGCATTTAAAAATCCTGTATTTGGGAAATACCTGCTTTTCATGACTTGCGCAAATAAGCTCTCTGGGGTCTGTAGTAGCCTCCAAGCTTGTTTAGCCAACAGAGCTTGGTTGAAAGTATGGACATCTCTGAATCCCATTCCTCCTTTATCCTTTGGGAGACACAGCTTTTCCCAACTGAGCCAATGTATTTTCCTTGCTTGTTCTGCATTGCTCCACCAAAACTCTGCCATAACACTATTTATGTTTTCACAAGTTTTCTTGGGTAGTTTGAAGCAGGACATAGCGAACATCGGCATTGAAAGGGCCACTGATTTAAGTAAAACCTCCTTCCCCGCTTGTGATAAGAGATTTGAGAACTAACCCGAGGTCTTTGACTTTACTCTATCCCTTAGATAGTTCATCAGTTCAATCTTTGATCCGCTGAAGCATTCAGGGAGTCCTAAATATGTGCCAGCACCACCTTATTTTAGGATACCCATCTTCTCTTGAATACTTTTCTTTCTCAATGGGAAAACTTTTGATCCAAAAGTGATTGACGATTTATTCAAATTTAATGACTGCCCTGTAGCCGCTCCATACTTGCTCAAAGTTTCCATGAGAAAGCCTGACTGAACCAAATCTGCTCTGCACATGAATAAGCTGTCGTCCGCGAATAGCAAATGGTGGACCTCCGAACCTTCCTCAAAAAAACTGATTCCCTGTATCTTTTCTTCTCGTTGTCCCTTGTTTAATAAATGAGTCAACCCCTCAGTACACAGGACAAAGAGGAACGGCGAAAGCGGGTCTCCTTGCCTTAAACCTCTCTGCGGAAGGATCATACCAAAAGGTTGATCGTTGATAAGCACTGAAAAGGTAACAGTCGTCACACACTTCATTATCCAGTCTATCCACCTTACATGAAACTCCAATGCAGTCAGCATTGCCCTCAAATAGCTCCACTCCAATCTGTCATACGCTTTAAACATGTCTGTCTTTACCGCCATGAATTGTGAGGAGATCTCTGAATGCACCTTTAGCCAATGAACTGCTTCATGAGCCACTAGGATGTTATCTGTTATCAACCTCTCTGACACAAAAGCAGACTGGTTGATTGAAACTAAGTGCGGAAGGATCTCTTGCATCCTGTTCACTCAGATCTTCGAGATAGTCTTGTAGAGTACTGAACATAAGCTTATTGGTCTAAGCTCAAACATTTCATTCGAGTGATGCACTTTTGGGATCAAGCACAAATGAGTGTAATTCCACTCTGCAGGAAAGCTTCCCGTTTCAAAAAACCTTTTGATCTCTTTTGTAAACTCTTTACCCACTATCTGCCAATTCTTCTGGAAGAACAAGGCTGACATACCATCAGGGCCCAGGGCCTTTGAGGCATCAATAGAAAAGACTACTTCTCTGATCTCATCTGAAGACACGGTAGCTATCAGTGTTTCATTCATCTCATTGGACACTTTTGAGGGAAAATCAGCAAAACACATCTGGAAACTCTGAGGATTGGAAGACTTGAAAAGATTATTAAAATAATCAACTGCTACGTCTCCCTTTGCAGCTTCAGATCTTTTTAAAACCCCATGAGCATCTTTCAACTGATCAATCCTTTTTCTAGCTCTGTTTCCCGTCACTGAGCCATGGAAATATTTCGAATTTCTATTCGCTGCTCTTAGCCATTTATGACGACTGCGTAATCTCCAGTATTTCTCCTCTGCTCTGGAAGCTTTTCCAAGTTCTCGCTTGAGAATGTGAACCTGATGCAAGTTTGGCCATCTTTCGGATTGAACTCTCTCCAAAGCCATCTCACATTGGTGTATCTTGTCCTTGGAATTCACATAATTCTCCTTTTTCCACAAACTTAATGCTTTTCTGCAGTCTCTGAGCCTTTGCGACACTAGTATCCTTCTCCATTTAAGCCTGGCTTCCAAGCCTTCTCAATGGCTTTCTTAACCTCTTTGTTATTCAGGAACCTCCTGTCAAACCGAAACTGGCCCCTATACTTCTCTTGAGACTCCATCAACTTGACCAATGCTGGACGATGGTCTGATCCTCTCATATCCAAAAAAGCTTGATTAGCAGCTGGAAAATTTAAGAACCACTCTTTATTTCCAAAAGCCCTGTCCAGTCTGCTCTGAATCCAGTGATCACTTCTTCTACCTCCCCAAGTAAACATATTTCCACTACTAGCCAGTTCCCCCATGCCACACACTTCAAGCATCTCAGCAAAAGGTTTGAAGGTATTATCTCTTCTTCTAGGACCTCCAATCTTTTCCCCATTATGCAAAATAGCATTGAAGTCTCCTATCATACACCATCTGTCCCTTCGACCCACTCCAAACCTACTAAGCCTTTCCCACACCATACCACTACTACTATAATCCGGATCCCCATAAACACAGGAAAGAAAGAAATTTGATGCCCCAAACTGTACTTGAGCATCTATGATATGTTTATCTTCATACAATATATTCAATTGTACACTGCTTTTCCACATAAGAGCCAAACCACCACATTTTCCTATAGGGTCCACTGTGAGAAGTTTGTCATAACCCAGAATACATTGTATATCATTCAACCTATCTCGACACTGCATCGTCTCCATCAAGAACAGAATCTCAGGGAAATGCTTTTTACGCAATTCCTTGAGACGAGGAATCACCAAGTCTTGAGACTGTCCCAAACCTTGGCAATTCCAGCTCAATATGCTCATTATGCGTTTGGCGATCCCCCCTTTGGGATCACCTTAGGAGGATTAAGCTTTAACATTTTTGCAGTGCTTGTTCCTCCACCATCTGCCTTCCTCTTATCGTTCGCATATCGAGTTAAATCCAACTGAGGCTGTTGGGACACTCCAGGTTTAGTATTATCCTTGGTTTTTTGTTTTCTGAGACGAGTCGGAGGTCTACTCCTTGATTTACCTTTTTTTGGTTTAGAGCCGGAAGAACCAGCTTCACTGAAGCCAATCCTAAAACCTGTAACTCTATCCTGAAAAGGTTGAGACAACGCCAAGAAATCACCCAACGAGTCTGGATCCTGCTAAAAACCACTTAAACCCAAACCTCTGTCGACCTCACTGTTCTGACCTGCTTCTGAAAAACCCAAAGGGTCCATATCCATACCCCTTTCTCTCTGTGCAACACTCTCCATCCCTTCATAGCTGAAAACTAATCCCTTATCCTTGTTAACATCAAAGTGAACCACTGGAGGAGACTCCAATCTCAGGACTGTCTTCTTTGCTATCAGATCTTTTTCTACTTCTCTCACAGATTTTCTGATGCGATCAGCTTTTACCTGCCTATCCTCATTATTATTAGCCAATAGATATTGCCTCATCCCTTCCAGCACATCATTAGCAATCCTCTGTCTTCCAGTAGCAGGGTCTAAACCTACCTGATCTTCTCGCAAGATCCCAAACAACGGATCAGCTTCCTTTAAGAACAACGCTTTAGGTATCTTTTCCGGACCCTTCCCCACTTTTTTCATTTCTGCTTCCTGATCCATTTTACGAAGCAACAGAGGACAAACATTTTTGTCATGGGTGAGCCTTTGACATTCAAAACAGCGTTTCTGAACCCTCTCATATTGGAACCTTATCACCGTAGATCCTCCCAGAGGCAAGGTTAGTTCCTTTGATCTTCTGAGTGGGCGAGACACATCGAACAGAACCTTGACTCTAACAAACTCCTGGATTTGGGGTTTCTCTGGATCGAAAGCTACTTCCTTAACTTCTCCTATCAGCTCTCCCAAAGCAGTAATAGCTGTCGTCGTGTAATAATTTACCGGGATGTTCCAAATCTGAACCCAAATTGGAATTCTCTGAAGATAATTCGTCGGCGGATTCTCGTACCACCTGTCCACAACGATAGACCAATCATTGTACGTATGAGCTCCCTTTGCTAGAACCTCCAACAGATCGTGTTCAGAGTCGAAGATGAATTGGAATCTTTCATGTGATAAAGCCACTCCTCTCATTCTTCCCGGTTTTTGCCACTTCCTTGGCATATCTCGAATCAAATTCTTCATCGGTTGACACGGCGGATTTAACGTGCGTCCAATCAAACTTAAAGAATTTCTTTCCACTGATAGAAATTCTGGTAGATCTGGCATCTCGAACGGGACTTCTTCTTCGACCTCCTCTAAAGACATAGCCATCAAAGCTTTATCCATGGCGGAAGACATCTTTGCAACACAAGAAAACCAAACTTTTCAGATGAACTTTGAACAAACCCTAAAAACGAGATCGAAAACAAGCTAAAAGGCCATCAAAGAACAATAAACAGGGTGAAAGCGGCTAAAAGGGAAATGTTTTCCAGTTGATAGTTCTAATCTCTAACACTACTAGAGACAGAAAGTCCTAAGTCCTAAAGAGGATAGTCATTTTTTACTTGGAAAGTTTTGAACTGTGAACATTTGATGCATTTAACTGCCTGCTACTTTTTATTATCTAATAATATTCCCTTTATTTTCAACTTAGTATTGTTTATGAAGGCTAACTTGTGTTTTTATGAACATTTGTTTTACAATGATTGAAGCATGTAATTTCAATAATCATAATCCGAATTATGATTGGTTGTAACAGACTAGTAAGTGTCATCACATAATCATAACCCCAGCTATAATGTTGTAGAGTATGCAAAAAAAAAAGATTGTTTTCAATAGAAACAGTGAAAAATAAGATTTAAAACTGTTACATTGCAAACCTCAATCAAATCATTTTAGTTTTAGAAGAACAATACAATATGAAAAATTGTATTGTACTTGACCATTGTATGAAAAATTGAAAACAACAACTACAAAAACGTAATGAAGACAACTTTAAAACGTACTTGAGCAATAAAATGAAAAACAATAAATATTAAATAGTATAGAAGAACTGGGTAAATATAGATTATTTATTTGTTAATCAACAAACATCAAATTATAAGATTAGAAAGTGAAAGACGTGTATCTCAAGCGCTGAGTCGCTGACATAGAGAGTGGAAGAGATACGGCAACGGGGGCGACAATTATTGAGAGCAAAAAGATGGTTTTCGTGGTGAGAGATGATTATGAGAGTGGGTCCCAACGCTTTACATAAGATCCGACAAGATGTCGGAGTTGTGTTTCAGTGTGATCTGTCTGTCCCACGTGTTCACTTTCAGTCGATCCACACGCACTAACTAAGTGCGTCACTTCCACTCGCGCGCATGTTTTCTTTTTAATCATTTCCTCTCGGTGAAAAAGGAGTCCTCAAAACATGATGAACAGTAATCATACGAACATCAACAAGTGTTATACGAACATAAACATTAAAAAGAAATTATCTACTACTCCCTGTTTCTAATAAATTGATGTTTAGATATTATCTTACACATAAGAAAAATTAAAATTTTATTTGTAAATTAATTTCTTGTTATTTCTTTAATAGAAAGAGAAAATATAAATCATTAAATAGATGCCATGTATGAAAAAAAAAATGAAGTAGGAAAAATTGGAAAATTAGTTTAACTTTTTAATATATAAAATCAATTTTGGAAACAAAAATAAATTCTAGAACATCAATATATAAAAAGAGAAAATATAAAATTAAAAATAACGTGAAAAACAAACCTATCAAATAATGAATATACCTTACAATAAGATGAACGCGTAGACACATTCAATTGCGATATGCACCATCTTGATCAACTCATAACAATTTGTCTCGAAGTTCAGCCAAACATCTCTTAACGAGAAAATATTCAACATAGCCTAAATGAGAACTTTCATCTTCTGTTTGTAAATGGTGAATGACTCGACTCTTCCTTTTGGCATTTATCCCCTAGTGCCTCACTTTGGTATGGTTAAACTGTAGATAGCAAATTGGGATAGATATATCTCACGTCTTCCAAAAACCATCAACTCGACATATATCTTTTTATCCCTAATTTTCTCCCTAGCTAGGGCCTCCTCAGTCCTCTCTTTCAAGGTAGTAGTGGAGAAGGATATGAGCATCCTTTTGTGCCTTCGAGAAGGATACTCTTATCTTAGCTTCTCATTTTACATGATGATAAGTGAATAATTGAATTGAGTCCACCATTCTTTCCGATTAATTAGTTTTCTTCCGAAGACAAATTTTACTATTTTTGTAGTAGGCCTACTACATCACAGATCTAAATCCAAAACAAAACAAAACAAAATCATAGGCAAAAGGAATATTTTAAATGATAAATATAAACAAAGTACATAATATATATATACATATATGTTGTAATCATTTTATATGTTTCGAAATTGCGTAGGACTAATAATTATGGTTTTGCTTAATCATATGTTTCATGCATGTGTATATTAGTTTCGATTGTCCTTTACAGCATTGGCTGTAGAACGAGGTCATCATTGGTGTTGGTGATATTTAAAATACTCTTATTTTTCATCCTTAACCTAACTAAAAACCAATAATTTCGTAAACAAATATTTTTGTCTAATTGTCCTCTCACATGTACTCGATCTGTTAACCGGAACATTTGATATAGGAAACATGCATGATTATGATCAACCCATAAGGCAACTTATTCTTATTATTCTAAAGAAAAGCTCGGAATTTGAGGTTTGCATCACATGATTGTTGGATTCTTCTTATAAGGATTTTTAAAAAATAAACTGAGATTTAATTATTAGGATACCTAAATATCAACAAAAGAAATGCGAAGGTGACAGTTTTGATCATTTCCGACGTTATATTTGAGGCATACTATTATTTACTTATTTATTACTAATGGTGATATGATCATTGAGATTCCCATGCGAAAAATAAAGATAGGGATTATAATTTCTTCAATGATTTTGTTTTAAAAGTCATAATTTCATTAATGATTACAAGGAAAACAAGATGAGAATGGAATTGGAAAATCTTCTTGAGAGAAAGCTTCGAAATTTCTTTGACAAAAAAAAAAAGAAAGCTTCGAAATTGGAATAGAACAAAATGGGAAAGGTGTTGGGGTTACCATGTGGAATTGACGTGGCGCACATATTCCTATGCGAGCCTAAACCACCCATTACAGCTAAGCACACGTGTGTGTGACACCCACACGTGCATATCCCAGTCAACGGTCAAACATCCGTCTCTTTTTTTTCTACTCAAGAATGAACATGAAATCTTTTGTTTTAATAATTTAATCAACGTAACGTACAGTATGAGATTATTTAACACATACAACAATTTGAATCGTTTGAAAGTTTCAAGCAAAAAGCACGACTAAGAAAATTAATTACCCATATAAAAATAATTTAATTACTTAGCTTTTCTATTTGTTTTTGTGCACCATTAATTACTTAGAAGAGTTTATTTTTCTTGGATAGTAACCACTACCAGTCCGCTGTATACGATAATAATATGATGATCCAGAAGATAATGCCTGCCAAAAAAAAATTTAATCTTGAAAATACAAAAATGGATAATATTACGAAATTATATTATGCTCTTCGTCTTTAACAAAAAAAATATATTACGCTCTTCTTGGCTGATGCAATTTTCCAATATATTGCATCAACAAAAACGTCTTTGTTTTGGGGTAGTCCAAGAAGAGCCACCTCTATAAAATTCAAACCACAATCTCACTCGTATTCTATATAATCAAGGCATCAGCCAAAGTCCAAATTATTAAATCTTGTGATTTAGGAGCTGTTAGATAGTTTACTAATTTGTTATTTTTAAAATCACACCAAAAGGTATGAAAAGGGACAAAGTTTCTCATATACACAAGGAAAGCCTTTTCTATTGTCTCACGATAAACATACGCATGACGAGAAATTAGGGCATGGAGAGGTTTCTTATAATACAAGCAACATCCTTCTCTAAACCCACCAAGGCTTTTTCTCCATCATGTCCTTTGAGAAAACATAACGGAACCTTGAACTGTAGGCTAACCATTCAACGACCTGAGACGATTTCTTGTTGTTTGGTTTACCTTGTACACATTTTTGTATCGATTCCTCAAGCTTTTCGTCTGAGTTATCTATTAACCATCTCATCAAATCATCAGAGCTCAGAGAAGCTTCCTTTGTAAACCTCTCTATAATCTTAGGTAACAACATTTTCTTCTGCATCTTTACAATCCCGTTTGCTCCAAGAAACTCTCTTTTAGATGCTTCTAATTCCTCTTTAATGTTTGATGCAGTGTAGGCTTTTAACTGCAATAAAGAGCCATTCATTTGCACTGTTGCACAAGTACGTAAACCAACATTTCTGACTGAAGTATGACAACTTTAGAATATGTAAGATTATTAATAGTCAAAAGAAGTTACCACTGGATCTGAGAGAGCACCAGTGCAAAGAGCAAAACATACAAGTGGCTCTGGTTTGTGAAGACTGAACATTGAGCTTACTTTATCTTCGGCTGGTTTCTTCCTCAAGGCGGTGGATATAATGGTCTCAAGCCACTGTATAGTAGTACGTTGATTTCAATAAGTTAACTCTTTGTGTTTGAAAGAGAAGGATAAAAAGTAAAGACTTACACGCCCGTTCCGCGGAGTCTGGAAGCGGAAGATAGAGTATTCAATGGTGTTTGCATTTATGATTTGCCCACCGATATTATACGCAGACTGCACTACACAATGATACCCATTAGTCTCTGTTCAAATATGAATCTATTTTTCATGTTTATGCATTGAAATAAAAGTAGAATACCTTGTGAAACAAAGCTAACCTTCTGAGGGAATTAGCAGGTACACCATATGCCAAATATGCCTTGAGAAGATACATAGAATTATGAATAAGCAAAGCCAGGCAAGGAGATTTTGTATCAGATCAATATGTTCTTACATGCATGAGGAGAGCATTGTATATGTTGATCCAAAATGCTAACTTCGCATTGCCTTCCATTTAATTTATACTAACTCTCTCCAGTTGTTCAACAAGGAGCCTGCAAGTGTAAAGTATGCTTTCTTGTGATCCAAACCATCAAATGTATTTTTCTTTTGGAAAATAAAATCACTGTTGTTGGACTAACTTATAGTTGTTAATAGCATATGATGCTTGAGAAAATCTTCTCTTGTCTGATGAGATCCAAGATACTTCCACCATGGATCTGCAGGACCAAGCTCGGTCTTCATTCATAATGTTCTTGGGGATAATTACATTGCTGGTCGACGATCTTGATAGGGTTGGTGATCTTCTCCTCTTCTCAGGATCTTCTGACATGGCACTGCTGCAGAGCCAGAAGTACACTGAAGCCATACACTTGACCATATCTTCAGACAACTTGTTTGGGCATTGATACAGATGATCCTTTAGCGACCTTTGCCATGGAGATTTCCCTGTTACTGAATCCTTGGAATGGGACTGAAAGTTATATAAAAAAAAAAACAGAACACATAAAAGTTAGAAGAAGTCTCATCAATAACTTAGGGGGAAAGTAGTGTTTTTTTCACATTTACTTTTGCTTGACTTGAGCAACTTGTTGTTGAAGAATTATAGTCTTTGTTCTGGAACTGAGAAGATTGGTCCCCTTTGTATGTGTTTCTACTTGAATCTTTAAAAGCAACAAGAGCATGCCAAGGCTTTGTAGGGAAACTCATGGAGGAACAAAATGCATTTGAAATAACACTTGGATGTCTTTTTGGTGGCTGCTGCTTTATTTGATGAGCTGGAGAAGAAATGACTGAGCTTTGCTCTGAGGATGCTCTGCTGACTGTCTGTTCGAAGATACTCCGGTACAGAGAGAGCACATGATGCTCGCGATTCGCAACCTCCGCTTCCAACAGTTCAATCTCCGTGATAAGTTCCTTTGCCTGAATCATCCAAATCACATATATATACTCAAAAGTCTCACAAATTTTAATTTACTCTTTAAGTATATAACGCATAAGTACTGAATTGTTACCTGACCAACAAAATGTCGGTGGCCTGGAGATAAACTGCTTGAAGCACGTCCCATTGCTCTGTCTAACACCATTCTCATAGATTTCTCTTGTTGCAGACGAAGGTGAAGCTGCTCAACCTGTTTAGCCAAATCACAAGAATCATTCACATGTACTAGTTTCACTTATGGGATATGATAATGCTCTTGGGCTTACATCTCGTTCTAAGGAAGCTCTATCGGTAGAATAAATACTGTTTTTAATAAATATCTGACGATTAGGCAGAGGTTTTGGTATCTTGTTTGCTCTTGTTTGAACAGAGGATTTGGTCTATAGACAAGAAAAGAAAAAAAAAAAAAATCAACTTCAAGAGAAACATATTGTCTTATTCTTATGGAATACAATTTGTCAGTCTTACTTGCATTCTAGTGAAGTTGTCAGCAGATTGTGAAGCTCCATTGCTAGAAACGTGGAGATCTTGCTCTGAAGACGCACTAGGAATATAAATTAAAAAAACAGAATCAAACCTTTTACGATATTAACAGTCTCTAGTCGTTTACATCATAGAGACATTTTGAGCAAACAGCGAGAGTACATTTCGAAACCCCATTAATGGAGTTAACTAACATATAGATTCGATGTAGTCAAACGTTAAGCTTAAACTACAGAAGCGAGAGTACCTTTTAGACCGTCCATGTTTATGAGAATCAGGGGAATGCCAAGAATCTCTGTTTTTTCTGTGTCCTTTATCGTCTTTAGTGAAATCCAAACCACCCATCTCTCAGGCCAAAACGTTATTAAACCGAGATGATGAAAAGTTGAAAACCACTTCAAATGAACGTGAGAAATTTGATCTGCAAGAAAGCATCACTGAGAAAGAATATGAAAAAAGAAGGAGAGAATGAAAGAGAGGATTCAAATAGAAGCAGAGGAGAAAATGAAGAATGAAGGACGAAGTAAATGCAGAGACGAGGACTGAAACTGTAGCCCAGAGGAAAAGGGACCAGGTTTGATCAGATATTGGTGCCTGCCAAAAATATTCAATTCCATTCACTTTATGGTTGTTGTATTGCATTTAATTCCGTTATTTTTTTTTGTCACATTTTAATTTTTAAATGTCCTAATATCAATTTCCCTCCTTTTTTTCTTGAGAATCAAATTACTACAAATTTGCAATGAAAAGTTATTTTCTATGGTCAAAAATAATAATATTACTGAAAGAGAGTACAGTATAGTTGATGTTGTCATGTCGGTACGAATATATTTAGAATTTAATGTTCCAATATAAAGTCTCTTGTCTTCTTTTTCTCTAACTTTGAGAAGTCCGTTAAATTTCATCCACAACGTGACACTTTTTTATTATTTGGAATGTCAGTTTTCCATCGAAAATAATTTAAGAGGTGATGTTCGAATAAATAATTTGTTGGAAGCAATATTACTTGGGCCTTGAGTTTTGGGTTGGCCCAAGATCTANTTTTTTTTGGGGGGGGGGGGGGTTCAAACACAACCTGAGGTGAATGAATATGTGTTAGGGGGATTTCTGTCAAAATTTTATCACAAATATACAACCATAAATAATTCTTTGATAAAAAAAAACTGGCTCCAAGTCTGCGGCATGCAAAAAGATATAAAAAAATGTTCGATTAAAATTGGTAATAGAAAGTTTGGAGAAAGCAAAAGTTAGATACAGTATGTGGATAAAAATAGCTAGAAACTATTATTAGGTGAACATTTTTTAAGTAAAACGTTGTTGTTTGTTGTTTTATAGAATAAAAAATTTAAAGATGAGTGATGATGACAAGAAATAATATGCGAATATGCCCACCGACGGGAGAAAGACACGTGTACGGCTAAGAAAGCTTTGTGAAGGAATCCTAAACTTAAAAAAGAAGAAAAGAGATGATCTGAGAGAGTCTATGAGTGAGTGAGATTGAGAGAGACAAAAAAAAAAATGAATATTTTGCTTTCTGGATAAGCCGTTCTCCTCGTGTCCACGTGGCTTATGAGAACGTGGGACCTACTAATCTATATGACTAAACCTATCCACTCATTCTCTCTATCTACGTTGTTTTTTTTTTCCTTGTACGTTCGTCCTTTTTTTTTTTCTTGTCCTAACAACAAATTGTGATGCTTTTAGTTTTAATATTAGGACATAGAGATTAGTTTGAAGATCCTGTCTTTTTAATATATTTGAAGATTAATCATACAAAATAAATAAATGAAAACACTTATTAGTGTAAGATATGACATTTGTGCTCTTAGCAAAAAAGGAGAGGCACAATAATATTTTTCTTTCTTAAGATAACATTTCAAAGAAAATTATATTAAAAAAAAAAAGATAACATATTTTACTTACTCATGGGTCTATATTCTACTACAAATATTTATTTTTAAGGTTTAGATTATTAAGTAAAAACAACCAATAGTTTTTGTTGTGGCCCTATCTATAAAACCAAAATCTGATTTTTCTTTTATGTGTAGGGATGTTAACTTTTTTTTCTTCTTATGATATCTTATTAAACTGATGTCATATTTTATTTTGTTTGTAACTTCTTTATATTTAGTCAAAGTTATGTATGGAACGCGTGAAGGGGCTATTAAATAACTTACAAATGTTGATAGTGTGATTATAATCTTGTGGCAAATAATATTCAGCCAATTGTTAACTATTTTGGGTGGAGGTTTAGCACTTGTACATCAAATACTCACACTTTCTTTGCTGCTTTTTTTTTTTTTTTTTGTAGATATCCATCCTTATATAAATAGAAAAATATAAGAAAATATAAGTAATTATTTAGCATAAGACACATGGGATATTATATTTGTTGTGTCATTAAGATATACTTTGGTTTAAGATACTATATGTCATCATGTTAAAAAGAAAAGACAAATAAAGCTGTTTTAAAAAATATATTTATATAGTAAATTAAACTTTTGAATATTTAGATAGCAGCCTGTAATACATCTATTCAAAAAATTTATAGTACAAAAATAGCCATTAATAATTAATAGCAATAGATTATTGGATTTCTTACTTCAAGTAATTCAATAATTTCCCCAAAATAAATCTACTAGTGTAGACACGTTGCATTGACTATAAGTCAATTGTGAAATACGAAAAAGGAAAAAATCCACCAAGGATACACCAAATATTTCCGATTGCATATATAAAAAAAAGAGAAACATTAGGAGAAGCAAAAGAAAATTAAAATAAAAAAAAGAATTTATGTAATAAATCCGACCAGATAAACCAATATTATTGTCTTTCTTCCGCTCCTTGTCTCTCAATCTCTCTCTCAATTAGATTCTGTGCTTCTGCGATCAGCTAAGATCCGATCCGCCACCGTCTCAGAACTCCGATCAGATCCGATTCTAGATAAGCAAATCGGGTCGGGTATGACTCGTCGGTGCTCTCACTGCAATCACAATGGCCACAACTCTAGGACTTGTCCCAATCGCGGGGTGAAGCTGTTTGGTGTTAGGCTCACCGAAGGTTCGATCCGGAAAAGTGCAAGTATGGGTAATCTTAGCCATTACACGGGTTCTGGATCGGGTGGGCATGGTGGAACCGGGTCTATTACTCCTGGTTCTCCGGGTGATGTCCCTGACCATGTCCCTGGTGATGGTTATGCTTCCGAGGATTTCGTTGCTGGCTCTTCCTCTAGCCGCGAGAGAAAGAAAGGTTTCTCCTTTTTTTAAAAAACAAATATCAAATTCCAATTTTTGTGCGAATCAATTCAATCATCCGTACAATCCGTGGGAAATAAGTTTATCTTGCATCATAGTCGCTTAAATTGCATTATGTAACCAGAGTTTGATGTGTGTTTATTGCAGTTCCGGTGAGGAATTTGTCTGATTGAATGTGGATTTGTGTGTTTGATTTGGTTTTCTCTTTAGGAACTCCATGGACAGAGGAGGAACACAGGATGTTCTTATTAGGTTTACAGAAGCTGGGAAAAGGCGATTGGCGAGGTATCTCAAGGAACTATGTGACTACAAGGACACCTACACAAGTTGCTAGCCATGCTCAGAAGTATTTCATCAGACAATCCAATGTGTCTCGTCGCAAAAGACGTTCTAGTCTCTTTGATATGGTTCCTGATGAGGTTAGTTTCCTTCCTTCACTCAAAAACACTTATTTGATCGGTCTTATGCACATTTTTTTATATATCATAGTTAGAGATTGAATAATTCGTAAGGGACACTTTGGCTTGTCTTCTACATTTCGATATGAAACGAGAATTACAAAAATAGTTCGATTTTGTAAATAGAATATACTTTAGGGTACTATTTTGCAGCTAATCTTGGTTAAACAATTGAATAGAGAGATCGGACTCGTCTAAATTTAAAAAGCATGGAACTTTAAGCCCCTTTTGGGGGTCTTGAAATGCAATTCTTCTTCTATATGCTGCTTATGCATCTGTTAATTTGTCCTTGTAGGTTGGAGATATTCCGATGGATTTGCAAGAACCGGACGGAGAGAACATTCCTGTGGAAACAGAAATGCAAAGCGCTGACTCTGTTCATCAGACACTTGCTGCTCCTAGCTCCCTTCAAGCACCATCAATCTTGGAAATTGAAGAATGTGAATCCATGGACTCCACAAACTCTACCACCGGGGAACCAGCCGCAACTGCTGCTGCTGCTGCTTCTTCTTCTGCTTCCAGACTGGAAGAAACTACACAACTGCAATCACAACCACAAACGCAACCGCAACCACAACCACAACCACAACCACAACCGCAACAACAACTACCTGGCTCATTCCCGATACTCTATCCAACCTACTTCTCACCGTATTACCCGTTTCCATTCCCAATATGGCCTGCTGGTTATGTTCCTGAACCACCCAAGAAAGAGGAAACTCATGAGATTCTCAGACCAACTGCCGTGCACTCCAAAGCCCCTATCAATGTTGATGAGCTTCTCGGTATGTCTAAGCTTAGCCTTGCAGAGTCAAACAAGAATGGAGAATCCGATCAGTCTCTTTCGCTGAAGCTAGGTGGCGGTTTATCTTCAAGACAGTCAGCATTTCACCCAAACCCTAGCTCTGATAGTTCGGACATCAAAAGCGTGATACACGCTTTGTAAAAGGATCTTTGGAAAGTGACTGTCTAAAATGGCAACTTGATGGAAGATCTCTTGTCTCTGGGGTTGGGGTTGGGTTGTTACAGGTTAGTTCTTGGTTTACAGTAACTTAAATAAGATTTGCTTTGTTAGGTTGTTTAACTTGGTAGGATGTTTTTTAGTTCAGCTTTGATCATTAGGGAGAAAAGAAAAAGAAAAAAAAAAAAAGGGAGAAAAACAAATTATTATTTTTTTTGCTTACATTTCTTTATATTTTGTATGTTTTATTTTTGACTCTAGGATGCGTTAATTTCCGTTTAATGTGTACTAAAAATTAGAATTTATTAGTTTTGAATAAATAAAAAGACAGTTTGCTTATCCTCTGACCACACTAACCGGATTGAAAACGTAAATTAAAAATCAAGCCGAACCGGTTTCAACCGGATTCTAGATTCTGCTCGCAGCTTTGAGTAAGCTGACTAATACCAAAAAGACAAAATGGGCTTAAGTTGTACAAAATGATGGGCCTCAAAAAACTTAATTACGTGTCAAAATCGGGAGCGTTAAATTTAGGGCGATGAGAATCGAGAGTGTTCCCGCGTTCACCACCGACTGACTTTTTGGATAAAAAGCCCTAAGTAAAAATGGAAAAAGTAACCGCGGTGATATACGCCGGTGGCCACGTGGCACGTAACGCTCTCTTTTCTTTCCATTCGTCGTCGTGTCGATATTTTTGTCCCCCTTTAGGTGTTTCCCCTTCACAAGGCGCGATTTGAGTCGCCTCGCATTTCAAACCCTTCTTCTCTCCGGCATAAACCCCTTTGCTCTCTCTCTCTCTCTCTTTTGCGTTAAAAACCCTACTTTCGTCTTCAGCTTCGTAATCAGCGATGCTTCCACACTCGTACACCGTCGATTCGCTTTCGCAATCTCAAGACCTAGCGTCGGCTATACTCGCAGCTTCTACGCCGCCTAATATCTCCGATGCTTGCTCTTCCGTTGAATCGTTTCTACAGTCGCACACGCCTGATCAGTGTCGTCATTTCTTCTCTGTTACATTCCCGAGTTTAATCTGTAAGATCTTCGGCTTCGGCGACACAGCCGCCGCATCCCCGGCACAGTCTTCGTCGTCGCCGCCGAACGGTTGGATCGATTTAATCTCGGCGGCTAACGATTTGGATTCAGCGGAAAGGGTCTTCGCTTTGTTATCCCCTAGTGGTATACTCATGAGCTCAATCTTTGCTGTTGATAAATTGTCTCTTGTTAAGTACGTTTTCCCGACGGAACGTTTACCGGAGTATGCTCGGTTCATGCTCTCCAGCGAGAAGGATCGAACTGCGTTATCTAATCTTTGCCCCTTTTTGAAAGGTAAGATTGAGGAGGATTCACTTCGGGGTTCATCTTATGAAGTTAGGCTTAATGTTTTCGAGTATTACATGTTTTGGCTCTCTTATTATCCGGTTTGTAGAGGAAACAGTGAGACTTCTGCATCTGTGGTTCCTATCCAGAAGAGAAAGGTGTCTAGGCTACAGAATTGGACACATATCAAAGGTTTTCCTGGTAGTAGTAGTAGTAGTAGTAATAAGCGTGATTCAGATCAGAAATTGGAGTGTAATCTCTACTTAAGGCTTCTTTACTCATATCTGAAAGCCTTTGTTCCTGTTTTCGACTTAAATGCTCACCAGCCTTATCGTAGCTCTCTTTTGCATTACGGATATGGGTATGATGTGTCAGTGATGACAAAAGCTGAGTTCTTGGTGAATGTCTTCTTGCATTATTGGCTGGTTGAGAACGACTTCTCACCGTTTCCGGTTGTTACGGCTAAATCTTTCGGTGTGGCTCCTCCTTTCCGTTCTGCTGTGGAGGAGATTCCACCTACTTGTGGGTTGGAAGAAGTAGTGAAGTTGCTTGTCAAGTATCTGAATTTGAGCTGGGTTACAAGTGGTGTCGGGACTGAAAACTATGTTGAGTATGGCGAGAGCCCCCGGTGGAAGACACCGACTTCAGGATCGTCATTCCATGTTGCGAATTTGAACCTTAGGCCGCTCACTTCCTGGAATACCCATTTACAGAGGCCGCTCTATCGTTATATACTGAGGAGCTTTTTGTTCTGCCCTACAAGTGGAAGCTCAATGAAGAAGGCATCTCAGGTGTTCTCCATCTGGGTTATGTACCTGGAACCATGGATGATCAGTTTGGATGATTTCTCAGATCTTGAAGCTGCTTCCAATGGATCTGTAAAAGATGTGAAACAGGATGAGTCTTATGAATCACGCGTTTGTGGATACACGTCTTTGTGGCAGAGCTATGTGATATCCAATTATCTCTACTACAGTTCTCTGGTCATGCATTTTATTGGCTTTGCGCACAAGTTCCTTCACACAGATCCAGAAATAGTAACTCAGATGGTTCTAAAGGTTTGTTACCTAGCTTAAGCTATTTTTCTAAAATTCATGGATTTATCTGTTGGAAAATGGATTGCAAGACTTCTGTTTTTAAATACTAATATGACTGAATGGTTCTATTGTGTCTCTCTAAATAGGTGATGAGTGCATTGACATCGTCAAAAGAGCTTTTGGTTCTGATGAAGGATATTGATAAAGCCTTTCACTCCAAACAAACTGGACCTGGAAGTTCAAAAGTGAACGAATTGTCTAGATTTGCTCCATCTATCCGTGAGAAGTTGAAGGTATGCCTATATTTTTCCTCAACACCATATTTGTTATCTGTTCTCTGGGCTCTCATCATAAAAAAGGGAATCCAGTTTATTTCATCATAACATCCTTGAAAAGTTCAACAAAACACTGTAAAATCATTTTTTTTCACATAATTACACAAACTCTATACTGACAAATCATGTTTAACTGCTTGTGGAACTTCAGGATTGGGAAGATGGGTTGTGTGAGAGCAACGCTGATGGTTCATTCTTACATGAAAACTGGAACAAAGACTTGAAACTCTTTAGTGATGGTGAAGATGGTGGACAACAACTGCTTCAGGTTAATGTCTTCCTTTTATAATATTCTACTGTAGTGATAAGTTCGGAATAAAAAAGGTAGAAGATTAATAAATTTGTTGGATGATATCTAGAAATGTGCTTATATATAGCTCTGTTATGAAATGATACAGTTGACAAAGTTATGGATAACCTTCCCGTTTACTTGTTTCGCTGTTTTTAGCCTTCTATCTGAATTAACTCTGTTGCTTGAATATTAGATGAATTTGCAGTTATCGGCCATGTTATGAGCTATTTATTTTTGAGGACTCGTTCACGTAGATCCGACATTTGTTTATCAGTACCCTGGTTGTATCAATAAGCCATCAGAATCCCTGAGCACACATCTGCACGTTTGTTTACTTGTATCCGATACTCTACGTTAGTTTATATGATTCTAGAATCCCTTAGCTCATTAGGGCGAGTGGAACTTAAAACATGTAACTTTACTGAAGGGGTTTTTGTTCTTTGCATTTGCAGCTATTCATACTGCGGGCAGAAGCCGAACTGCAAACTGTATCCGAGAAAAACGTCACAGAGTCCCTTAAGTGTGTAGATTCACTGAAATCAGCGGTTTCAAACTTCTTTGGCGGGCATGTCATAAAACCAATCGCCTTTTCCCTAGAGCCGGACCGTCCCCAGAAAAACCGTGACGAGGTGTTCAAGCCACGTGGTGCTGGCAACCAAATAGCAGGCAGTGTGAAGTACAAAGGGGACTGGATGACACGTCCCATATCAGAAGACGAGGTTCGATGGATGGCTGAGCTGCTAATCAACATCTCTATCTGGCTCAATGATCGTCTGGGGCTAAACCAATCCGAGACCAATAAAGGCAAGAAAGAGAATCCAGAGTCGGTGTCGTACGTGGACGTATCAGGGGAAGATGTGAGAAACATTACCGGAGCTGGAGATGCTGCGAGGATGTTGTTCCGAGGGATGATGATGGTATGTGGTATGGTGTTGCAGCTGATGAAAAGATTTGGGATTCGAGTCAACCTCCGGGTCATGGCGTCCAAAAAATTTCTGATGCTTTTGTTCCTCTATATATTGTTTCTTGGACTCAAAAGGATTGTAACTAGAATAATTTGGTAGTGTCTTTTTTACTTGTTTGAAAGCTCCAAGGAAATAGACCCTCTTAAGTCGCAATGAGGGTTTTGATAGGATATGCAAAGCTTATTTACGAAACAGGGACTTAAAGTTTTTAGCAAGGTTGTTTGCTAAAGTGTTCAAACTTCAAAGCATCATACCTTGACAGGCAATCCTGATGAAGTTGTTCTTTAGGTAAACCCTTTGAGTTTTTTTTTCGAATACGGTATGATGCAAAATGGCACAATTGTCAGATAGCTCACATCACACAAATTGCATGACACTACTCTCACACAGGTACAATTGTACAAAAGGCCATCTTTTACTTGGGAAATTCCACATGTATCGCTGCCAGTTAACTTGATTGCAGCAGGTGTTTCACACCGTACTAAATTACTTCCATATTTTGGATTTGGCTTAGTATACCATATTTTCTGAAGGACTACCGTTCTATTTCTTGCTGCAATGTGTTGTATAAGGTAGTCTCCAAGATTATTGCTAATCATTTGAAGGTTATATTGCCTTCATTCATTGCTCCTAATCAGTCAGCGTTCATAAAGGATAGGCTTATGATGGAGAACCTGTTGCTTGCTTCAGAATTGGTGAAGGACTATCACAAGGAGTCCATCTCCCCTCGGTGTATGATGAAGATTGATATCTCCAAGGCCTTTGATTCAGTGCAATGGCCTTTTCTTATCAACATCCTCAAAGCTATTAATGTCCCCGCGGATTTCATTCATTGGATAGAACTTTGTATTTGCTCTGCTTTTTTCTCTGTGCAAGTCAATGGGGAGTTAGCTGGTTATTTCCAAAGCAAAAGAGGCTTGAGGCAAGGATGTTCTCTATCCCCTTATCTATTTGTCATTTGTATGAATGTCCTGTCCCTAATGCTGGATAAGGCTGCTACTGATCACTGCATTGGTTATCATCCTCGCTGCAAAACAATGAACCTCACACACCTCTGCTTTGCTGATGATATTCTCATCTTTACTGATGGGAGCTCACACTCCATAGCGGCGATTCTAGCTGTTTTTGATAGGTTTGCCGCTGTCTCGGGCCTCAGAATAAACCTTCAGAAATCCACGTTGTTCATGGCTGGTTTTTCAACTCAACATCAACACGACATCCTACAGCACTTCCACTTCTCTGTGGGCTCACTCCCTGTTCGTTACCTGGGACTCCCTCTCCTCACCCGTTCTATGACACATGCTGACTATCTTCCTCTTCTTGAGCGTATTCGTAGTCGTATATCCTGCTGGACTGGTCGGTTTTTGTCCTTTGCAGGTAGACTTCAGTTGATAAAGTCGGTACTATCTAGTCTCACCAATTTCTGGTTCTCTGCTTTCCGTTTGCCGAAGAGATGCCTTCAGGAGATTGATAGTCTCTTCTCGGCTTTCTTGTGGTCTGGTCCGGCTCTAAATACAAAAAAGGCCAGAATCTCTTGGCTTGACGTGTGCAAACCACTGCATGAGGGAGGGCTGGGGCTTCGTCGTCTGCAGGATACGAACACAGTGTGTATTTTGAAGCTCATTTGGCGACTAGTGTCTGCTAGTACCTCTCTTTGGGTCAACTAGGTTCGAAGGAACTTGATCCGCACTGGTTAGTTTTTCTCTGTCAATGAGAGGAGTGTTGGTGGATCATGGATGTGGAGGAAGATTTTGAAATACCGTGACCTTGCTGCGAATCTACATAAAAAGGAGATATCTTCGGGCACTGACACTTCATTCTGGTTTGATGTTTGGAGCCCTATTGGTCCGCTGTTTGCTCAACTTGGGAACCGGGGTAGTATTGATATGGGGATCCCACAGAAGAGTACTGTGGCAGAGGCCCTCTCGCATCGACGACGACGGCATCGTATTGATATTCTGAATCAGATTGAGGATGCTCTTGACTCTATCCGCCACTCAGTGCAACCTCAAGGTAGTGATCGTCCACTCTGGAAACAGAGGAATGGTTCTTTTAAGAGTATATTCGCTTCCTATGATACTTGGTGTTTGATAAGGCAACCAAACGCTCCCTGTGCCTGGTCTGCAGGTGTTTGGTTCACTCATTCAACAACTAAGTACGCCTTTATAGCTTGGCTTGCTCACCATAATCGGCTCTCTACTGGTGACAAGTTAGTTCAGTGGAATGCTGCTGCAAATGGAGATTGTGTTCTCTGTCAGGGTTGTGGGGAAACGAGAGAACATCTTTTTTTCTCCTGCTCCTATTCCTCGAACGTGTGGTCTACTCTTGTTCACAACTTGCTGGGAGCCCGGTTCACCACGTCTTGGACAACATTGGCTTCTCTGCTCGTGGACTCTTCTACTCCTCGCCTACCCCTGTTTGTCCTGCGGTATGTCTTCCAATCCACTATACACAGCCTATGGCNAGGCGTTTGGTTCACTCATTCAACACCTAAGTACGCCTTTATAGCTTGGCTTGCTCACCATAATCGGCTCTCTACTGGTGACAAGTTAGTTCAGTGGAATGCTGCTGCAAATGGAGATTGTGTTCTCTGTCAGGGTTGTGGGGAAACGAGAGAACATCTTTTTTTCTCCTGCTCCTATTCCTCGAACGTGTGGTCTACTCTTGTTCACAACTTGCTGGGAGCCCGGTTCACCACGTCTTGGACAACATTGGCTTCTCTGCTCGTGGACTCTTCTACTCCTCGCCTACCCCTGTTTGTCCTGCGGTATGTCTTCCAATCCACTATACACAGCCTATGGCGGGAACGTAATGCTCGAAGGCACGGAGAAGCTCCTATTTCGTCATCCACCCTTTGCCGCTTCATCGACAAGCAAGTCCGCAATCGTTTGCTCACACTGACCTCCACCTCTGGCTATGAGAATGGACTCCAGCTCTGGTTTCGAAGTCATCCTCTCCCAACCATATCAGTCTCTTAAACTTTTCGGTTGTTAAACGGTTGTTCTAAAATGTAAAACCAACTTTGGACCACTGTTGTTTTTTGGTGAATATAATTTAACATTCATACAAAAAAAAAAAAGTATGAAATTGTGTTTTGTGTATTTATTGTATTAGGTGTATTTTGGATTAGGCATCGGACACGACTTTTCAGAAAATGAAATAAACACATTTACATCGTCAGATATGTCTGTCTAGACGTTGATAATAATAGAGAGATTAATAACTGAACATAAAATTGGTTACAGATACTGAAAATTATTCACATACGTAAATGTGATTTGTTTTTCAAATCTTCTACTTATTAATAATAATAGAAAAATAATTGAATAATAAAAACAATTAGAGATAAAATACAACATTAATTGAAAATAAAAGCAATTAAATACAAAACCCTAAAATCTTCGACTTATTAATAATAATAGAAAAAATAATTGAATAATAAAAATAATTAGAGATAAAATACAACATTAATTGAAAATAAAAGCAATTAAATACAAAACCCACACTGATCGTCGCATGTTATGCATCGAACAGTGGGTAACAGCTTCCATTGTCCGGCTTTAGGGTATCAGAGACCCTAGATGCGATTAGTAATGTGGTGTGTGGGAATTAACAAATATGGCATCCCTCCTTCATTTGTGAACTCCGGTATCATTATTTGGTGCAATGAATAGAAAGTTTGTGGTAGGTTGCAAGATGAAGATTTTTTTCAACCATTATTAAAATTGGAAGAAAAAAAATTCTTTGGAAAAAAAATTCACAGAAATAAAGTTTACAAATGGCAAAGATTTATGTATTATAGGGAGGAAAATTATCAAAAAACATGAATTTTCAAATTTAGAACAAGAAATTAGCAACTTAGAAGCAAATTAAACTGCTTTCATCAAAAAAATTTGGTGATTAAAATGCAAAGTTGATAAAATTTCCAGATTTTTCAATCATTATTGAAAGTTGGAGATTTTTTCAACCATTTTTAAAAGTTGAAGATTCTTTTTTTTCATTTAAAGAAATTGCTCAGCACAAAAATGGCTACAATTTAGGTATTATAAACAGAAAATATTAAAAAAACATGAATTTTCAAATTTGGAACGATAAATTATTAACTTAATCAACAAATGTTGGTGATTAAAATGCAAGGTTAATTAAATTTCCTAATTTTTCAATCATTTTCGAAGGTTGATGATTTTTTCAACCATTTTTTAAAGTTGGAGTCTTTTTTTTTAGTTAAAAAAAATAATTCACTGTAATAAAATTTATTGCTCGTCACCGAAATGACTAATATCGAGGAATTGAAACAATAAAGAGCGTTTGGTCTAGTGGTATGTTTTAGAACCTGCCTATATCAACACGAATTGGTGGTTCACATGTTTTAGAATCCTGCGTATATCAACACGAATAGGTGTTTCACATGTATCAACACGAATAGGTGTTTCACATGTTTTAGAACCCTGCCTATATCACCGATTCGTGTTGATATTTTTTTTAATTCCCCATTCATTTTCTTTTTTAATTCCTAAGGGGCATTTTCTGGTAATTTACAAATATGTCCCATACCTCCATTAGAAGTCGAAGTCTAAAATTATAATCTAGGCTCTATGATTTTGGCGGAGACGTGTCTTTGCTTGTTAAAGCCCAATAAGAGTAATCCACGTCATATATAGACACGTGTCATCTGATGATAATAAGATCCAGCCATCAGCAAATTTCATCGGTGGTTTTGGTCGTGGAGTCTCGCCGACTGTATATGAAAGACTCCGAGCACCTCTCTCTGACTAATTTCGAAATTGACCGGAGAATTCGTCGTCTGTCGTCTTGATCTGTCCCGAATTTGTTAAAAACTCCCCTTTTCCAGAGCCAATCTTCACCACCATGGCCGCACCGTTCTTTTCAACTCCATTTCAGCCTTATGTCTACCAGGTTGACTACTTCAACCATGTCACTGTGATTTGATTGTCCATTGTAATAAGTAGGACTTAGAGAATTCTAATTGTTGATTTGTTGTATAATTTTACTTGGATTCGTTTTGCTTATGATCTGTGATTTTATTGACAATTTGATATTATCAATCATGTTTGATGCATTGCAGAGTCAACAAGATACAGTTACACCTTTCCAGATTTTGGGAGGTGAATCCCAAGTTGTTCAGGTTGATTGCTTAGTGTGATCTTCACATTTTGTGGCTATTATATATTTATATCCTTCTTACCAATCTAATGGTCGTCTGTTATGTTGGCAGATTATGTTAAAGTCAGAGGAGAAAGTGATTGCTAAGCCTGGTATACTTGTTCCCCCCTGAATAAGAAGTTCACTTTTGTCTATTCAATTTTGTAAGAGACTGTTTTCACCTAAAAATTTGATTTTGGTTGCTGCTTGTAAAGCTTCCATGTGCTACATGTCTGGTTCCATCGAGATGGAAAACACTTACACTCCTGAACAAGAAGTTGGAGTTCTTCAGTGGCTTTTGGGCAAGAGTGTCACCAGCGTGCTTCTTCGTAATACCGGCCAAACCGACGGCTTTGTTGGTATTGCTGCACCTTATTTGGCTCGGATTCTCCCGGTTTGTACCTTTTAGCTTTTCTTTTTCTATATCATCACCTCAATCATACATGTAGATTTAATTCATGATTGTTTGTTTGTGATATTTGGTTATTTTTTTTCTCCTGTAGATCGATTTGGCAATGTTTGGAGGTGAGATCTTATGCCAGGTACGTAGAGTCTTTCTTCCTAAAATGTGGACGCTTTAACTCTCGGTTTCTTTCCTCATTCAGATCAAGCTCCTATAGAGTTGTGTGACCCCTTGTACGTCTTCTTGCTCTCTGTAGCCAGATGCATTCCTTTGTTCCGTCCATGATGTGGAGGTTGTCAACGGAGTTGACCAGAGGGCAAGAAACATTGTTGCCGCTGGTGCAGAGGTTAAGACGGACAATACTACTTGGCATTGGTTTCTAATGCCAGTATCTACACTATAGTATTCTTTACCAATCCCACAAATTCATTTTTCTCACAAAATTGTTGTTGCAGGGGTTTCTAAGACAACGCCTATCTGGACAAGGTCTTGCTTTTATCCTCGCAGGTGGCTCAGGTGAGAAGTTTTATCCCAATGAAATGCTGTTACTGTTCAGGGCCAAAAATAAATAAATAAAACTGATACTACAATCCCCTTCCTAAACATATATGTTAGTTGTACAAAAAGTTCTGGAGGTAGGAGAAGTTCTTACCATTGACGTGTCTTGCATCGCTGCTCTCACTCCCTCGGTCAACGTCCAAATCAAATACAATGCTCCTTTGAGACGAGCAGTATTCGGGGTACATAATTTACACTCTTCCATCACATATATATATATATATATATATATATATATTGTTTAAATTGTGAAGAAGTTTGGAGGATTTTTGAATTGTTCATAATCTGTTGCTATCTTTCAACATCGAAAAGGGTGATAACGTAGTAATGGCGACTCTAACGGGGCCAGGCATTGTCTTCATCCAAAGCTTACCGTTTCATCGGCTCTCGCAGCTTATCGCAAGGTAAACCGACCAACAACAATCCAAAATCTTTCCTTTTGTGTAACAAAATATATGTTTGTTTTTCAATATATATAAGTTTTGAATGGTGTTTTTTTTTTGTGTGACAGATCGGTGACATCGCCAAACATGAGAGAAAATCCAAAATTGTTGATACAAATAGCGATATTTGCGTTCCTGGCATACGCTGTGATTCTCTCATCGTTGATCTTAACCGAAGTTTGAAAGCATAGAGAGAGAAGAAGAAGAGATAGAGGTGCTTTTTTTTCAGACCAAAAAAGTAACGATGTAACTGTTCAAATTAGCTCTTTGGAAAAGGAATATGATAGATACAACAACAACAACAACAACATACACAGCTCTAGAAAACCATTTTCTTTTCGTTTACTACTAGTGGTGGTGGGTTCAGAGTCAGACGTGTTATTTTGATATATTTCCTTTTAAAAACGTAAATAATAAATAGGAATTAAAAACAAATATGGGTTTCTTTCTATTTCTACTTTGCAACAAAGATGCATACCATCGTATCTCTCTCTCTCTCTCTCTCTCTCTCTCTCTCTCTCAAATTTTTGGTGGGTTGTTTTCCTTTCTCGTCCTCATTAACTCTAAGAAGCTTCACGTTGATTTGACAGGAGGAGTTAACTTGAAAATAATCAAGGATATACCCTGCCATGTACTTCCTTAACTGACATGTCACTATATATGCCTCTACCTTTTCTTACTGTTACAATGGCAGGATCAAAAGATGGTAAAGATGTTCTTGACAAGAATATAAGACCTTAATATAATATTCAGATAGATGGGATGGACTGGCTACATCTCTGAGGACCTTGCTCGGATGTGTCCAGTAGAAAAATATACAGTGAAATGTCTCAAAAGTGAAAATATTAAGGTCCTTTCCCTACTTTCATTTCATCACTTTGTTGGTTTCTTAGTTTGGTAGCTTCCTTCTCGGACTGTCCAGGGTCGACCTTCTATGATCAAGGATTCCTTGCCGAATTTTAATGCCCTAGAGGTAGTCACACTAGAAAGTCTTCGTTCCTTGAATAGTTGTTATATTGATACTGAAGTTCTCTTCTCTCACCGACCTTGTTATATTGTGTGTAGTGAAGTTATCCTAGTGACATCTAGGTAGTCACTACAAGGTATTCGTTTGCAATTTTTTTCTGTAATCATGTCCCTAAAACTACCGAGTTAAGTAGCTAAGATAGATCTTTTAAGAATCAATATGTATGTGCAGCTGCCCTTAATTTATGGCGAAATGGATGACCAAAATGCTGCACAAATTAAATGATATTGGTTGGTATCCCCCTTGACGAACCACACTTGAAGAATCGCCTGTCTATTCATTCTCTTAAAGACAGAGAGAGAGTGAAAAATGATCACAAAGCAGGCAAGCTTCTCATGTGCACAGTGGATCCTACCCGGAGAGCTAAAGGAAGATGAAGTCTGTGTCATCATCCTGTATGCTACTCAACTCTTCTCTTACTATTTCATTTTGAATATTTATATGGAAACAGAGGAAACAGAGTGACTTACTTTCACGAAATTGTGAGTTACTTGTTCAGCCGGCTCTGCTTGAGAGTGTTTATAGAGAAGTTGAAGAGAACGATGTATAGGGCATTCGTTTCGTTGCTCTATGAATGGTATGCTGTTTTTCTTGAGGTCAAAGGATTAATGCGAAGAGTACATTCGGTTTTATCAGACTGGTCGTCTCTTTCTCCTTGCTATGGCATCTTCCTTTATGTTGCTCCTCTAGTTTTATAGTTTCCTTTCTTGTGCTGATTTGTTGCTCATCTCTGCTATCTATCTTTTGGAGAATTGTAGGAAAGCTAAACCATTTGACAGGTTAAAAGAGGCTCACTCATTGTTGTTACAAAGAAACTCTAAGAGGACCAAAGTATCATCCCTTGAAAAGGTGTATTTCTTAATATATAGGGAGGGTTTCTCCGCTGAGTTTCTTACTTTATGTTTGCATGATCAGGCTCAGGGGTACCATGCACATGCAAGCAACAAAAGATTTTCCCCAAACTCTGTCATCTTTGCAGAATAATTCCAGAAATAAGATCATTGACATAGGTATACATAACACTCTTCGCATACCAATCTGGTCTGTCACCTTTTGCAGGATAAAGAATGTTTCCTGTAAATTTTGAAAGATGCATATTGGTCTCTTTCTAATTGCTAGGTGAAGCAAAGACCAGATCAAGCTTGACAGCAATCCAGATTGTTGGACATGGGCTGCGCCCCAATATGCCACTCGGCCCAATAAGACGAGTTATGTGATTCCGGCCTGACGAAATTGACTGCAAGTCATTAGTAATCCGTAAAGGACAATCTCGGGAATTCACGGTGGGAACCCTAGAAAACCCTCGGTCTACAGTCCACTATATAAAGAAACAGTACTCACTGGAGAAAAGGGGGAGACTCGCGTACAATACCCCGAGAGCAATACTTTGCGTCTAAAGACTCTTGTTATTTTCTGTATAATTTCCGGTTAGCTTCCGAGCTCGTCGTGACTCACTTGTCAGTTCTCCTGTGAACTGACGAGCACGATCTTGACTCGTTTTAGTGACGACCTCACATCCTTATCGTTAATAAAGAACAAACTTCACTCTTTCCCCTAAAATCGATATTTATTTAGTGTTGTGCAATCCCCAGTACAAACACAGATGAAGTAATTAGTAGTTGTTCTATAAGGTACACCCTTGAAGTTTTTTTTCAAATACGGTATGATGCATAATGACACAATTGTCAGATAGCTCACATCACACAAATTGCATAATACTACTCTCACACAGGTACAATTGTACAAAAGGCCACCTTTTACTTGGGAAATTTTACATGTATCGCTGCCAATTAACTTGATTGCAGCAGAAGTGTTTCACACCGTACTAATTGCTCCCATACCATGTTTGAGATCAAGTTTTGGATTTGGCCTAGGAGTGCACTTGTAATCAGATGAAAATGATTTAAACAATGCCAAAAGTATGAAATTGTGTTTTGTGTATTTATGTTCATTTTTTTTTTTTTTTTTTTTTTTTTTTTTTTTTT
>NC_025702.1:451522-458221 GCF_000633955.1 Camelina sativa | reverse complement strand
ATATATATATATATTTTTTTTTAAACAAAAGAATCAGCTCAGACGAGCCAATTAGGAGGAAAATTGTCTACAAACAAAACATGATGCGGAGACACACGCGCTTGGCGTGCTAAAGAATCCGCTCGTACATTAGCATTACGAGAAACATAAATCAAAGAGAAAGAAGAAAACTCCTCCATGTCGATCCGAATGTCGTCTAAATATGTTGCAAAAGCTGGCCAATCAGTTGGGGAAGACACCATATTCACCAAGTCGGAACAGTCGGTAATAAAAACCACATCCCGGAAGTCATGTCCAATCATACATCGCATCGCCCAGATGAAAGCTTCAACTTCTGCATGTAACGGGGATAAACTTCACCGGAAATTTGTCGCTCCAAGCACTGGGGGCGATCCTTCTGATGAAATACAGCACCATCCTGCACCAGCAAAAACATATGTCGCTTTCCAAGAGCCGTCAACATAACATCTCTGTCCCATAAATATCGTAGGAAGAGATAAACCCCTTCTATACCCAGGTGTTAGACCCGTAGTAGTGGAGGGAAACTCCTCCCCCTCGACATCTACCTGAGCCTCCTGCCAGGACAAAGCCTCACCCTCCGCCACCCGGACAACCTCATCAGGGCGTTCAGCCTGGTTTTCAAAAACACGGGCGTTTCGAGCTTTCCAAATATACCACATCATCCAAGGAAAAACCTGAACCTGTGAACCCGGACTTATGGGATCTAGAAAATGATCAACATTAGCATATACAGAGTTCGTCGGAAAGAGTTGCGGCCCCACTGGTACATGAGCTAAAGCCCAAACTTGTCGGGCCGGTGGGCATAGAAAGATGGCATGATTTATATCCTCCTCCTCCATCCTGCACTGTGTGCAAACGACCTCACAACTCAATTCCCAACGACGCAAATTAGTCGATACCGAAAAACAACCCGATAAAACTTGCCACATAAAATATTGTAGTTTTGGTGGACATTTTACTTGCCAAACCCTAGCAAGAAGGGGAGTGATTTCTGGACCAGATCCGAATACCTGAAAAGGACCTTGGACATCCAAACATTCCGTCTCATACCCAGATTTTACCGTATATTTCCCAGTTTTAGTAAAGTGCCATCCTAAATAATATGCCTTGGAACAGCTGCTTAGAGGAATTGCCTCTATCAGAGCGACATCCACAGGATCAAAATGCTGAGTAAGCAGATCCTTTCGCCAAGAATTCGTTCGTCGATCAATCAAATCAGGTAACCGGAGATTTGGGTCCTTAAAAGGACCGTTACTTAAGGCTGGTCTCAAGAATTGAGCTGGAACCCAGGGATCAGACCATATCGAAATGGAGGTCCCTGAGCCAACCTGTATAATTAGCCCTTTTTCATGAGAGAGCGAGCAGATTCGATACTCCTCCACCCATACGAGGGTGAATAAGACCGTATTGGATCCATAGGATCAGAGTTCCGATAATACCTACTTTTAAAAACCCTTGCAAACAGTGAGTCTGGACAATCTATCAATCGCCATAACTGCTTAGCCAGCAAAGCCGTGTTAAAATCATCAACACTCTTAAAACCCAATCCACCCAACTGCTTGCTACAACAAAGCCTCTCCCAAGCGATCCAATGCATACCCCCTGCCTGACCATTCGTATTCCACCAGAAGTTTGCCACTGCACTAGTCAGTTTAGATGTGATAGTCTTGGGAAGACGATAACAAGACATCACAAAAGTCGGGACAGCCGTCGCGACAGACTTAATCATCAGACTTTCGGGACAGCCGTCCGACTCTGCAGACGATCCCGGACAAAGGAAAAAACCTTCGTTTTTAACCCCCCAAACTCTCAGGGATTCCCAAATAAGAACCTATACCGTCCTGATTGGTTATTCCTAGGACCCCCTGAATTTCCGTCTTTGCCATATCATATACCGTGTGTCCAAACTGAACAGAAGATTTTGCAAAATTAATTTGCTGCTCCGAGACCGCCTCATACTGTTTTAAAATATCCAAAACCACCCCACATTGTTCCTTATCAACCTTACAGAAAAACAGACTGTCATCCGAAAATAACAAGTGGGTAATTGGCGGGCACTTGTTTGCCACTGTAATACCCGTAATCCGCTTATCGGCCTCCGCCTTCCGAATATTTGCAATAAGGACCTCCGTAAATAAAATAAATAAGCATGGTGACAGCGGATCACCCTGTCTCAATCCCCTTTCCGGAACTATCAAACCATTTGGTTGACCATTGAGAAGAACCTTATACTCCACCGAAGAGACACAAAACATAAGCCAGGAAATCCATCGTTCCGCAAAACCCATTTTTCGTAGTAAAGCCTCTAAAAAACCCCACTCAACTCTATCATACGCCTTACTCATATCCGTCTTAATTGCCATAAACTTTCCTCTACAAGACTTATTCGTCCGCAATCCGTGAAACATCTCCTGAGCAATCAATATATTGTCCGAGATCAAACGACTCGGAACAAAGGCCGATTGTGTCTCCGAAATTAGACCAGGTAAAAGCACCTTAAGGCGTTGACACAAGACTTTTGAGACAAGCACCTAAACCCTAAACCCTAAACCCTAAACCCCACATTACACAAGCTAATAGGACGCAACTCTGTCATCCGTGTCGGTTTAGCCACCTTAGGGATAAGACAGAGGTGCGTTCGATTTAAACTCTTATCAAAAACACCCTCATCAAGAAACTGATTGACCATAGAAACTAGGTCCGCTTTAACAACCGTCCATGCCTTCTGAAAGAACAAAGCAGTCATCCCATCCGGCTTTGGAGCTTTATCCGGGTGCATCATAAATAAAGCCCGTCTCACCTCTGCTTATGTAGCCAGGGCTGTTAACTGTTCATTATCCGCTTCTAAAGTTACCGCGTTGACCTCACGTAATACTTCCTCAAAATTATCAGGATTAATTGTAGTGAACAGTTCCTCAAAATACAAGACAGCCGTATCACAAATATCCGCATCATTCGTAGACCAAACTTCATGCTTTTTATAAAGCCCAACAATCCGATTACGAGACCGGCGCTGCTTAGTTTGTGCCTGAAAATACTTTGTATTTTTATCCCCCACCCGCTTCCAATGATTCCTACTCTTTTGATACCAATGAATTTCCTCATCCCGGTATGCCTCGCGCAACTGGGAATGTAAGTCCGACATTAACTCCGAAGCAGACGTATCATCAGCCTGAGCCACCTCCAGCTGCCGTTTTAGATACTCAATCAAAACCCTACCATATGGGGCTTGCGTTTTACGCCGACGGGAGATCTCCCGCCTACAATTCACGATTTTGTCTGTGAACTTTGGTGATCCGTGATCCCGGTCAGCAGCCCAACCAGACGAGATCGCCTCCATTAAACCCGTCTTACCAATCCAACGACGATCAAACATAAAACTCCGCCTTCCCCGTGGCCTCTTCGCTCGTACACTAGTCACGAGAGGCATATGATCAAATGCGATCATCGGCAAATATTCAGTCACCGTGTCCGGGAATAAATCATGCTAATCCTCATTACCTAAAGCCCTATCCAATCGACAACGGATAGGCTTCTTATCTCGCCAACCCCTCCAGGAGAGACAATCACCCAGATATGGAATTCCAGAAAACCACAATCCCGAATCATGCTGATAAAATCGAGAAAGGAAGAAGCGGGGCGTAACCTCCCTCCACGTTTTTCATGATTACCAATTAATTCATTAAAATCCCCAATTATAAACCAAGGTGTAGACCGAGTAGTACTTATCTTTGTCAACCGTTCCCAAACCAAGGCTCAGTTCTTGGGAACATGATCTGAACATAGACAAAAGTCAAATGAATAACACGCCTCTTAAAACGTGCTTCAACATCAATTAATCTATTTGTCTCCATTAGAATTAATCTATTTTTTTAATGTGTATTTATGTATCTATATATACATTTTTGAGACATTTATAAAATAAATTCTGAAGTTGGCACTTATTTACAGGCATGTCATTGACATTAAATAATTAATTTAATAAACAAATTAACTATACTTATATTTGATTTTTTATAGAAACTAAGTGTTTTAAAAAGTAGTAAACATAATCGTAAATGTATACAGATTTTATTTATTTATTTATAAGGAGGTGAGTGAAAAGGTATTGTTCTTTACAAATTTGAAAAACTGATTTGAGAAAAAATGACTTTTAACCTCACATATTATATTTTATTTTTCACGGTTTCGTATGATGATTTTTTGCGGATTTAAAATATTTGAACATGTTGTGTAATCCGTCTAGCATGACGGGTTTGGACTATAGAACCAACACTAAAACTATTAGTTTATTTCATATACTATAAATTTTTAGTCATAGTTTGGAAAATCAACTTATAAATTATTTAGTATATGAACTACAAAATATTACACATACTACAACACATTTTTAATATTCCAAAAAAAAATGTATACACATAAAAATATACACTAATATATCATATAGGCATATACCCCTGTTTAATTATAGAAAATAAAACTAGTTGTTTTAAAATTTTATATTCTATCTTATAATAAATTTAATGTAATTAGGTTATAACCTGTATAATACGTAAGAAGAACAAAAAACATTCTAAACAAAATTATAAATTAATTAGATAAAATTTAATATGACGACACTTTTTCTTTTTCTTACTCAAAACCGTTTTTTCTCCGCTCTCTCTCCAGAAGCAACTCTTCAGAAACCTTCCATATTCCTCCCCTTTCCGGCCGGCGCTGGCTTCTCCGGCGTCGGTCGGCTCTTTATTCTTTGCTTTTCCTTATTTGCATAGTTTTTTTTATTTCCAATAGTACTCGCCAATGATTTCCAAAACTATTTGGTTGATTTTAATCATCCGTTTACTTGTCCTTCTCTCCCTTTGTGAGAGTTTCTTTCCGACCACAATCCGGCCAGATCATCGGAGCAGTGGCGGTGATTTTCCGCTGAATTTTGTTTCAAGCGGTTTTCGTTGGTTCACGATTGAAAGAGATCCTCATCACCATCGTCAGATTTTTAACTCCGACGCAATCAAATCGAGGAACGGCTTTCAGTTCCAGATCTGGGATCCAGGCGGAACAAATTTTGGGATAGAAGATTGCGATATGAATAACCGATTAAATTGCATCACTAACACTCGACTGCTTCTTCTCGGTGGGTAAGACCTTGTTTCTCCAATTATTGAAGAAGTTGACAAAAGTTGGTGATGGTGATATTATCTCCATCCTCTGGTCCGAAACTTCCACTTCATCGTCTATTTATTTGAGTTTTAGAGAAATTGGTTTCAAAATGAAGAAAATTACTCTTCTTGATGATGATGGTGGTGATTTCTTTTACCGGTCGGAAACTCTCCCTCTGTCGAGAAAAATCCAACATTTTTTTTTATCTCTGGTATAATCTGAGACATGAACCATTCATCTTACATGATTGGTATTCTCTCTTTATTCGGATAAACCAGATTCAAGAGATTAGCTTTTTGTCTCGATAACATCGTTGATGAGAATGAGAGATATAGGGATTCGATGACATCTTACCTTTGCTTTATTCCGTTAAAAACCTTTTCAAATTTATTCCGGTGGCATCAGAGACATACATGGGTAAGAGGACTACATCTTCCAAAGGATTTCAAAGGAATCTTGGTTACTATGTACAGACAGTGGTGTTCTGATTGGCAAATATGGCATGCTCTATCAACCTTCAGAAGACAGATTTCAGATTCGTTTCAAGCAACAATTCAGTTTTTCCTATCAACTAAAGTTATGCCAAAAGCATTTTGGAGTCTCAGCTATATGCTGTTAGCCAATAAAAAGTATGTGAAAGGGAGACATAACATATCATATCTGTTAGCCTATAAGTATAAAGAAAGCATGGTTATCCTCCACTCTTTCATCGAAATTGTAATAATTTACTATATTTGCGTAAACGGTTGTTTTGAATCGATTCTGTATTTTATAAACATTTTCTGATATCAAGATAAGTTATTAACTTAAAATGAAGACAAAAATTTATTTTTGTCAACAAAAGTTGGTGATTAAAATGCAAGGTTAATTAAACTTCCAGACCTTTAATTCACTGAAATATAATTTATTGTTCATTAAATAAATAACTATTATCGAGGAGTTGAAACAGAAACAGGACGTTTGGTCTAGTGGTATGATTCTCTTAGGGTGCGAGAGATTCCGAGTTCAATTTTCGGAACGCCCCTTTCAATTCTTTTTTAAAATTCCTAATGGGCCAGGTTTCACTAAAGCCCAGAAAGGAGCTAATCAAAAGGTGTCATTAATAACATCAACTAAATCTCCACTGATCTTGACTATATTATTATAAGTTGTCTGATTTATTAAATCAACAAACAAACAAAGGAGGAGTCTAAGATTTGATGATTGTTTGTGTTAGTCTTCTTTCTCGAATTGGTACTTGGTAGTATTCGTGAAATACAAATGCTCAAAAAAAGAAATAAACAAAAAAAAAATGAGGTATATCAATATTCAAAACAGAACAAAATGGAAAAGTGGACTTATAATACATCTGATTGTTGTAAACTAGAGAATTTAGGGAGCGAAATCTCTTAGTCTTATTGATGAATGTCGAGGTTACAAGTATATATAATAGGAGTACAAAGGCTAAAGCCCATAAAGTAATCAAGTACATAACATAGGCCATGGGCCGTAAAGTAATGGCCGATGGGCCGTACATGCGCG
>NC_025702.1:441003-451462 GCF_000633955.1 Camelina sativa | reverse complement strand
ACCGTAAATCCAAATTTTCTCTTATGGCCAGACTTATTAGATATCTACAAGTCGTTGCATCCATCACAGCGGAGTATGTCTCCTCATAATCTATGTCGGGTCTTTGAGAGAATCCTTGTGCTACAAGCCGTGCTTTGTATCTCACTATCTCATTTTTCTCATTTCTCTTTCTTACAAAGACCCACTTGTGTCCAACTGGTTTAATGGTAGGTGTCGTTCTTAAGATCGGACCAAATACACTTCTCTTCTTTAAAGAGTTTAACTCCACATCAATGGCTTCTTTCCATTTAAGCCAATCTTTACTTTGAGTGCACTCTAATATGGATGTGGGTTCTAGATCCTCATTTATCTCAAGTGCTACCTTGTTTATAAATATTTCATCAATGTCGACATTTTTCCGGTTCCATTTTATTCCAGACATTATGTAATTGATTGATACTTCATTGTTATCAATTACTTCAGGTTCATGAGGTTCAGCATCCTGAACTTCACCTGGTACATTAACTATTTCCGCGGCCATGTCTGGTTTTTCTATAATTCCCTGAACCTCGGTCTGTTTTGCACCTTTAGACTTTCGAGGATTTTTATCTTTGGAACCTAACGGTCTACCTCGTTTCAAACGTGGTTTAGACTCTGTAGCAACTTGTTTATTGTGTTCCTTCTGAACATCAATACGTACTGGTGCATTGCAAGCTGGTATGTACGATTTTGTTACTCTCTTTGGGTCAGCAAAGGAATCTGGCAATTGATTAGCTAGCTGTTGTAAATGTATAATCTTTTGAACCTCTGCATCACATGCTAGAGTTCGAGGATCTTGCCAATTTAAGGATGTTTGATTCCATGTTAATTCCTTGACCAGCTTGCCGGTCTCACCACCTAACATAGGGAATTCGGACTCAACGAATTGACAGTCCGCGTATCTGGCCTTAAATAGATCTCCTGTCAATGGCTCAAGATACTTTATTATGGTGGGAGACTCATATCCCACATATATTCCCATCCTCCTTTGAGGTCCCATCTTAGTTCTCTGTGGTGGAGCAACGGGTGTATAAACGGCACAACCGAATGTTTTGAGATGGGATAAGTCTGGCTCTTGACCCGATAATAGTTGGGATGGTGAATATATGTGTTCACTAGATGGCCTGATGCGTATGAGTTCTGCTGCATGTAAGACCGCGTGTCCCCAAGCCGACACAGGAAGCTTCGATCTCATTAACAATGGTCGAGCTATTAATTGTATACGTTTAATGAAGGATTCAGCTAATCCGTTTTGTGTATGGACATGTGCCACAGGATGTTCCACACTCACCCCCATGGACATACAGTAATCATTAAACGCTTGGGATGTAAATTCACCAGCATTATCTAGACGTATAGTCTTAAGTGGAAAGTCTGGAAAATGTGCTCTTAATCTTATGATTTGAGCCAACAGCCTAGCAAATGCTAGGTTCCTTGTGGATAACAAGCAAACGTGAGACCATCTGGTTGATGCATCGATCATAACCATGAAATATCTAAACGACCCACATGGTGGGTGTATTGGTCCACATATATCACCTTGTATCCTTTCCAGAAAATGTAAAGTCTCTTTTGTGACTTTTACTGGTGATGGTCTTGTGATTAGTTTCCCTTGTGCACATGCTACACAAGTGAGATTTTTAGGGAAAACTTTTTTCTCTTTAAGGTTGTGCCCATTCGAACTCTTAATCACTTTACGCATCATGTTCGAACCCGGATGGCCTAACCGGTCATGCCATAGAGTGAATTGTTCAGTGAACATTTTGTGCTTTGCCAAGTTAGCTTCTATCATGTTTATCTTAGCATGGTATAAACCAGTGGCTAGTGCAGGTATAGTCTCTAGGACCTTCTTTTGGCCATTTACATTTTCTGTAATGTATAGGAATTCTTTAGTTCCTTCACCCTTGGTTTCAACATGATAACCATTTAATCTTATATCTTTAAAGCTCAATAAGTTTCTCTTAGAGCTGGGTGAGTATAGGGCATCACTTAGTTCAATGTGTGTGCCGTTAGGCAACAAAACGTGAGCCTGGCCGTAGCCTTCTATCATGTTGGCTATACCCGCAATTGTACTAACATTTGCACTTTTCATTATAAGATTTATGAAATATCTTTTGTCTCTTAGTATAGTGTGGCTGGATCCACTGTCCACTACTAGTTCACTCATGTCCTTGGCCATTTCTATAAAATAGGACATAATTTTGTATTTTAATGAGACAATTATAAAATAAAAGAACCATTGCATTTAAATTAAATAATCATCCAATACAATAAAAGAAAATAAAGCATAAAAGCATTGAAATTAAACCGCTTTAAAACGAAAATCAATCATCTTGAAAACAATCGGAAGTCTCTAGCAAGTCGTCATTCTCATGATCGAAGTCTTCTTCATCATCGATGTACGCATAGTTGGCTTCCGGGTTTTTCTTTAGAACTTCTTGGTATGCATCAATGAGGTGTTTGGGAGTTCTACAAGTCTTGGACCAGTGGTTTGACATACCACATCTGTGGCAGACCGATTTGACCTTGGTACGTGGTTTAAAGGACGTACGGCCCTTACCACCACGTCCGCGGCCTCCTCGGCCGGCCTGTCCGCCACGGCCACTACGTCCTCTGCCACCACGGCCTTGGCCGTAGTGTCTTTCTCTGTGGACGTAGTTGGTCTCATGGGGCACTTTGGGCTCCTTAGGCTCCATTGTAGTTTTCTTTCCCAAATCAACCTTATTTGCTTCCGGTAATGGGGCTGTACCGGGAGGTCTCATAGCACTGTTCATCAGCAGCAACTCATCATTCTGCTCAGCTAGCAGTAAACATTCAATGAGTGCCCCATAATCGGCAAAGCCTTGATGCCGATACTGTTGCTGAAGAACTCTATTGTTAGGGCTGAAAGTAGACAAAGTCTTTTCTATCAGTTCCCTTTCAGTCACCTCTTTTTCACATAACCTAAGGAGTGAGACAATCCTAAAAAGCTCAGAGTTATACTCCTCCACGGATTTGTAATCCTGGATCCTTAGGTTCTTCCAATCAAACTCGGCCTTTGGAAGGAGCACCGTCTTTTGGTGCCCGTAACGGCGTTTAAGCTGTGTCCAAAGGGCGAGTGGATTGTCTATGAAGAGGTACTGGCTCTTGAGACTCTCCGCAATGTGATGGTGCATATTTTGGAGACACTTGTTCTTTTTCTTGTCAGTGCTCTCAACTTCCTCATCAATGCAACCAGCAAGGCCGTTTGACCTTAGGTGTATTTCGGTGTCTTTCACCCATTCCAAGTAGTTCTTTCCAGAAGCTTGCAAGATGGGATAGTCTAGGCTTTTGAGGTTTGCCATCTGAATATAATATAGACAACCGATAGTTAGCATGCAATATTTGAGATCGAATCATGCAACAAATATTTATTCAGGTCATGCGGTATTTGAGACCGAAACATGCCTTAGGCCATGCGGTATTTGAGACCGAAACATGCCTTGGGCCATGCGGTATTTGAGACCGAAACATGTCCTTGCCTATTATAGATTTCGTATGGTTTAAATTCATGCATGCAAAGACAACAAAATCAAATATGTATGCATGCAACAGTTTCCTTATTTCTAGATAGGATTTCCTTTTTCTTAAATTTCTTTTTAGTCTAGGATTTAGTAAATATTGTTTTTAGGGTGTTTTAGATAATTACTATAACCGATTAGGAACTGATCCTAATCATAGTTTTAATTTCCGATTTCAAAAGTTTTAGTTTTAGAAAATTAACAATCTTACTAAAAGCTTAATCGGATTCACCCTTAATACAAGTTTATCAAATTCGGTTTTGAGTTTTAACAATCCTAGAACATGATTCATGCAGCCGAAATTTACATGAACAATTTATGCTTGAATAGGTCCTATCTTTATACACGAACCGATTTCAATATGATGCATGAATGATCCGGTTTTTAATATCCTAGAACATGTTTAAACAACAAAATATTTCTAGGTTCTTATGCATCACAACAAGCACCAAACAACCAAATTTAATCCATAATATAATTGGTTTTAATTCTCAAGGAATCTAACAACCTAAACACCAACCGATTTTAAGTTTTAGGTTTTAGAGATCTTAAACTTTGTTGGTTGTGTACTTGTTTGTTTTAGGGTTCTGTATGTTTAAGTCCAAATTCGGATCATAAGGTTTTAAGGGGGTTCGGCCATATTTTACCTTTCACCGATCTGGATCTGACTGGATATGGACCGGGAGCTAACAGACCTCGGTTTTAACTCTCTCTCGCACACGGACCACGAACAAGACCACGAACTGGATCACGAACAGAACCACGAACTGATCACGAACAGAACCACGAACTGGATCACGAACAGAACCACGAACTGGATCACGAACAGAACCGTGAACTGCTTCCGCGGACAGAACAACGAACAGCTTCCGCGGACAGAACAACGAACAGCTTCCGCGGACAGAACAACGAACAGCTTCCGCAGACAGAACAACGAACAGCTTCCGCGGATCACGAACAGCGAACAGCTTCCGCGGATCACGAACAGCGAACAGCTTCCCACGAACCGCTCCTTTGTACTTCTCTCGTCCGGAATCACGAACCACGAACACACGAACTCACCCCCGAACACGGACCACGAACTTTGGTCAAGCTGTCGATAGAAGCTTTATCACGAGCTTAAGGTATGCTCGTGAACAAGGAGATCTTCGGACAGAAAGGTGTTTGATCTCGGATGGAAGCAAGAACGAAGATGGTTTAGGGTTTGTGAAAGAGAGAAGAAGATCGGCGGCTGCCTTAGGGTTTTAGGGTTTGGGAAGCGGCGGCTGTTTTTAGGTTTTAGGGTTAGAGGCTATCGTGCTGATAACATGTTGTAAACTAGAGAATTTAGGGAGCGAAATCTCTTAGTCTTATTGATGAATGTCGAGGTTACAAGTATATATAATAGAAGTACAAAGGCTAAAGCCCATAAAGTAATCAAGTACATAACATAGGCCATGGGCCGTAAAGTAATGGCCGATGGGCCGTACATACGCGGACCGGTATATGGGCCGAATGGCCATGTCCTAACGGACTGTGAGCAGGCCGGTCTATAGAGTCCACAAGTGTTTTACAACACTGATCCTTTAATTCGTCGTCATTGATATCATTAGATTAAAAGATAATCAATAAATCAAGAACAATTGCAAAATCGAATTCCATTACAAAAAAAAAAAAAAAAATTAAAAAAGCATTTGATGACATAAAAAAAGGGCTCTCTGACTTGTTCATTACAACCACAATAAAAAAATTCTCTTTTTTTTTTTTTTCCCGATTATACAGAAAAACAAAGAAATAAAATGAGGAAAAAAAAACAAGGATTTGAAAAATCAAGCTCGAGATCTCTCTCGGTCTCCCTTGCCACGCTTGGAGTATCGGTGTTTATCTTCACTGACATCAGCAACCACCACCGGTGGTGATCGCTCGTACCTTGATGGCTTCCTCTTGAAATGCCTGTCTTCGTCGCTCGACTCATAATCCGCTACTTCTATTTCCTCCCGACTGCTGCTGTGTCGGTGAACCGATGTTCCCACGGCGACGGCTGCAGGCGGAGAAGACGATGATACTTTTCTTCTTTTACCGGAAGATGTTTCTTCCTCCGGAAAGCTTATACGAGCGAACACGCTTGACTTGTGACTATTATCAATCATCTCTGCTTTAGCCGCTGCTGCAGCAGCTGGTGGCTCCGATGAACGAGGTTCCGATCTCTTGCGGTGGTGATGCTGGCTGCGTTCCGAATCACCACGGTGGTGACGGTGGTCCCTGCTTCTTTCTTCTTCGCGACGGTCGCGAGTGCGGTCTTGTTCACGGTCTAGGTCTTGGTGACGAGAAGACCTTTCACGGTCGCGTTGCCGATCTCTTTCTTCGGGATAACGATCGGAATTTCTCTTGGAATCGCGCGACGGAGATAAGTTTTTACGCGGTGGCGGATGCTCTGGGGATTGTCTCTCCGGTCTTCTCCGACGGTCGTAGTCGTGACTCGGTGGCGGAGGTGCTTGCCTCTGTAAAAACATTCGTTTAAACCCCAATTAAAATTACAAAATAATATCAATGTAATAAGATTCGGGCCTTAAAAAGTCAAGTAATTGGGCTCTATAGCCCAATGACCACTAGCCTTGCGAATCTAATAAGGCCTACTTTAAAAGATTCTTTCAATTTTTTCTGCCATCGGCCATACTAATTGTTTTTTATTTTTAAGTTCAGATTGCAAAATTCTCTATAGATTCTATAAACCCAAATTTTAATATATTTTTTCAGAAAATTATATTTGTGAAAATAAATAAACATATCATTATTTACTGAAAATAATTCCCTAGTTTTTTTTTTTTTTTGAGAAGTGTGTTTTGTGTGGTTGATGAGCAAAATAAAGAGGGCAAAGCACTAGTAAACACAGATAAGAAGAGAAGAGGGAGAGAGAAAGATAAAGATGAGACCACAAAAGGAGACATACAGATTTATTAGGGTTGATGGATGATGCAGAGGCTGAAGTCCCATTGTTCATCATCATTCTGCTATTCTCTCCTTCCCTAAACATCTTCCCGCTGTTTCACAATCATACATACACAACTCACGTTTAGCTTTTAGTATCTTAATTAATGTCTACTAAAATAGAGTTAGTATTTTTTACCCTTCAGTTCGTCTCTCGTTTTCACGTTTTCTTAGCATCTCAGCTTTTCGGGCTTCCGCTTCATCTCTGCCCATCATGGCACGTTGGAGATTCATGCGGTTTCCCATTTCCGCTAGGTCCCTGCACATGCACACAAAGTTCCCTCATGAGACTATAATTGAGACAGCTTTTATTGCTCTTCTTTGATAGAACATTCAGTGAGTGTTGGTTTACCTGTGAGGTGGTGGTATATTAGGGAACCCAAATCCTTGTGCAATGAACGGATCTGGATGCATCATATTCATACCCCCACCAAATCCCATGTCCATTGGGTTTAATCCGTAACCCATAAATGGATGCATTGCGCCTGGAAAAGGGCCTCCAAACCCATTGAAGCCGGGGTGGTGGAAGCCATTGAAGCCTGGTTGAACACCGTTGAAGCCTGGTTGTACACCGTTGAAGCCAGGTTGCATGCCATTGAAGTACTGTGGACCTGGTCCCATTGGCATCATATAGTCGGGGCCTGCTAAATCTGGCACAGGATTCCATTGCATATCTGCAACAAATCACAAAAACAAAAAATCATCTTTTAGGCCTCCCTTTCAATTCACATAGACTTTGAAAATGACAATAAATGACCTTCAGCATGGGAAAGAAAGCTTTTACCATTCCCAGGCACTCTGGCTTTCTTTTTCTTCTTTTTTCCTGTACAAAGACAAAAAGAACGTCTTACATTGATGAACAGCAACTAGAGTGTGGTCCAGGTTGATTAATCTCAAAACGGAAGATCTGAGTTGGACTATCAGACTATCATTCGCAAAGTCCAGCGCAGCTAATATTAGGACATCTATCTTTTACCTGGCTCTCCAGTAGCAACCTGCTGCTGCACTTCTTCCTTGGGGGCTTGCGTATTCAACTTTGAAACTGTTGCTTCTTTCACAATCACGGACCCTTGAGTGCTTTCACATGCATCAACTGGCTTTTCCACTTTAACTTCTGCAGATGCCCGAGGGGCACTTGTGATCTCTGCAACTTCCATTGGCGGCTTTATGGTTGAAGCATCGTTATTGTTACTAAGTACTGGTTTCTTCTCACCTTTAGATGCAACGGACGTAGTAGGAGATAGAGCCTTGGGAGGTGGACAGCGTGCAGACTCCAAATCTATATTATGTCCATGATGATTCAGTAGTGAGGACTAATCAAACGAAGTACAAAAACACATGAATGTAAGATAATGACAGACCTGGGATATGGCCAACGCTGCCGGCGTTCTCAGTGCTATCATTTCCAGCTTCCAAAATACGATTTATGGTATCCCTGAGGGTCTTGTTTGGTAGAAGATCGTCAGCAAGTACATCAGTTGCTCCACAAACACACCTCGACTTTGAAATAATGTGATCTCTGATACCTGAATTGCATATAAATTGAAGTGAAAATAGATGCATATGTAGAACTGACTGGCAACGGTCAACAAAAGGTTTTTGTGGAATAGCAGAATGCACTAGAAGAACTTACACTTGTCACAGAAGCTCTGGTAACAACATTTGCTTGTAAGCGCAGCATCTCTCATCACTTCTTTGCATAATGGGCATTTTAGCTCAGGCGGAAGTTCTCCTACAGAGCGTGTTGTTGATGGCAACCCCTCCATTTCCTTCTCAAAAGCATCCCTGAATTTGTTATAATCATTAGAATTATGATCAGTATGAGCGAAGAAGTATCCAATAGCAACATTCCCAAACTGATTCAGCACAACGTACTCATTTGGTTTAAGAACTGCAACTGCGCCACTTGGCAAGGAATAAGAACCATCTGGGGTCGCCATCAACATGGACTTGGGGATACCAGTAGGTGGTTTAACTCTCTTAACATCATAGTTAGGGTCACCATTTGTGGGGCAATGCTGAATAAAATGTCCTGAGGTAGTAAACAAAATGCTCTTAACACTTTTTATCTATGATATTTAAATACGTAAAAGCGAGAGAAATATAATGATTCTCAAAGACATACCAGGGACATTGCAACGATGGCACACATATCCTGGAGGTGGCGTTTTCCTTTCCATTCCTATCGAAGTCAACAAACCAAACTAAGTATCTTACAACTGGATGCAAATAAAACAAATTATAAAATCTTTTCACACAAGTTAATGAAGACATTCCAGAATTCAAACAAAACCAAAGAAGAAAAGAAAGTATAAATTACCAAAACCACGTCCATTCATTCTTCCAGTCATACCCCTTCCGTAACCTCTCCCAGCACCAAAAGTATCTGGACCTTGTCTGTTACATTGAATAAAATTAAGAGGGCTGTTAAACCTTCTCACAAATTCAACAGTTCTACCTCCACCATTTCTGGAAAATTGCTTACCGTTGCCAGTCAAGTGCTGAAGTATCAATCAGCGCCTGAATTTTGCTTTCTTCATCTACTTTCTCGTCTGCTGGTGCAAGATCAGGACATGGATTAATATGCTGAGCATCTTGGGCATCAGGAATGGAATATAAATCAGTCCCAAACTCGTCCCACTCATCTTCAGGCTAAGAGGTGAACAAAGATGAAAATCAGTACTTTTGTAGTTCGAAAATTAGGTGCAGTCAATGCCATCATAAGCTGAGAAATGATCATTATAATCAACTTACATATTTAGCTGCAGATGAATCGGCAACAGGTATATTGTTGGTTTCAGCCTGAACGTTTTCCACTTTATTTTCGATTCTAGGCCTGCAAAGTAAAGATATTTTGCATGAGGATCTCAATGTTTCTTAATAAATCCGATAGTCTAAAATAACTAATTTATGTTGAGCTTAAGATGTAGCAGTAAGATGCAGTTTTTAAAAATATTTTGGCGAGTCAAGATAAACAGCTAAAATAAGTAGACCAAGAAAATAGAAACTAAAGATCTGAGAAAGTACTCTTGTGTAGTAATAACAGTGATGCGAGGGCGTCCAGGAACACGACGAATAAGGACCGATGTATTCTTTGGGATTAACATTGCTTCATCCAGATACTCTGAAAATTCAAAAGAGAGAACATGTAAAGGCCACTGAGTACAAGCAATGTTGGCGAGACGCAGGATACCAAAGCTTCCCAAGAAATTCTAGAATCCAGATTCCAACAAACTCTTTCATATTAATAGTTAACCAACCAAGACAAATCTACCCTAGCATATTATTATCGTAAATTTAAAAGTTAGCATAGAGAATGTAATTAAGTTGATTGTCTCATAGCTGCAAGCATATAGCCAACTACTACCAAAAGCAACCAAAAGAAAACACTTGATTTGGTAACAGACCATATAAGAATCTGGCAATAAACAACACCAAGTTCACGCAGCAAACTAACATCTGACATATAGATCAGGAAGAGACAGTTATTGACGTAGCAAACTAACTATCAAAGAGAGAGAGAGAGAGAGAGAGAGAGAGAGAGAGAGAGAGAGAGAGAGAGAGAGAGAGAGAGAGAGAGAGAGAGAGAGAGAGAGAGAGAGAGAGAGAGAGAGAGAGAGAGAGAGAGAGAGAGAGAGAGAGAGAGAGAGAGAGAGAGAGAGAGAGAGAGAGAGAGAGAGAGAGAGAGAGAGAGAGAGAGAGAGAGAGAGAGAGAGAGAGAGAGAGAGAGAGAGAGAGAGAGAGAGAGAGAGAGAGAGAGAGAGAGAGAGAGAGAGAGAGAGAGAGAGAGAGAGAGAAATGTGACAAAGGAATACAAACCTTCGTTAGTTTGGGCATTGGAGACGACAATATCAAGGTCTTTACCAGTGCCCAAATGCTTAGTTTCGAAAATTTTGTCTTTGAGAATACCGACTGATATAAAAGGACCATCCATG
>NC_025702.1:424938-440268 GCF_000633955.1 Camelina sativa | reverse complement strand
GGGGGGGGGGGGGGAAGCTCTGATTGCGCCGTAGATCTCTCCAACGCTCCTCTCCTAAGGTCTTCGCAGTTACAAAACCGTCGCAAAAGAATCGGATGACCGTGGCTTCACTTCGTAAGATCCGGTAGCTACCTCCAAGCTTTGATGAATGAATCAAGGGTGAGATTGAAAAAGGAGGATCTACAGGATAATAATCATAGAAATCGAGGAGCTGAGCGGTGTGTGTCTTCACGAGAAAGAGATCGATCTCGAAATCTAGGGTTTCGACTCAGAAGAGCTCTCTCTCTTTTTCTCTCGATGTATCTTGTTTTTCTTTTTTTCTTTTTGTTATCTTAAAATTCCCACAGAGAATTTCCTTAAATAAAATAATTAAAATCTTATCTTATGAGGAGTTAGCCCCCCCTCCCATTTAGGCATTTACTGCAGTGGGAAATATGAACCGAACCACGGTTGGTTTTGTTTGTGTGTTTTGTTTTTTTCCTTAGTAAAAAGAAAGGGCCCATTAAATGACATATTAATTTACCTAATTTCCCATTATTGACATTTTTTCCAACCAATTTATATATATTTTTTATACTAAATTTTGAACTCATACGATATTATTTAATATATTTTGGTGAATATTATATTAAATTTCATACCTAAAAATTTACACAATCAGTATAAAAACACTTCGAAATTAATTGTTGTCTTTGGAGAATAATCAAAACATTAATTGGGCCTAGCGATGTTAAGAAGGGCTTAAAGTTATAGGGTTGGCCCGGCTCGTTTAAATATCTTGGACCCGTAACTCTGTATTTTTGTTATTAATATTTCGAGCTCGTCTAGGGCCGAGTTGTGCAAAAGTTCGAGCTGGCCCTGTTTTATTCTTCTTCAATCTTCTATTTGAAAACGACGACGTTTTAGTCTAGGTTTTTTTTTAGGCAATTTTTTTTTCTTCCTCCCAACTCCCAAGCACCATTGACAGACCTCTCAAAATCAATTCACTCACACGATCTTCGTAGAAATCAATTCGCTCTAATTGAGATGATGGAGAAACTAGGGATTGAAAGATGAACGAATCCAAAGAAGAGATTGGGGAACGAATAAGGAATTTTCCTGAGATCTAAGGGCTTATTAGATTCAACTTCAAGAAGTCCAAAACAGAGAAGATAATCGCATAGCAGAGACACCAAGGCTCTGGCTTCGATTCCACGACCACTACAAAGTTTATCACTCAACTCATCAATAATTAAATAATACGTTTAGGAAGAGAAAATAAAATAATAATTGCAAGGTCATGACTGACCAAGTTTAGGTTCGTTAGTGTTAGTTTTGTAGGGCTCAAATTCAAAATTGGTTTTTGGAGGGCCGAGCTTGGACACGGTCGGGCCGGGCTGGGTTTATAAACCCTTTTTAACATCCCTAATTGGGCCCTAGATTTTGTTTATTAAGGCCCTTTTTTTTATTTTTGATCAAAGTGTTTTTAAAAAAATGACAGATCTCAGTATAACAAAAAAAAACAGTATGGATGAGTGGAGCGATCCTCTGTCTGGGGAATCGGGACCGTAGTTTGGTCTCTCTCTCTCTCTCTCGTTCAGGCTTGAGGCGGAGAGAAGAGAGACCAATAGACCATGATACGACGAATCTCCCTGAGAGCTTCTCGATTCGCTAAGAACTCGTTTCTCAAATCGTCTCAATTCCACGGCGAGTCCCTCGATTCCTCCGTCTCCCCTGTTCTCATTCCTGGCGTTCATGTCTTCCATTGTCAGGTAAACACAACAACTCTTTCGTAAATCATGCTCTGTTGATTCGAGAATCGTAAATCATTTTCAATTAATACTCTCTGGGGTTTGGTTTGTTTGTTATGTTGAATGTTAGGATGCTGTTGGGATTGTAGCAAAGCTATCAGATTGTATTGCAGCTAAAGGCGGAAACATTCTTGGCTACGATGTTTTTGTTCCTGAAAACAACCATGTCTTCTACTCCCGCAGGTTTTGTTTTGTTACCCTTTTTTTTTGTAACTTTCTCCCAAAGCTATAGACTTTAAATTATTAAGCTCTCTTGATAATGAATGAATCGAGGAGTGAAAGGTCATGTTTTGATGTTTAGTTGTTTTGAAAAAAAAAACAAAATGATTTCTTTTGACAGCGAGTTTATCTTTGATCCGGTTAAATGGCCGAGAAACCAAGTTGATGAAGATTTTCAAACCATTGCACAAACATATGGTGCCTTGAACTCGGTTGTCCGTGTGCCTTCTATAGATCCCAAGTATAAGATAGCCCTTCTACTCTCAAAACAGGTATTCAAATGTTCGCAACTTCCTTTTTATTACATTTTCTTCTACTCTTTTGTATGTCCTCCTGAATAGTATGTGATTCTATATACAGGATCATTGTCTTGTCGAAATGTTGCATAAATGGCAGGACGGGAAACTCCCCGTGGATATTACCTGTGTGATAAGGTGAGCTTATACAAGTTCCCGTTTTCATCTGGCTGACTCAGTAGTATATCTAGTAGTGTCTCGGATGCTTATGCTGCTTGAATATTTTTTTTGTGTTTGTAGCAATCATGAAAGAGCTTCAAACACTCACATTATGCGGTTTCTTGAGAGGCATGGCATCCCATATCATTATGTATCAACAACAAAAGAGAATAAAAGAGAAGATGAGATTTTGGAGTTGGTTAAAGATACTGATTTCCTTGTTCTTGCTAGATACATGCAGGTAAATCAGATTTTTGGTCCTTGCCTTATCTCTATCCTTTTAATTCTTTGATCAAATGTTTAGTAGCAATCATGTTACTAAGCAGTCATCGTCAGCCTTCAGATGAATATTACTANATTTTCCTGAGATCTAAGGGCTTATTAGATTCAACTTCAAGAAGTCCAAAACAGAGAAGATAATCGCATAGCAGAGACACCAAGGCTCTGGCTTCGATTCCACGACCACTACAAAGTTTATCACTCAACTCATCAATAATTAAATAATACGTTTAGGAAGAGAAAATAAAATAATAATTGCAAGGTCATGACTGACCAAGTTTAGGTTCGTTAGTGTTAGTTTTGTAGGGCTCAAATTCAAAATTGGTTTTTGGAGGGCCGAGCTTGGACACGGTCGGGCCGGGCTGGGTTTATAAACCCTTTTTAACATCCCTAATTGGGCCCTAGATTTTGTTTATTAAGGCCCTTTTTTTTATTTTTGATCAAAGTGTTTTTAAAAAAATGACAGATCTCAGTATAACAAAAAAAAACAGTATGGATGAGGGGAGCGATCCTCTGTCTGGGGAATCGGGACCGTAGTTTGGTCTCTCTCTCTCTCTCTCGTTCAGGCTTGAGGCGGAGAGAAGAGAGACCAATAGACCATGATACGACGAATCTCCCTGAGAGCTTCTCGATTCGCTAAGAACTCGTTTCTCAAATCGTCTCANGAGCAACGAGTCACTTTGTTACCGAGGAACTTGATTCAGGGCCTATCATTGAGCAAATGGTAACTCATCTGTCAACTAGTTGATTGGTAGTATTTGTCATTATCAATGTACTCGGCAGCTTTCTCAATTTNCGTCTCCCCTGTTCTCATTCCTGGCGTTCATGTCTTCCATTGTCAGGTAAACACAACAACTCTTTCGTAAATCATGCTCTGTTGATTCGAGAATCGTAAATCATTTTCAATTAATACTCTCTGGGGTTTGGTTTGTTTGTTATGTTGAATGTNGGAGCTTTGTCCAGAAGTCTGAGGACCTAGAGAAAAAATGCCTCACGAAAGCTATAAAATCATACTGTGAACTACGGGTATTACCTTATGGCACAAACAAGACCGTTGTATTCTAGTTACAAAACCAATGACTGATTCTCATCTGATTTTTTGTATGAACAATACAAGAGAATATTATACGAATTTTCTGTAAGATTGATGATTTATTTGCAGCAGAAAAAACTTGGGAATAGTAAGTATTTACAGGACTATCTACCGCATGCCATCGCTTAGACTCAGAGATTCCAGGGAGCATTTGGCGGCCTCGAGGCATTGTACTTTCTGGAGACTAGTCTGAATCCCACCAACCCATCTTTGCTTCTCAATCTTACTCTTGCACTTGAACTCCAAAAGACCCTGTCCTGTTTTCAAACCAAAATAGATTTCTTCGGAATTTTCCCTCTCTTTTCTGTAAGGCCATGCAGATATCTCGTCGCAGACTCCATAAACTACGCCTTCAAAAGCAACAACAAGCTTCAGACTTCCGTGTTTCAGGTAATTTCCTTTAATTCTTGTAAGAATAGAAAATGCTTACATTTGATCTTCTTAGAGAATGCCCCTCCAACGTGTTTGCTTTTGAGTTTGACCTGAGAAATTCATAGAGGTTCAAGTAACTAGTATTGAGAAGCAAATGCATTTGTCTGTTACAGATCAAATCCAGTCTGCTCAAGTACCTGAGACTTCTTGTTGATATAGACACAGACTCGCTTTATTCGCTGCATTCCTGCTATTTAAGTTTAGTATTATTAGCATCTTAACTAGTGGAACTAGTCACGAATCAGGCAGAATTTAAGAAGAATAGGATTTACCATTTCGTGCACATTGCACCAGTTCGCCCTCTAGAGGAAGATTTGGTTCCTCTAATCTATACTGACAATATACGGGCCAGTGAGAATCTGAGAAGCTCTTCTCGCAAGGTGTGATAGTTGCATTACTCCTTGCTTCCTTTGGATGCCTCACCTTTAAAGCCGCTTCTCCTCTCAATGCTGATTCATTTTTCCACAAATTCAGATCAAATCTCATCCTACTAACCCAATCAAAGCCTCAAACATCAAATTTTGAACAAAGGCCTTACCAGTTGCAGCCGCGGCTGTCAGAGTCATGAGATCTCCAGGGCTGTGGATATCGATGGAAGACCGAACCGTGGAAGCAACACAGTTGTGATCAGCACCTGCTTGCTCAGCCATTTCAATGCAGTACGAAGCCAGTAGTTCTGTTGCTGAGGCTAGAGACAGTGCCATCGTGTGGCTTGACTCTTTGCTGCAGCTTTCCTCAGAGGTTACAGACGCTAACCCAGCTGCCAGAGCAGCAATGGACACAGCTGAGTGAACACGGGCTTTCTCTACCCGCGCTTTATCTTTTTTCTTTGGAATCCTCATGTTGCTTTGGTTGGTGTGTTGCTTGTGGTGAAACCACTTTGATAATCTCCCTGATCTGCGTGCCCCAGCTGAGTACATGATCTTCTCTGCCTGCAAATACCAAGGAATCATCAAAATCAGAATTCAATAACTAGTGAAAATGTCCTACACAAGTGAAAGTGTCTGACTGAACAAAGAGAGACTCTAGGCATCAGCAGGAAAGGGGTCATACCATGAGTGGATCTGCAGCAACATCTTGGGAGAAGACTCTAAGACTGTTCTGGGAAACAGAAAACAGATCTCGCCGTTGTCTCTGCTTCTGCGCTAAAGCTTTGGAGATTTCAGAAGCAGATAGACTCCATGATCTGGACAGGAACTTCATTGGCTCCCTTGGTGTCTGAGGCTGATAAATCTGGGAGAAAATCTCTTCACTTCTCACATTTCCCTCGTCCAACTCTTCCTCCAGATTCTCTGATCCGAACAACGATGAAGAACTATCATTCCAGTCTGAATAAAACCCACCTTCCATTTTCTTCTACTCAGATTTGTAGAAACCCCAAGATGACGATAGAACTTTTCTAGATGAAGAAGGTTAATATGTTGGTTGACTCAAGGTTGTGAAAGAGAGAAGATCACCAATAAATAAAAACGACCTCTTTTCTTTTAATAACTTGGAATTGTTCAAATCCAATCGAAAATATACTAATGAAGTCTCCACGTTCTGATATAAGTAAGGCAAAAGGTTGGGAGAGACGGAGGGAACACAAATCGATGTAATTGTGCTTTGTGCAGAGTCCATTTCTTCAGGAAATGTCTCATCAAATGGACACAAAATATAGATTAGAGAAACCATAAAACTTGTAATATGAATAATTAGGAAGTAAGGGCACGATATTGTGGGGACATTTGCATAGGTTTAAGTGCCATAAGCTGTTCTTTTGTCTTGTCTTTTTGAGTTTGAGAAGATTTGAGTGGACAACTTTAACAGAGTTCGTGACTCTGCCGACCAGTTTCTGTTATACTAATTGTCATCACACAAAACCATGACACTTTTGGTATTCCTATAAAGATACTCCTCCCCCACGAGTTCATTAGTGCTACATATAAACAATTCTATATTGCTATCATTATTTTCTACAAATCTATGGATTAGCCATGTAACCAAAAGAAACAACAGTCCATTGTATGGTAATGGTTCTACAAAAGCAATTTCGGCTTTGTGCATAATGTTTTCACGTTATGCAAAACCATATGGATAATAAAAAACAAAAAAAAACCAATGATACGTTTGAAAAAACCCATGAAGTGGAATATATATACATTTTCTTATTAACAAGATAACTTTTTGTTTGTTTCTCTAAGTGGTACAATTTTGGAAGAAACTGAACAAACACCAAAACATTAAACAACCAACCAACAAGCAAACATCAAACAATCACAAACCCGTTTATAATTAATTACACTCGGAGCTCACGGGTTTCTACAGCTTCGTAAGAACCAATGAACACGTCACCGTAGATGAGTCCGGCGAGTGCACCACCAACGAGTGGTCCAACCCAATAGATCCAAATCTGTGACAAGTCTCCACTGACAACAGCTGGTCCGAACGACCTTGCTGGGTTCATGGAGCCACCACTGAATGGACCAGCGGCGAGGATGTTGGCACCAACGATGAAACCAATAGCGATAGGCGCGATGGTTCCGAGCGATCCTTTCTTTGGGTCAGCTGCGGTGGCGTAAACGGTGTAGACCAAAGCAAAGGTCACGATGATCTCCATCACAATACCTTCGACCGCTCCTAAACCGGCTGCGACTCCGTGGGTTGGTACGCTCTGCAAAAAAAAATCGGGAAACAATTCATTTGATACCCTTTAACCGTTCTTTCCTTTTTGCAACGTACTAAAATATTTTTGTCACACTATTGTCCCGTAAGCAAATGAACCAAACCGAATAAAAAATCAAAGCGAATCGGTATATAGCTACCTAATAAAACCGAACTAAAAGTTCTCAACCTAAACCGCAAAAGCATTTTCTGATAACTTAAGCAACAAACAATGAAAGCCTAACATATTGTAACCTAAAAAACTAATATTCATGATGCAAACCAAAGCGAACCAGAAAAGCAAGAATAACCACTCCTAGGCTACTAGTACATACCTTCCCATTGGTAACAAAGACGAGGAGAAGACAAGCGACGATGGAACCAAGACATTGAGCTATCCAATAGAAGAAACCTGTGATCAATGTTATGTTCCCGCCGATGGCAAGGCCAAGAGTCACAGCTGGGTTAAGGTGACCACCGGAGATGTTAGCAGCAATGGAAACTCCAACGAACAGAGCAAAAGCGTGAGCTATCGCGATGGCTACAAGACCAGCTGGGTCTAAGGCTCCATCAGAGGTCAGCTTGTCAAACGCGATAGCAGAGCCAACGCCAGCGAATACGAAGAGAAGAGTTGCGATAAACTCAGACAAGTAAGCTTTTAGAGATGCTACGCTGAATGAGTCACCCACACTTCCAACTTCGATCTTCACCATTTTTTCTTTTTGAAAATAAAAGTTTAGCTTGTGGTTGGTTTTGTTTTTTTGTTTAGCTCTTTCTTCTTTCTCTGTTATTTGGGCTTTGTATGGGCTCTTCATGTTTATATAGCGAAGAGGAGACGACAACGATGGGGCCTGTATGACGTGTCAGATCATTATTGGAAGCCGTCCAAACCGCCTCTTAATTGATTAATTCGAAGATTAGCAATATTTAAGATGGTTAGTGACAAGTGACAACTATGTTGGGATTTTAAAACATGCAAGGATAAGAATCTTCTGTTGGCACTTTGATAATTCGCATTTAAATTAAATGTTGTGTCACACCAATAATGATAATGGTCTTATTATTATGTTTACTAGTCTTTGTAATTATTTTAAATTTTTCGTACTGGATTAGATAAGTAGGGAAGTGCTAAAATATTAGTAGGGATTATGCTATGTTATTATCCTATTTGTTTTTGTTTCTTACTACTTCTTAGGAGTTGGTGGATTTGAAATACTATTTAGCAGTGCAAGACAAAAAATTTGTTAGTACGGTACGGTTCAACTGCGATATGTGCGGGATATATGTATTTGTGGGACAAGTGCGGTTATTCCAAAATAAGCGGTACAAAATAATGTTTGATTGGTGAAAAAAAATTGGCAGTGCGGATTTCATATTATTTTATTAATAACTAGTATAAGTATATATTTTCATTTGTTTTGTATTAATAAATATATATATTTTAATTTCTGAATTTAAAATACCAAAATTTATTTAAAATTAAAATTTAATATAGATATTTATTATTGAATCAGTTACTAGTTCAAACATAAAAAAAAGTACAACACAATTAAAAAACCATTATCAAGCTCTTTGATTTACAAATCTATTCATAATATCAATCTTTAGTTCCAAATTTTGGTTTAACAAACAATAATATCATAAATTATATTATATATTTTTCTAAACAACATTTTGAGTTATATATTTTTTTGTTTGTATGTAAGACTTATTAAAAATAAGTCAAAAACATTACATATAATGAGAAATAATAGTGAGAGGGAGAGAGAGAAATAATAGTGAGAGAGAGGTTTATTACTTTATTACTTTGTGTTAATAAAAAATATTTGAAGAAATATTTGCTTTTCTATATTTGTGTAAGATATATATTATTTAAATATTGAAAAGGAAGTAAAAACCTGTATTATTTTCTGTGGTTTCAAAAACCGCTGGTAAACACTATGGATTTTTGTAAAGACGGTCCACCATACAGTTTGCTCGACAAAACTGCAAAATTTTTTTTTTTTTTTTTTTGAAAAATGCTTATATGTTTTAGAAAACTTGAATGGTGACCATAGTGCGTTTTTTACTAAAAACAATTGAAAAATGCTTTTTGATGTTCACCATTCACTACCTAAGATAACTATATAAAAAAAACAAAATTAAGTTTAAAGTTTCAACTATCTGCGATTATGAAAACTTAACATCTCGAGGTTATTTTCTTCATTTTTTTGGCATTTATATAAACTTACATACATAGATTGATATATATATATATATATATATATATATGCTTATAGACAAAAAAAACATCGTAGGTGAGTCTATTTACTGGAATCTCTGCTTTTTTCATAAGTCACAAATACTAGAATAAATTTTGTAGCTTTCGAATACTACAATATTTTTTTTCCTTTTTTGGTGTGTAATCAAAATATAACTACAGTAAAACCTCTATAAATTAATAATGTTGGGACTAAGACATTTTATTAATTTATAGTGATATTAATTTATCTATAAATTAATAATTATTATTTTATAGTATAAATTAATAATTATTAATTTATAGATATATTTTTAATTGTTTATTTTTTTAAAAATTATGAATTGGAACAACTATAGCAAAATAAGATTAAACTTTCGGATGTTATAAATTTTATGGTTTAGGAATTGAACTTGTAATATTTAGAAAGCACTATTTACAATAAATTACAAATATTATAGACAAATTGACTTATACACATGAGACACATAAATTCAAATCTATGAATAATAATATCAATTCTCCTATTTTAATAATCTGTCAAATTATCAAATTGTAAATGATGCATATCTAAAAATTAAAACTTTAAATTTAATTATTTGTATGACATGTTATAAAATATTTTAGAGATATCATTATAGGTTGAAAATACAACATTACAATTGTTCTATAGAATTGAGCTTTAGGAGAAACATACACTATTATACCAGTATATATATATATATAAATTTACATAATTATTAATTTATGATATTATTGGGACCATATTTTATAAGGAGATTTCGAAAAAATTATTATCTTATTATCTTATCGAATATTGTTAATTTTTACACTGACCCGACTTGGGACCAGCAAAATTTATTAATTTATAGTGTTTATTAATTTATAGAGTATTAATTTATAGAGGTTTTACTGTAATTCTCATTTATAAAACCAAACCGATATATAAACTCGTTTAATTGTAAAATCTAAATCAAACCAATATTTAATTTTTCTTAAATAAAAATATACAGAATTTGTTTCCTTAATTTGTTTTGCTTTTTAATTTAATTTTGATTTATTTTTTAAATAAAATAATATATAAAACATTTTGATTGGTTAAGAGGGGAAGAGGTGAATAAAAAGGTTCACACATTGATTACTTATGTTTAAACGATTTTTTTTTTTTTTGTTGAAACTTAAAAGGGCTTAAACGAAGTTATGCATGTTATTATGTGATTTGCCCATAAAAAGGTAATTCTATGTTTCTTTTAGTCAAACGTGTATAATTCTGATTTCTGAATATTGAAAGGTGCTCCAACTCCACCATGATGGCAAATTAAACTATCTCTGTTAAGTGATCTATTACTTTTTTTTTTTAGCCGTCCCATTCCAATCCCACCTAATATATTTTTTTTTCAACCAAACATTAAATAGAGAAATTAAAATAGAACTCCAATACTACCACCTTATATTTTTATTTTGGGAAAAATGTCATTAAAATTTCCAAGTTAGCATTTTCGTTGATTTAAATCACGAAGTCTTCATTTGTTGAAAAAAATCCTCACTTTTTTATTAACTTCTATTTAAATCATGAAGTCTTGTTGGCTTCGCCGTTTGAAGCACAATGTTAACTGGCCAGACAGAGATATTAAACGGGGTTAATTAGGCGTTAACGAGATCCGTTAATTACATCCCTAAATCAAACCCGATTATCAATTCCTCCCAAAATCCCCAAATCACAAACCCTAATTTGTGATTCCTCCTTTCTTCTTCGATTGGATTTTCTTCTGCGAATTCAACTGATGACTCTGGCTCCACAAACACACTTCGATGGCACTCCACGGTCAAACGAAGCTACCACAAATGTCTCTGAGCTAGAACTCATCTGTTGAACTCGAAGAAGAAAAGAGAAATCGAAGAAGAAAAGAGAAATCGAAGAAGAAAAGAGATTATCGATTGGGGTTTGAAATTTAGGGAAAATGAGAATCGATATCTCAATTTGGGAGTTTTAGGGTGTTTTAAACAGCGTCGTTTTGCTATTAACGGATCTCATTAACAGATAATTAATCACATTTAATTTTTGCGTTTGGTCACTTAACGTTGTGCCTCAAAAAGCCATGTCAATAAGAGTGTGCCAATTATTTGGAAGTCAACAAAAGATTTGTGTTTTTTACCTCCAAATCTAGAGTTTGTGCTCTAAATCAACAAAAATGCTAATTCGGTGATTTTAATGATATTTTTCCGATTTTTATTTTGGTTGGGTCATCAAAAGGGTGATTAATCAATAGTAGTTATTTAGTGAAAAGGTGGGCCTAATTAAAGCCCATTAAAAATATATTCCAAAACCCAAAAGAAACAGAGCGATATTTTATTTTCCAGCTTCTTCTTCTTCTCCTTCACTCCGTCCGTCCTTCAAAGTTAAAACCCTATAAACCTCTCTGTGGGCGAAGATCGATCTCACTTTTTTCTTCTTCTTCTTCTTCCGAGCATCATCGTCTCTATCTCTTGCAATGGCTTCCAGAATCATGAACAGATCATCCGTGTCGTCTCTCAGATCCGCAATCAGATCCTTGCTTCGAAATTCTCCTGTTGGCACCGGATCTTCACCGGCTGCTTCATCCGCCGGATTTAGTATTCCGTCTAAACCCGCTGCTTCTACTCCTCTTCCCCGATTCTCTTTCTCCAGGTCTGTCGACTGTTTCCATGACTTCAATCAATCGCCTAATTTCCAAAATTTCAACTTCCCATTTTGTCATTTCTTTGATCCGTGGTGTTCATAATTCTTCGATTTAGGGTTTTTTCCATTTGATGAGTATGTGCGGGTTTTACCGTTTCCATGTAGGTGTCCATCTGAGCTTGGTTGTGTTCAGTCGCTGTTACCGCTTCACAGCACAGTGGCGGCTGCTCGGTTGACGTCTTGCCTTAGCACTACTTCCAGAAGCAGCCGAGCTCTCTCTCAGGGTACTCTCTGCTGCACCTCTCCCGACCTCTAATTCTCTTTTCTGCTCTTTCTTTCTTGTGAGTATAGCTTTTNTTTTTTTTTTTTTTTTTTTTTTTTTGGGTGCTTTCTTCTCTATTTTTGATCCTTCTTTCTGTTAGTCTTTACAATTTGTAATTCTATGTTGCAGTTTTTAAATTGACTGAGCTCACATACAATTTTGATACTTTTATGTATTCCACACATGACCTTTGGTCTTAGCAGTCGGTTTTGTATTAGAAAACTTTAAACCTTTTCTAGTCATTTACATGTGAGGACGTTAGATTGCTGTGAGAAAAGGGATCAAATTTATAGTAGCTTCGATGTTATAATTGATTGCTTATATGAAGTGTGTCAAGATCTATGATTGATTCATTTGACTATGCTTTTTCCTTATTTATGTTAATTCTTAGTTTTGTGACATTCTTACTTGGTAAGAACAGAGTTGTATTATGTTGTGTTGGTAGATTTAACGTTTGACTCATAACAACTAGGAGGATTAACCCTAGTAAAACTAGTATATATATTGAGTGAATCAGTTTCTAGGGTTGTGAAAGAGTTTTGAGCTTTAGTGCCATTGTGTCCGTCTAATTATGAGTACTTGGTTCATGCAGGCACATAATTTCACCGTTACCATGTGGGATCCTTGCATCTTTATCAAGTATGAACCTTTTTTTAGTTCTAGTAATTCAAATGAAATATTGGAATACAAGCTGTAGGATAGATAAACCCTGGAAAACGTGGAATTTAAGATTTTCATTGTGTTTTTTTGCTTTTCTTTTCTATGAACACCAGTCTAGGGAAGTTAGTTCATGATCTGCGTATAAGAGTGGCAAATATACTCTAGTAATTTGTAAAAGTGCTCTTTGTCCCAGATGGAATCGATGGCACGTGAGACGTATTTGCAGTTGTTTTTAAAGGTGGGCTCTGTCAACAATGCTTTGGTGATCATTTAGATTTTAGGAAGCTATTTTAGATGAGATGGCTTGACTAGTTTACTGTTCATCTGATTTACTTAACATTTTCCAAAGTTTCTTACAATGAAATCAATATAGCCCAAAGCATCCGTCTTTCTTTCTTCTTGGTAAATATCAGTTCCTGTTTCTGTCCTAACCTTTAATTCTCTTTCTGTTTACTGTTGTAGAGATGGGCCTTTCAGTACCAAGGTGACCTGATACATTCATGAAGATTATTACTATTGAGTGAGGAAAGTTCTTCTCTAAACTTAGAGACAAGTTCTTTGTTTGTGACTCCAGACTCATGTCATTTTCTTTTCGATTCATGAAAAAAAAAATGTAATACAATTTCACCCTTTTCCACAACTCATCTCCCAGATTCAAAGCTAGCTTGACATTATATTTAAATAACCAAAAGCTCAAATCTTAATACAATACTAAATCTGTAGTGCTACATTTTGCTCTTGAATCCAGCTAGACCCGACTTCTTTCTTTACCCCTTTTTCTCTCATTATCTTCCTAATTTGACTAACTTCTCTCCATCTCTCATGGTAAGCATAGAGATTCGACATAACTATGTATACATACTCATCCTCACCAGCTTCCCCCAACTCAATCATCTTAGCGGCGACGGTTTGGGCAGGTTTCAGATCCTTTCGAGCACTACAAGAACCAAGCAAAGCCCTCCAAGCCACACTATCATACCCAAAACCAAAATCTTGAATCACCTTTTTTGCCTGCCAAACCTCTCCTGTCTGCCCCATAGCTCTTATAAGAGAACAACAGTGCTCTATGCTTGGTTTGATCCCATACTCGTTGACCATCATCTCAAAGAAGCCAACTGTGACTTCCATTGGAACTTCACAATGAGAACAAACAGCTAAGAGATTCAAGAATGTGAACCGATCAGGTTTCATGAATCTTTCTTGTTTCAATTGATTAAAGAGCTTGATTGCCTCAGATGAATCGCCATTACGAGCATATCCAGAGATCATTGCGTTCCACGCAGTTAGATTCTTTCTAGGCATCTTCCAAAAGATCAGCTCAGCCTGCTTTAACATTCCGCACTTGGAATACATGTCTATGAGAGCACTTGCGACAACAACTCGAGAATCTAGACCGAGCTTGAGAGCACAAGAATGGATAAGGCTTCCCCATGGAACCACAGCGAGGGTGGCAATGGCGGCCAGAAATATTGACAAGCTGTACTCATCCAATCTGACTCCCAACGAATGCATTTTCTTGAAAAACTCAGTAGCTTCTCCTGATTGATCACTGTTGACATAGCCAGTCAATATAGTGTTCCATGAAGATGAATTAGGGTTTGGCATATCTGATAGAACCTGAAAGGCATTACTGAAATCCCCGGACTTGACAAAAGCATCGATGAGCTCGTTATATGTTACAGTATCTGGATTTGGCATTTGGTGGAAAAACCAAAGGCCCAGCTCGACCTTACAGTTCCTTGAGCAGGAAGCAACAATGGCATTCCAAGAAACAGTGTCCTTTTCTTCCATTTGCTGGAATACCAAAACTGCATCATCCATGGAACCACATTTACCGTACATGTCAATTAGACAGTTACCCACTACGACATTGCCTTTTTCTACGCCAAGCTTCACAGTCTTGGAATGGATACAGGCTCCAAGCAGCAAGAGACGCAGTCGTGAGCAAGCAGCTAAAGCGGCTGTAAAAGAGAATTCGTTAGGGAAGACATCAGATCTGTGGAGTTCAAGAAACAAAGAGAGTCCTTCCTGGAACCTTCCCGATTGAACATAACCAGAAACCAATGAGTTCCAAGAAATGACGTCTGGGTCAGGCATTTCGTCAAACATTTTGTGAGCATCTTCCAGCGAGTCGCTTGTCTTGTAAAACCTCATCAGGGAATTGGAAAGACGCGTATCTGAGACAAACCCATGTTTCGTGACGTAACCATGAAGCTGCTGACACAAAGAAACGTAGCCATAGTCGCCGGAGACGCGGAGCAAGTGAACAAGTGGAGAAGCATCTGGCTTGTCGCCGTCATTGATCAATTCAACGGCAGATCGTAATACGCCGATGGAACCGAACCGAGCCAGAGCAGGAAGGATGGTAGTCCATGAGTTCGAAGAGGCAGTGGAACCAACGTGACTCCTCGTTGTAAGTTTATTCGACACAGATCTTAGCATTTGACTTTTAAACAGACTAGTCCATGATGCTGCTTCATATGTATTAAAAATTCCAAAACATTTGGTAATGGTAACTCTTTTTTTTTTTTTTTTTTTT
>NC_025702.1:407884-424708 GCF_000633955.1 Camelina sativa | reverse complement strand
GTAATGGTAATTTTTTTTTTTTTTTTTTTTAATGAATCTTCTTATATTTGGGGAAGATTGCAGAACAGAACAGAGATTGAAGGTTGGGATAAAAATTGGCTTAAAATAGACATAAAAAGGTTTATATGGAAAGTAACAAATATAGATAGGTGTGTGGGAATAACAAATGAAGGGTTTGTTAATGAAAGAGTAAAAGGAATGAGAGAGAAAGGATTCCAGAGATATTTTCTGGATGAAGGAAGGTAGAGGAGAGATAGAGAGTAATTCATTTGTTCTAATCTTTTTATGTAATTTGTGCAATCTTATCCCAAAACTCATTCATTATGATGTATTTCCTGCCATGCAGTTTTTGTGTTTAGATTTGTATCAATCGGTGTTCAGTCTCCTGGAGGAGAGGATGAAGAAGGAGATGATAGAAGAGATGGTAATAGTAGGAGGTTTAGTAATGGTTCAATTCGTATACGCGGGCAATTCTTTGCTCATGAGTTATTTGATGTCACTCGGTCTCGGCCCTTTTACCATTGTCATCTTCTCTACATTTGCCACTTTCATTGTCCTCTCCCCTTTCGCCATTCTCTTCGAAAGGTTTGCCTTGCCCTGATAACTTTTTTCACATACCTTAGAAAAAACCAAACTTTTGTCTTTTCACATATTAAAATAATGGTTTGTTGTTCTAAAAAGGAAGCAATGGCCCAATGAGCTTAGTCTGAGGCTGATTGTTAAGCTAGTTTTGATCGCCTTTGCTGGGTCAGTATCATCCTCCCCCATTTGCTCTCTTTTGTTGCGTTTTAAAAGTATGATACTTCGTTTAAAATTGGCACAATTTCTTAAACAGGGTTACTCTGTTCCAGTCTCTGTTTCTAGAAGGAATCAGGTTGACATCACCAGCAATGGCGACAGCGATGCCTAATCTCGCTCCTGGTCTCATTTTTTTCATAGCTTGGATCGTTGGGTGAGTAACTAAATCCTTGTTTTAACATGCGATCTCATACGGTGTTTCCAACAGTAAGTGTGTCTTCTTTTCTGGATAGGTTAGAGAAGATGAATCTGAAATGTGTGTACAGCAAATTGAAGATCTTAGGGACATTGTTGTGCGTGTTCGGCGCTTTAACTATGAGCCTAATGCACAGCACTTCGGTAAGACTCAACGAATACGATAATGCCTCAGAATTCGTGTTTGATCGAGACAGAGTCCTCGGTTGTATCTACCTTCTTGGAGCCGTCTTTGTTTTATCAACCAACGTCGTTCTTCAGGTAAGTAACATGGCTCATCAATCATCATATAAAACCAGTTTTGATAAATTTTCTAGAAACCGGTTATTGCAGGCGTCGGCATTGGCAGAGTTTCCAGCACCGATATCGTTAAGTGCAATAACGGCATTACTAGGAGTGTTGATAACAACGGTGGTACTGCTATTACAAAACCGAAAAGCAAAAGTACATGCCACTTCATTTGTTAGTTTCGGTAACCTCGTTGGTTATTCTGTCCTGGTAAGTTTCAGATGAATCAGTCGTCGTTATACATAACATTAAGTAAATTGGTTTATGGTTATAATATTGGAAATGGCAGGGAGGGACAGTGAGTGGAGCATGTGTTAGCTTTAATGGATGGGCCATGAAGAAACGTGGACCGGTTTTGGTTTCAATGTTCAGTCCTTTCGCTACTGTTATTTCGGTTGCTTACTCCGTTTTTACATTAGGAGAGTCCGTTAGCCTTGGAAGGTAATATCATTCACACAACTCTTTTAAAGTGGTAACATTTGAGTTTCTTACTTTTTTAATGAATGATTTAACAAAAAATAAAAATAAAATTGCAGTGTGGGAGGGATGGTGTTGATGTTTGTAGGGCTATACCTCGTGTTATGGGCAAAAGGCAAAGAAGGGTTTTCAGAAATTGAGAGTTTTGAGAGTGAGTTTGTCTCTAAGAAGCCTCTACTCTCTTGATTGTTTGCTTTGTTGTGTATCATCTTCTTCTTCTTCTTCTATCAATTTATGGGAAAAAAACAAAAAATGGTAGAGAGTTGGATATCGAGTTGGATATCAATTTTTTTTTTATTAGTCAACGGGGGGGGGGGAATAGAAATTTAGAGATTTGATAGTTTTTTCGCAGACCATTGATAGAAGATGATGGATGAAGTCACAAACCATATCGAATTACAAGTTTGTTTCATAGTATGTTTTTTTTCCTTCCTCGTGAGTTAAATCAATCATCTTATAACTCCACCAAAGATGACAAGCTAATTAGCATGTGTATAATGTTAGTATACCAAATTTAGTGAACTTAGATTTTTTACAATATGTTTTAAGAAAATACCCTTTAATGTAACGTGAAATTACTCAAATTTTTACATAATTTCAAAGTTATCTTTTCTTTTTAACGTCTTTAGATAAATTTAAAATAATTTTACCTAATCTTTTTTTTTGGTAAGTATAATTTACCTAATCTTTGAATAAACAACTCCTTAAACAAACAGGAANAGTTTTTTTTTTTTTTTTTTTTTTTTGGTGATTAAACAAACAGGAAGATAATTAATAATGAGGAAAAGTTATCTTGTGAAATTTTTAAACATACATACTATTATTATTGTGGAGATGCTTTAATTAGATTTTTATACATCATCATTTATGGAACACAATCTCAATCTATATCATTTTCTCTGATCTATTTATTAATTTAAGGGTTTTTAATCAACATTATTGATTTTTATTCTCTGTAATTTATTTTGGTAAAACGTTATGAAAAGGTAACTTTATTGTGTTTTTCTTTTATATATTGAAATAAGTGATGCGGTCAATACTACTATATTACTCACTAGTCAATAGTCATTAACGTTACCAAAAAAAAAAAAAAAAAACGAATTAATTGTTTTTGCTGACGTCATAAAAATGGATTCATCAATACATACATAATCGTCCCTATGAGGAATCATTAATCTTGTGGTTACCCTTACAAATAAATATAAAAGGGTAATTTCGGAAAAGAGAATCCAAAAAAAAAAAATCAAAGAGACTCTCTCTCTCTCAATCGATCTCGAAGATTTCACCGACTAATCGGAGTTTCAATCGGAGATTAGATCCGGGAAATCACCGACGATTCCTTTCTAGATTTGGATCGGTCTATACCACTCTCTACTCTATTTGATCTTTGATCTTCTATTAATTTTTAAACTTTCTTTTTGGAATTGATCCTCTCGCGAGAAAGCTTGCAGATCCATCCATCTCTTTCTGTGATTTTTGTGGGGTTTTAGGGTTAGGGTTTTTAATTTCGATTCCGGTTGTCGAATTTGATGGCTTCGACTGCTGATTTCTTGTTGGAGGATCAAACGGATGAGGATTTCTTCGATAAACTTGTTGATGATTCCTATACTCCCACCGCTTCTTCCTCCGCTAAGGAGCTAAAATTAGACGACGGCAGTGACTCTGATGATGCCAAAGCTTTTGCGAATCTCTCTGTTGCTGACGATTTTGTGGGTGATGGAGATGTCGCGTTGAACGAAGCGGTTTTGGGGAACCATGTTGTTGCAAACGAGGGTACGAGTGGCTCGGTGGGAAAAGACGAGCCTTCTTCATCTATTGCCGCCGCGGAAGCTGTTCAACTTGTCAGCAGCGATGCCAATAAGTTAAGGGAGGATGATGTGGTGAGATCGGAGGTTGATGATATCCCACTACTATCTGAAACAACAAAAGAAAGTAATTTAGTCGACGGATCTGGGAGTCCTGGGGTTAAGGAGGTTGATTGGGGTTCGTTTTGTGCGGATTCATCTGCCAACGACGGTCGTGGGTTTGGTTCTTACTCTGATTTCTTCACTGAGTTGGATGGACCTGCAGGAGGAAATTTAGTATCTAATGATACAAACAACACAAGTGTTGGTTTAGATCATTCGGCAGGGTTTGAGCAACATCAGGGTCAAGTGCACCACGGTTCTGCAAGCGGGCAGTATGTAGATGACAGTCAATCTTGGGAAAATCTCTATCCTGGATGGGCTTATGATGCAAGCACTGCCCAATGGTATCAAGTTGATGGTCATGATGTAAGCGCTAATTCACAGGAGAGTTATATAAACTCAACAGTTGCTGCTGATAACTCGGATGTTGCTTATCTGAAACAGAGTACAACATCTACAGTGGCTGGCACTACTAAGAGTGTGTCTACTTGGAACCAGGTTTCACAAGTGGGCAGTGGATATCCAGAACACATGGTATTTGACGCGCAGTATCCTGGATGGTACTATGATACAATTGCTCAAGAATGGCGGTCTCTGGACAGCTACAACCAGGCTTCTCAAACATCTGTAACTGGTCAAGCTCATGATCAGCATGTTCAGAATGGTCATGCTCTTACAGCTATGTATCACAGTAATAGCGAGAGCAGTATGTATAATGTTAATGATAAAAACCAGACATTCAAAGCGCAAGAATTTGCTATTCAGAGCCAACAAGGAAGTTGGGACCAATCTTACCATGCCAACAACCAGCAGGCTACAAACACTTGGCAATCAATAAATGCAGGTGAACATGAGTCGGCTGTAATTTCTGATTCATTATCAAGCTTCGGAGGAAACCAGCAATTAAAACCTGCGGCGGAACAGTTTAAGCCAAATGTGATTGGAACTCAGAGCTTCATCCCTCAGCATATGAATGTGGCTAGTGTCACGCAGAATGGACCATTGAGTTTCTCAAACCATTCCTTTAGTAGACAGCAATCTGTAGGTGATGCTCAACAATCTTTTCAGACCAATCAGCTTTTCTCCCCAAGCGCAGGAAGATCATCTGATGGGCGTCCACCACATGCACTTGTTAATTTTGGGTTTGGTGGGAAGCTCATTGTATTGAAGGATAATAATGGCCTTCTGCAGAATTCATCATTTCGGAGTCAGGTTAGTCCTTATGTGTGGATTATCTTTAGTTTATTTTACACCTTGGTAAGTCTATGCCAACTACTGTAGAGCTGTTACTTTTTTTGGGTGCCTATCATTAAACATTCATGAAATATATTGTCCAATTGTAACCTCAATAAAGTGAAATATAATTCTGGTTTAACTGCTGATCTTATTCTATTTGAATTCAAAGGGAACTGGGGGAAGCACCGTCTCTGTCTTAAACTTGGCAGAAGTTATTTCAGGGAGTGCCTCTTATTCAAGTCCCGGGGAAGACTCTTTGAGCTACTTCCGCTGTCTGCATCAACAATCTCTTCCAGGTCCTTTGGTAGGAGGAAATGTTGGAAGCAAAGAGTTGCATAAGTGGATTGATGAGAGACTACTAAATTGTGAATCTTCCAACATGAATTTTTCAAGAGGGAAACTCTTAAAGATGCTTCTTTCTTTGCTCAAAATATCTTGTCAGCATTATGGGAAACTCCGATCTCCTTTTGGCACTGATGCATCGCAAAAGGTGAGCAATTCATGAGATGTCTTGTCAATTATTTTCTTAAAGGAAACATTTGTATAGGTTGTAACTTCCTCATCTTGGTATTTACACTGAAACAGGAGACGGATACTGCAGAAGCAGCAGTCGCCAAACTTTTTGCATTCGCCAAGAAAGATGGCATCCAAAATGGCGGTTATACTCCTTTTAGCCAATGCCTGCAGCATTTACCACCTGAATCACAAATGGAAGTGAGTATTTGACATTAAATCCCATATGCTCTTTCGATGAAGTTTTGTTTTTTCCTGATTAACTCATGTGGAAGATTTTCCCAGGTAACTGCTTCAGAGGTTCAGAATCTTCTGGCTTCTGGTAGAAAAATGGAGGCTCTACAATGTGCACAAGAAGGCCATTTATGGGGACCAGCACTTGTTATCGCGGCACAACTTGGGGATCAGGTCCCTTTCCCTTGGTTGCTATAGATCTAGACATATCACTCTCGTTGATGTTTTACTGACATGGTTGATGTCTTTTATTGCAGTTCTATGTAGACACTGTGAAACAAATGGCCCTGCGCCATCTGATACCAGGGTCACCTTTACGAACATTGTGCTTGCTGGTTGCTGGACAACCAGAAGAAGTGTTTTCAACTGGAAGTACAAGCGATATCCATTTTCCTGGTTCTGTAAATGTGCCTCAACAACAACCACAGGTAATACATTAACCATCTATTTATTTCTCCCCTGTCAGTCAATGTGATAGATTAAAGTGAGAAAAAATAAACTTGAAATGCAATGACAGAAAACGTAGGGTAGAGACAGTTCTCTACCACAGGGACCTAGTTCACTCTTTGATTTCAAAGGACATATTTTCTTCTGCAGCTCTGCCACAGGGAGCTTTTTAATAATGTCTCTTTGTTTCCTTGAAATTCAGTTTGGAAGTAGTAGCATGCAGTGCATGCTTGACAATTGGGAAGAGAATTTGGGTATAATAACTGCTAACAGAACCACAGGTGATGAGCTTGTGATTACTAATCTTGGAGATAACATATGGAAAGAACGGGGAGAGGTGGTTCTCTGCCTTGTTGTATTGTTTTACTTTATGGAAGACTTTATAATGACATTTAGATTACTGTTATGAATCAGATAATTGCGGCGCATATTTGCTATTTAATCGCGGATATGGACTTTGATCCATACTCAGAAAGCGCCAGAATCTGCCTTGTTGGGGCGGACCATTGGAAATGTCCTCGAACATATGCAAGTCCCGAGGCTATACAGGTGATTTTTTTAACACTGTGGATTTTAGTTATCAGAATACTAGACGGAAGATTCTATTTTGAGAATATCATGAATAGAAACTCTGACGAAATTCATGGAGTACACTATTCTTTTTCTTGTTTGATATTGTCTTGATTCGTCGATTGATCTGTACATGGGCAGAGAACAGAGTTATATGAATACTCCAAGACGCTGGGAAACTCTCAGTATATCCTGTCGTCGTTTCAACCATATAAAATCATATATGCCCATATGCTGGCTGAAGTTGGTAAACTTTCGGCTGCACAAAAGTAAGAAGATTCACTTTCCATCATCTACTCCTTGGTTAGACTGTATACGGCTTCTTGATGTCGTTCATCTGTGGCTGTTACAGGTATTGTCAAGCAGTATTAAAATGCCTCAAGACTGGTCGATCATCTGAAGGAGAAATGTTGAAACAGTTTGTTCTATCTCTTGAAGAGAGAATCCGTATCCATCAACAGGTAGAACTTACAAAACTTCTGGTTCCAATAGAATTACATAAAACAGTTGATTTTTCCGGTGTCTTTTACATCTGTTAGCTGCCTTTTCCTTTTAATGGAAATGTGCAAGTTGCCAGAAAAAGAAATTGCAACTGTGAATAAGAATTACGTCTGTGAGGTGTACTTCGATTAAAGATGTAAAAAAAGAAATTTAAACTTTATGGATATCCATACAACTGGGAATAATGTAAAGCTTCTTTTTTTTTTTACTAATGATCCAACCTAATTAGACATTTCTATTTCAGGGCGGGTATGCTGTGAATTTGGCCCCAGCAAAACTTGTTGGAAAACTTATGGGCTTTATTGATAGTGCAGCAAATCGTGTTGTTGGGGGCATGCCACCACCTGCACCACATTCAACAACTGGAAACCTACAGATAAATGAGTATCAACATCAACAGCAGGAAGCGGCGAAGTTACCATATAGTCAATCGGCTAATACAATGTCATCATTGATACCACCTGCTTCAATTGAACCCGTACATGAGTGGGGTGTGAACGGGAGGACAATGGCGGCACATTCTAGAAGTGTATCAGAGCCAGATTTTGGTAGGACGCCAATACAGGTCTATATCACTAGAAAACCATTTCTTTTTCTTCTTTTTTATCAGCAACAGATGTCCTCATCATGTAATCTCCCCATTGCCGCCTCCCTACCTCGGATAATTCTCTGAATCGAGTAGTCCTAAGGAGGCTTTCCAACTTTACCAACCAAATTGGGTTTAGAAAACCATTGCTTATTGCTGAAATATTTACCTTTTTCTGATAGGATCAGGCTAACTCCGCAAAAGACAAAGCTGCTGATGGGGTGACACAGGTGAAATCAACTCGGAGTGTCCCAAGTTCTCGGTTTAGCCTTAATGTCATAATGAAGAACGCTGTGGGGAAGTTCTTCTCTCGGCCATCTAAAGAGGTGCACCTTGCTAGATATTAAGATCGTGATGTATCTTCTTGAACTTATTCTAATCATTGTGAATCATGCTTTGGGTGAAGGCAAAACTGGGTGAGGAGAATCAGTTCTACTATGATGATAACCGAAAGATATGGGTGCAAAGAGGTGTGGAACCGCCAGCTGAGGAAGCTGCACTACCTCCTCCTCCAACGTTAGGCGCATTACGAAGCAACTCATTGGGCTATGAAAACAAATCTGACATGAAGAACGAGATGTCTCCTACTGGTGGGAGCTGGAGTAGTGGCAGCCCAACTCCGTCGGAAAGTTCGTCTGGAGCCCCACCAGTCTCACAGAGCTCGAACCAATTCTCAGCTCGTGGGCGTATGGGTGTGCGTGCAAGGTAAGCAGGCCGTTTGAGAAAATTCAGATATTAATCTGTGAAGATTATCCTGGATCCTAAATCCTAAATCATGAGCATAAATGTAGTGTCAGATTAGAATAGCATTAAGGAGAGAATATAAGTGACCTTTGATTTATTAGAGCTTTGCGTGTGAGAATATAAGTGACCATATTTTTCTTGATTGCAGTTACTAGTTGTGCAGCTAAATAATTAGTTATGATTTGTCTGATAGATTACTAAAGAAAAATGCTGCTGAATCAAATGTTCCTTTGTTAGTGTTTTACTGTAGATAAGGTGCATGCTTAGAACTGATAATTTAACTCTTATTCTCGGGGCAGATACGTTGACACCTACAATCAAGGCCGTGGAAACTCGTCGAGCATGTTTCAGTCACCTCCCGTACAATCTGCTAAACCACCAATTCCTGCAAAAACAAAATTCTTCGTCCCAGCAGCACCTGCATCGTTTGCAAACGACCAGGTAATGGAATCGGTTAGTGCTGAAACAAGACAGGAGAACTCAGGAGATGAAGCAGTAGTAGGCTCTGCAGGCGCTCCACCCCCACGCCAGTCGTCATTCCAGTCCCCTACACCATCTCCGATGACAATGCAGAGATTTCCAAGTCTAGACAACATGAGAAGAAGTGGATCAGGAATAAGCCTAGATGGTGATCTTCCTCCTGCAGGTTCAAGAAGAACAGCTTCATGGAGCGGAAGCGTCAACACCTCGTTTATGTCTCCAACGAGTGCATCAACATATAAACCAAGCCCGCTCAATAGTAGCAGTAGCAGTTTAGGAGAGGAGCTTCAGGAAGTGGAACTGTAAGTTGAAAAATCTGTAATATCAACAAAAAAAAAAACAAAAAAAAAGTTTTGCTCACTGACACTGTCACAGGTAGATCCGATGAACCAATCAAATGTTAATCCATGAGTTACCCAAAATATATGGAACACTTACTCTGCTTCTGTCAATGATAGGGGGGCAATATGTAGTATGCAGTTTGTATCATTTGCTTTTTTTTTTTTTTTCTAAATATAAAATTCATTAATTTCTTTTGTTAACAGACTTCAGAAGTTGCACAATAATATATATATTCATTAATATTTCTCTTTGTTAAATTCGATTTTCATCAATCCCAAATTTTTGTTTACCCTTAAAATTTTTTAAAAAAACAAATAAGCAAAAAAACATTGTGTCCGAAATAGTGTGGTTCAACGCGAGCTTTGGTCCGGAAATATTTCTCTCTCTCTCTCTGTCTTTTGTTTTATGTGGGCTGGCCATTAATCATTGGGCCGTGTTTTTTTTTAATAATTTATTTAGTTTGTCCGATCTCAGCTATATAGTTAATTAACGGATGAACCGGTCGGTTAAGGAGCGATCCAATGGCTACCGTTGTATTCATCAGATCTGTGTGGAGCTTTAGAAGACACAAAGAGAGAGAGAGAGAGAGAGAGAGAGAGAGAAAGGTCTTCTTCTTCTTCTTCTTCCTCCAACGTAAAAGGAANAAAAAAAAAAAAAAAAAAAAAACCAGAATCCAATTATATATGTCTTCTTCTTCCTTCCGATATATATCACATCACATCTGGATCAGTAATTTCGTCAAACACGTCGTGAGCATCTTCCAGCTAACCGATTCTTGCGTAGAATCTGAAAAAGGAAACTGGAAAATAAAGCGTAGCTGCTTAGAGAAATCTCTCTGTCTGTGTGTTCTAGCTGTCGTCACAAAGAAACGTTGCCGGAGAAGCTCCCGTTTTTGAGATTTCGTAAAATCTGTAAGTTTTTTAAGACACAGATCTTTGCATTTGATGATCCCTTCCAACAGATCGGGTCCGCCATGTTGGATGCATATATAGAAACGTTAATAGGAAGACATAACTCGAATCATACTGGAAGACAATTTTGGGGGAATACATCATCATCTATTGTGTAGGCTGTGAGATGGAAACAAAAGGCTTCAATTAGACGTAACAGTTTTTTTTTTTTTTTTTGGAAAGTTACAAATTTGGGTGGATCGGAATTTTTCGCCGACGAATTCTTCTTCTAGGTTTTGGATCGGAGTCTTAATGGCATCGTCATGCTCCACTTGATCGATTTGTTCTATAGAACTACTTCCTTCGGCATTATTAGAACTACTTGCGCGGTGTGATTTTTTTATCTCGTTTTGGATTGATGGCTTCGGCTTCTCAGTTCCTGCTGGAGGANAAAGTTACAAATTTGGGTGGATCGGAATTTTTCGCCGACGAATTCTTCTTCTAGGTTTTGGATCGGAGTCTTAATGGCATCGTCATGCTCCACTTGATCGCTTTGTTCTATAGAACTACTTCCTTTGGCATTATTTGATCCTCGCGCGGTGTGATTTTTTTTATCTCGTTTTGGATTGATGGCTTCGGCTTCTCAGTTCCTGCTGGAGGATCAAACGGATGAGGATTTCTTCGACAAGCTTGTTGATGATGCCTTTTCTCCCACCCAAGCTCAGGCTTCATCCTCTGCCTCAGACCTGAAATTCGACTACGGAAGTGACTCCGATGACACCGGAGCTTTTTCTAATCTCTCCATTGCCAAAGATCCTCCTGTGCCTGATGGAGTTGACACATTGAATGAGGGCGCAAGTAGTTCTCTGGGAATAGACGACGATCCTTCATCCACTGCCCTGGATCCTGTTCAATTTGTCAACAGAGACGATGAAATAAGATCAGAGGTAGCTGAGATTCCACTATCTGATACAGCAAAAGAAAGCAAGCTAGTTAATGAGCCCGGGATTCCTGGGGTTAAGGAGCTTGATTGGGGTTCGTTTGATGCCGATTTATCTGTTAATGACGGTCGTGGGTTTGGTTCATACTCTGATTTCTTCACTGAGTTGGATGGAACTGCAGGAAGTTTACAGGGAAAGGCACAAGGAGCTGTGGCCACCGGGGGAAACTTGGTATCCAATGATACGATGAACACAAGAGATGGTTTAGATAATTCCCCAGGTTCTGACCAACATCAGGGTCAAGTGCATCACGATTCTGCAAGTGGGCAGTACGTAGATAATAGTCAATCTTGGGAAAATCTCTACCCTGGATGGAAATATGATGAAAGTACTGGCCAATGGTATCAAGTTGATGGTCATGATGCAAGCATTAATTCACATGAGGGCTATGAAAACTCAACAACGAGTAACTGGGATAACATTTCTGCTAATAACTTGGATGTTGCTTATCAGAGACAGAGTACAACTTCCGCAGTGGCTGGCACAGTTGAGAATGTGTCTACTTGGAACCAGGTTTCACAAGTGAACAATGGGTATCCGGAACACATGGTCTTTGACTCCCAATATCCGGGATGGTACTATGACACAATTGCTCAAGAGTGGCGCTCTCTGGACAGCTACAACCAGGCTTTTCAAACTACTGGTCAAGCTAATGATCAGCATGTTCAGAATGGCAGTTCTCTTGCAGCTATGTACCATACTAGAGAGAGTAACGTACATGATGTTTACGATAAAAAGCAGACACTCAGAACGCAAGAATTTGATACCCAGAGCCAACATGGAAATTGGGATCAATCGTACTATGCCAACAATCAGCAGACTACAAACACTTGGCAATCAGAAAATGCAGGTAACGCTGAGGCGGCTGTAACTTCTGCATCATTATCAAACTTCGGAGGGAACCAGCAAGTAAATAATTTGTACAGTACAGGATCTGTGGCTGAACAGTTCAAGCCAAATGAGATTGGCGTTGAGAGCTTCATACCTCAGCATACGAATGTGGCTAGTGTCACGCAGAATGGACCTATGAGTTTCTCGAATGATTTCTATAGTAGACAGAATTCTGTAAATAATGCTTCACAATCATTCCAGAACAATCAGCTTTTCTCCCCAAGTGCAGTAAGATCATCTGATGGGCGTCCACCACATGCACTTGTCAATTTTGGATTTGGAGGAAAGCTTATTGTTATGAAGGATGACAGTGGTTCTCTCCAGAGTTCATCATTTGGAAGTCAGGTTAGAACCGAAGTGGTATTTTTCATTAGGTTATTTTACACTCCACGCAAGTTTATATTATGCTCATCATAGAACATGTATGAAAGACATTCTCCTGTTAACCTCATAAAATGAATTGTGAGAATTTTTTCAATGCTGACCTTTTTCTATCCGACTCAGAATGGAACTGGAGGAAGCTATATCTCTGTCTTAAACTTGGCAGAAATTATTACTGGGAGTGCCTCTTATTCAAGTCTCGGGGAAAACTCTTTGAGCTACTTCAATTGTCTGGATCAACAATCTATTCCAGGTCCCTTGGTAGGAGGAAATGCTGGAAGTAAAGACTTACATAAGTGGCTTGATGAGAAAATTTTGAATTGTGAATCTTCCAACATGGATTTTTCAAGAGGGAAACTTTTAAAGATGCTCCTTTCTTTGCTAAGAATATCTTGTCAGTATTATGGGAAACTCCGGTCTCCTTTTGGTACTGATGCATCGCAAAAGGTGAGAAATTCATGAGTTGTCTTGTCCGTTCTTGTCTTAAGGAAATATTTGATATGTATTACAATTTTCTCATCCTTGTCTATACACTGCAAACAGGAAACGGACTCTGCTGAAGCTGCCGTAGCTAAACTTTTTGCAAATGCCAAGAAAGATGGTGTACAAAATGGTTATGGTCCTATTAGCCAATGCTTACAGCATTTACCACCTGAATCACAAATGCAAGTGAGTATTGGACATCATATCTGGTATTTTATCTTTCGATGATAATGGTTCTAAAGTTAACATAGTCTGGATTTTGCTAATTAACTCATTTGGAAGAATTCCCCAGGTAATTGCTTCAGAGGTTCAGACTCTTCTGGCTTCTGGTAGGAAGATGGAGGCTCTCCAGTGTGCACAAGTAGGTCATTTATGGGGACCAGCACTTGTTATCGCGGCACAACTTGGGCAACAGGTTTTTATCTCTTGATTGCTATAGAACTAAGCATTCCACTGTGGTGCTTGGTGGACTGACTTGGTCGATATCTTAATTGATGCAGTTCTATGTTGACACTGTGAAACAAATGGCCCTTCGTCAGCTGGTTCCCGGGTCACCTTTACGAACATTATGCCTGCTGGTTGCAGGGCAACCAGCTGAAGTTTTCTCAACTGGAAGTACAAGTGATCTCTCTTTTCCTGGTTCCATAAATGTGCCTCCACAACCTCAGGTAATGCATAAACCATCTATTTCGTATCAGTAAGATAATGTAAAAAACTTTGAAACTTGTTGACAAAAGATGGAGAGATCACAATGAAAACTTGTACTGAGGAGTACAAAGTATTAAATTCTAAATAGGTAAAATCTATTGTTCCTTCCAAGAATCCGATAAAAACATAACCCCTACTGCTTTTCAAGAGCTTATTAGATAGGAAATAGGAAAACCCCAAATCCCGAATAAGAAAAATACAATCACCTCATGATTAAAATGCTAATCAATCAATCTCCACCAAATACTAGATATTAATTACTATGATTAGTCGAGAATTTTATAGACAGTGAGAACTCTGAGAAGACACTGCAAGAGAAGAAATATTTCTCTACATTGGGAACTACGTTACACTACCTTTGCAAACGACATATTTTCTTATGAAGTTCTGCCTGGAGAACTTGTTAGTAATGTCTCTTTGTTTCCTTGAATTGCAGTTTGGAAGTACTAGCATGCTTGACAGTTGGGAAGAAAACTTGGGTATAATAACTGCTAACAGAACAATAGATGATGAGCTTGTCATTACTCATCTTGGAGATTGCATGTGGAAAGAAAGGGGCGAGGTGGTTTTCTGCCTTGTTGTGTTGTTTTACTTCATGAAAACTTTATCATGACATTTGAACTACTGTTATGAATCAGATAATTGCGGCGCATATTTGTTATTTAATTGCGGATAAGAACTTTGATCCATACTCAGAAAGCGCCAGACTCTGCCTGGTTGGAGCGGATCACTGGAAATATCCTCGAACATATGCAAGTCCAGAGGCTATACAGGTGATTGTTTTTATAATTTTGGCTTTTAGTTATCATCATACTAGCCGCACAATTGTATGTTTATCATAAATACCATCCATGTTCCTCAAATATGTTGCATAGATACTCCAACGAAATTCATGGAGAACACCATTCTTTTCTTTAATTGTTTGATGATTACTTGATTCGTCGATTGACCTTTGCATGGTCAGAGAACAGAGTTATATGAATACTCTAAGACGCTGGGAAACTCTCAGTATACCCTGATACCGTTTCAGCCATATAAAGTCATATATGCCCATATGCTGGCTGAAGTTGGTAAACTCTCGACTGCACTGAAGTAAGGAGATTCACTTTCCATCATCTACTCCTTTGTTAAGCTGTGTAATGGTTTTCTGATGTCCTGTGTGCTTTGGCTGAATCAGATACTGTCAATCAGTAATAAAATGCCTCAAGACTGGGCGATCACCTGAAGTGGAAATGTGGAAACAGTTTGTTTCATCTCTTGAAGAGAGAATCCGTATTCACCAACAGGTACAACCTACTCTACTTCTGGTTCCAATAGAACTTCATAGAACTGTTGATTTTTTTCTGGTTGATTTACATCTGTTAGTTTTCTATTCATATAAATGGAAATGTAAAATAAGATTTACATCTGTGAGTTCCTTTCCATTGATTTTAATTGTGAAAATGAAACTCAGCCGTATGAACATCCATAAAACTTGGAATAATCTAAGGCGTAATCTTTTCTTTAATGATGCAACTTAACAATGCATCTCTATTTCAGTGCGGGTATACAGAGAATTTGGCCCCGGCAAAACTTGTTGGAAAACTGCTGAACTTTTTTGATAGTAGAGCACATCGTGCTGTTGGGGGTATGCCACCACCTGCACCACATTCAACCAAAGGAAACCTACAGGGAAATGAGTATCAACATCAACAGCAGGAAGCCACTAAGTTACCATATAGTCAATCAGTTAATACAATGTCATCACTGATGCCCCCTGCTTCAATGGAACCCATACATGAGTCGGGTGGGAATGGAAGGAGAATGGCAGTACATACTAGAAGTGTATCAGAGCCAGATTTTGGTAGAACGCCAATACAGGTCTATACCAGAAAACCATTATCTTATCACCGCTAATAAATAATTTAAAATATGGAATTTAGAAAAGATTTCCCTTTTTCTAGGATATGGCTGGCTCCTCGAAAGAAAAGGCAGTTGACGGGGTGAAAAAGTTGAAATCCTCTGGGACTGTGGCAGGTTCGCGGTTTAGTCGCATGCTGGAAAGTGTAGGGAGGGTCTTAGCTCGGCCATCCAAAGAGGTATACTGCTAAATGCTTTGGTCGTGATGATATCTCTTGAACTTATTCTAATTTTTTTGGTTCATGCTTTGGGTTAAGGCAAAATTGGGGGCAGAAAATCAATTCTACTATGACGATAATCTAAAGAGATGGGTGGAAAAAGGTGTGGAATCCCCAGCTGAGGAAGCTGCACTGCCTCCTCCTCCTACAATAGGCTCATTCCAAAACAACTCGTCGGGTTATGAAAACAAATCTGACGTGAATACATCTAATGGGAACTGGAGCTCTGGCGGCCCAACTCCATCAGATAATTCTTCCGGAATCCCACCAATCTCACACGGTTCGAATCAATTCTCAGCTCGTGGGCGTACGGGTGTGCGAGCAAGGTAAACAAATAGCTTGAGGCACTTTAGAATTATATTGTATGGAGACTATTCTGGATTCTAAACCATGAGCGCAATTGTACCGTCACATTAGGGAGGGATTATAAGCCACACTTGGTTTTACTACTAGGAAAGTGTAAAAGATGAATCATTCAGTATGAAATAAGCATAATTTTCTTGATTGTAGTTGCCGTTCTATAGCTGTGAGTTGTAATGTTTTTGAGTGTAAGTGTTTGCTGTCTTGTTAGTGTTTTACTGAAGATAATACGCATGCTTAGAGTTAATCATTTTCCTCTCTTTTTGTGCAGATATGTTGACACCTTCAATCAAGGCCGTGGAAACTCTCAGACCATGTTTCAGTCACCTTCCGTACAAACTGCAAAACCACCAATCCCCGCAAAAGCAAAATTCTTTGTTCCAGCAGCACCTGCATCGTTTTCAAACGACCAGGTGATGGACGCGGCTGCTGTTGAAGCCAGACAGGAGGACAACTCGGCAGATGAAGTAGTAGCCTCCTCAAGGGCTCCACCACCAATGATGATGCAGAGACATCCAAGTATGGATAACATCCAAAGAAATGGATTGGGAATAAGTGTCAACGGGGATCATCAGCCTCCTGCTTCCAGAAGAACAGCCTCATGGAGTGGAAACTTCAACACTTCGTTTACGCCTCCGACTAGTCCATCAACCTTCAAACCAGTCCTACTCAACG
>NC_025702.1:399898-407075 GCF_000633955.1 Camelina sativa | reverse complement strand
GATAATACGCATGCTTAGAGTTAATCATTTTCCTCTCTTTTTGTGCAGATATGTTGACACCTTCAATCAAGGCCGTGGAAACTCTCAGACCATGTTTCAGTCACCTTCCGTACAAACTGCAAAACCACCAATCCCCGCAAAAGCAAAATTCTTTGTTCCAGCAGCACCTGCATCGTTTTCAAACGACCAGGTGATGGACGCGGCTGCTGTTGAAGCCAGACAGGAGGACAACTCGGCAGATGAAGTAGTAGCCTCCTCAAGGGCTCCACCACCAATGATGATGCAGAGACATCCAAGTATGGATAACATCCAAAGAAATGGATTGGGAATAAGTGTCAACGGGGATCATCAGCCTCCGGCTTCCAGAAGAACAGCCTCATGGAGTGGAAACTTCAACACTTCGTTTACGCCTCCGACTAGTCCATCAACCTTCAAACCAGTCCTACTCAACGGTAGCAGCAGCAGCTTAGGAGAGGAGCTTCAGGAAGTGGAACTCTAAGTCACGACTCTAAGTCACGACTCAGCAGTTTTTGGTCACTGTCAGAGGTAGGAAAATTGTCTCACAGAAACCAATCCATGAGGGAAACATGGAGCTTGGAATTTACGCCGCCTTCGTCTTCTTCAGGGGCAGGCAATATATATAATGGTAGTTTGTACTTTGTATAGATGATTCTTTGCTTCATTTGGGTTTTGAGAATGGAACCAAAAGTTGTCTTCGGGAGAGTTGCAAAACTGTACCTTTTTGTTTTTCTCAATATATAATAAGGTCAAATCTGACCAATTTTTCATGTATCGCTTTCTCTCTTATTCATTATTTTTTTTCTATGTCAGCACAATGTTACACATCCTTGTATTAGTCTCTGCATGTTTTAGTACGAAACTGTTGAACTTTCCAGCCAGTAATGTCTAGATTTGCATGCAATACTTCCTGATTTGCTAAATCATTTTGCAATATCTTAACTTCAGTGAATATAGCAAGCCTCGTTTTTGTGAAACTTCAAGAGAAGCCATCCTTTGCTCTGCTTTCTCCTGGTCTAATTTTCTCTATCAATTACCTCTCAGTTTCGAGCTATATAGCTCATTGAGGGACTTTTTGATAAAGAAGTTGCTAGTTCCTCAAGTACTTAACAGCTACTGGAATTGATACCAGCAGAGAATCCGATTAAGAGAAGAGATTCTCAGGTTACGATGAACAGATTACGATTGGGGATTCAGAATTTCAGATACAAGATTGTATAAATCAACTTCCCTAGGTAAAATACAGACGAGTTATTTGCTCCTATTGTCCTAGTACTTAATCAAGATTGTGTATAAATTAGCTTTTTTTTTTTTGGCAGCACACGAAACCTTAATTGAAAAATGTATACAAATGAAGAAGATGCAATTCTGCTCTGTATCACAAGGTATAAATAAATCGGGAAAAGAATAAAAACAATAAACGAATATAATTAAGCTAGGAGTAGAAGCAAAACGAAGTTTGAACTTTGAACTTTGAAGTTTTGGTTAGGCATCTCGTGGAGCGATCCAATGTCTCCCATTAACGAAGCTCTTAGCAATAAACGGATGGGCCGAGTCATAGTCCAACGCTCTGGCCCATGAGACGCCTCTCGTCGCTGCTGCTCCTGGCCCGTAGCAATTGTACACTCCAAAAAATGCCGTCCTAATATTTCAGCCATTTATTAATTTCTTCCTATTAACGNACGAAACTGTTGAACTTTCCAGCCAGTAATGTCTAGATTTGCATGCAATTCTTCCTGATTGGCTAAATCATTTTGCAATATCTCTTAACTTCAGTGAATATAGCAAGCCTTGTTTTTGTGAAACTTCAAGAGTAGCCATCCTTTGCTCTGCTTTCTCCTGGTCTAATTTTATCTATCAATTACCTCTCAGTTTCGAGCTATATATATATAGCTCATTGAGGGACTTTTTGATAAAGAAGTTGCTAGTTCCTCAAGTACTTAACAGCTACTGGAATTGATGATCACCAGCAGAGAATCCGATTAAGAGTAGAGATTCTCAAGTCACGATGAACAGATTACGATTGGGGATTCAGAATTTCAGATACAAGATTGTATAAATCAACTTCCCTGGGTAAAATACAGACGAGTTATTAGCTCCTATTGTCCTATTACTTAATCAAGATTGTGTATAAATTAACTTTTTTTTTTTTGGCAGCACACGAAAAACATTAATTGAAATTGTATACAAATGAAGAAGATGCAATTATGCTCTGTATCACAAGGTATAAAATAAATCGGGAAAAGAATAAAAACAATAAACGAATGATATAATATAACTAAGCTAGGAGTAGAAGCAAAACGTAGTTTGAACTTTGAACTTTGAACTTTTGGTTAGGCATCTCGTGGAGCGATCCAATGTCTCCCATTAACGAAGCTCTTAGCAATAAACGGATGGGCCGAGTCATAGTCCAACGCTCTGGCCCATGAGACGCCTCTCGTCGCTGCTGCTCCTGGCCCGTAGCAATTGTACACTCCAAAAAATGCCGTCCTAATATTTCAGCCATTTATTAATTTCTTCCTATTAACGTCTCAAATCATACATTTATTAGCACTGTAAAATAATAGTTACGTACTTGCTTTTGTTGGATTTGTGGTCCCAATCGTCCCAGCCACCATGAGCGACGAGAGCATCGAAGTAGGTGTAGGCGTAGACGATACGTGAGTATTGGCCCATGGCACGGCCTACGTACAACGGACCCGTACCCGTTACCCGACAACCCACGAACGCGAAACCCGTTTTCTCCTCCGGGCATGTCCTCCCGTGCGCTGCTATCGATCCGAATCTTGACGCTATCGAATGCAACTCACAATCCTTCACCAACAAGCAACAACACATATATTATTTAATGTGTAATCATTTTCTGTATAAGACATATATATGCATTTATATTACAAGTCCCCATATATTAGTCTGTTTTTGGTAATTAGGAGTCCTTACTTTATACATGGAGCGGCCGTTACCGAAAATAAAGTCGATAGAGCCTTCAATGTAACACTCCTTGAAGTAGTGACGGCCAGCATCGTCGCATAATGTGTCTTGCGCACCGTAGAACCCACAGCCGGAAAAGAAAGCTTTATCCCCGGAGATTCTAAAAGCTACCGCTTGCCACCCTTGCATCCCCGGCAATGGAGCCGGCGCAGTATTCTTCACATATCAAAAAAAATATATAACAAATAAAAATAAAGACTCACATTTTTTTTAATGAAAGTTTTATTAAAATTAATTGCTTTAGAAATATATATCGAGTACCGTGAAGCTAATGTTTCTAGCGGAGAAATAATTAGCGTAGACGGTGACGGAAGCAGTTTGATAGGTACGTAACTGTTGACCGTCAGGGCCACGGTCCGACGCACGGTCGTGCCACTCTATAACCGTCACGTCCCGACCCGCTCCTTTGAACGTTATGTACGGCTTTGTCGCTGGAACCACCACTTTCTCTCTGCACACATGAAAAATGTATTAAGGTTGCATGTGAGCATTATATTTACACTCAGAAAAAAAAATTAAAAAATTAGCTAATTAAGGTTTATATATATATACCGGTAATATCCGGGAGCAATCTTGATAACGATACTCATGTTATTGTTCTTTGGTATGGAATCAACGGCGTCTTGGACGGAACGAAACTGAGCATGGCCGGTAAGTGAGACGGTGATGACTTTGTGACCTGAAGGACCCACCCATTTCCGGTGGTGATGGTGTTGAATCTGTTGGTCTTCGGAGGAGTTTGAGCAAGCTGCAATCAATGAAAAACGAAAACATAAGCAGTTGAATAATAATAGTAAGAGAGAAATAGAAAAAAGATAATTAAGACGGGAATTAGTAAGTTGCGCCATTGGAGGGGAAGTGTGGAGAAAGGAAACGGTCGATCGGGAGTAATTGTAAATTACGATGTAAGAAGATCGATGGTTTTATATATGTGTACTTGTTATGAAGTGGTCCTTTTTGTACGTATCAGTCGCAACGGTTATATTTTTGTGGTGGAGTGAAGGCAAGAAAGGCAAATTAAAAGACAGACACCAATAAATCTATTATCTATATGTTTTTTTGTCTTCATATGTATTACTTTATTGTTTTAAAACCAAGAAACAGAGTCCTTATTTCTCTGTCTTATTTCTATGTTTAAAAAAAAAAAAAAAGTAGACTGCCTATTAACGTGTTAGGTCGTCGTTATTTTTTTTTCTGTTTGGAATGACGTGTTTGGCTAATTATTTCAGGTCTTGAGTTTAGGGTTTGTCTTTATTTCAGATTCGACCAATGGAATAGCTTTATTGTTAATAATAAAAATAATATAGGAGCCCATGATTTACTATTTGACTGTGAATACTTGTTATTTTTCGTAGTCTATAGCTGTAGTTATATAGTATTGTATATTGGGATGCCCATAATCATGATAAGATTATTGGAAGCATGCTCTCAGTTAAGCACACTAAATGTAGCATGAGGAACCCTCTCTCTCTCTCTCTCGTTTGTATTTTATTTCTATATATATTGCACAGTACACATACACTCAAAGTCTCAAACCATACACAATTTGGATGTAATTAAATGGGAGAATATGGACAATAAAACGGGAAAAAAACGAAATTGAAACGAGAAAGGAAAATGTGATTATAAGTGGGAAAGAAGATGGAAATGGGTGAAAATAATAGAGAGAGAGAGGCTAGGACGTGAATTTATGATAGTGCGGACACAGTGCAATGCTACTTCTTAAGCATCACGTGAACCTCAATTTGGTCCCACTTCTTTCGAAAAGTAGCACTCACTCATCATCATCATCATCATTCGTCAATATATCCACAACCTAGCAACCTATATATAATTTATGAACGTTGGAGATTGTTCCAAAACTTTTTTGTTAAATCCGAATGGGACCATATAATTCTTTGATATCTGATCCATAAAATTTACAAAGCAATCGAATGCTAAAACATAATATACAAAGCAATCGAATGCTAAAACATAACATACATTCAGAACAAACCAAATCATAGTTTGTTTCATTTTAGAACTACGTACCTCCGAAGAGTTTTTCTTACAAGGGGTTCAAATTTTGTTTGTTTCTTTTTTTTTTTTTTTGTAAATTGTAAGAATTTTTCTGGTTTTATCACTACTTTATATTTAATCATAAAACCCCGCTTACCCAAAAGATATATTTATCAACTGTCATATAACAAATATAATTAGAGATACCCAAAAAAGTCTTGAAAGTGTGTAAAAATAAGTTTGAATAGTTTAGCTATAAGATACCACATACCAACTACTCAGTACACATATGGAGAACTCCTGGTTCCCTAATGGTCGTGCTTCCGCCCTGAACCCATCGAGTCACACTGCTGGTGAGAATCAAACCCCACCCCCTGATCCGCCTGACCCAGCCTCTTCCTCCTCTCTGTCCCATTTTCCTCCCCTTTCCTCTCAAAATCCCAGAAAACCAAAACTCGCACAACAAACTGCTCGCTCTCTAGAGCCTGTTGTTAAGAGTTCTATTCCCTCTAACCCTCCTAATATTGATGTCGAGATGCATCTGGTTGAATCCCCTACTGCAAACCCACCAAAATCTGTACTTCGTAACCCTAGATCTGGGATTACTCTTCCTGAGAAAATCACTATTCCAGCAAATTACACTGTGTTAACTCCTAAATCTACTTCTCCCCTCCTCACTAACAAAGCTTCTGCCTCACTATCCCAAACCACCAAGTCAAAGCCGCTCACTACTCCCATTGTGTTGCCCAGTACTGTGCAATGTGCTCCTGTTTCAGGACCTCAACCCACAATTATTTTGCCACAAGCTCAACCATTGCCACTGCCTCAAGTGCCACAAGTTAACCTGGCTCACTCGCAACCTCCTCAATCATTGCCATTAGCGGGTAAAACTTTGGTGGAAAAACTAAGAAAGTCTGTGGATAGGTCGTTAAAGAGGCTTGCTCTCGTCACAGTTACTGAAACTGGTCGACCTAGAGTTCACATCCCTGACCAAGTCTTCAATCGAGGGGCTGAGCTTCATAAGGATTTCATCATATGTTTTTTCAAAGGCAGGCCGCCTAATTACCACCAAGTTCAGAGTGTCCTGAACCATATGTGGGATAAGGGTCAACGGTTAGAGATTCATATGAACCATCTGAGTAGATCAATGTTAGTCAGGATTCCGAATGAATTCATTAGGCAAAAAGTACTAGAGAAATGCATCTGGTATGTAGGAGACTCAATGTTTCATACAATACCTTGGTCCTCCAATTACTCTTCGGAAGCTCCTGCACTTGAATCTATCCCCATCTGGATCCATATGTTTGACATACCTTTGGATCTTCGAACGACTGAAGGCATCAGTTTGATCTCTGGTCTTGTAGGGGAGCCAAAGGAAACATATGATTATACTATCAATATTGTGAGTTTGAAGATATCTCATGCTAAAGTGGTTGTTGACCTTACCAAACCCCTCCCGAGTGTAGTGGAATATACTCGTGATAATGGTCAACTCGTGGAAATTGAGGTTGCGTATCCATGGCTATCTCCATCGTGTTCTCATTGCCATGAGCTTGGACATATTGCCAGGAACTGTCTTCTTCTTCCCCCTCCGCATGAACAACCATCAGCAGCAGCCCCCCCTCGCAAAAAGAAAAGTCAGGAATCAGTGAAAACAATTTATAAAGAGAAAGATAAGGCGCCTTCTTCTGATTCTGTCTCGCCTACTCCCTCCATTACAACCATCACAACCACACCACTACAAAACCTTGACCAAGAATCAGTAACTCTTGAAAACCCTTTCTCCGTCCTCAACATTATATCATCTGTTCCTTCAACTCATCCAAACCCTACTTCAAATCCAAATCCTGTATCAAAGCCTACCCCTTTCACCACTTCTTCATCTCATCAAATCCCTAAGTCTTCTACCACCCATAAACCATCACCTTCCCCACCTACTACCTTAAAGGACCACTCAAGACCTTATATCTTAAGCCTTCCTGCAGCTATCACCCCCTCAGGTCAACCTTATCCCTAACCTCTGACCCCTGAAAAAACCTTTCCATCCTCACTAAAGCGTTCCCAATCTCATCCCTCTCTTCATTCTCCACCCCTTTTGTTAACTGTAGAAAGTCCCTCACTGTTTGTCCCAAATAGTTCTCCTCCCTTAGAGCGAGAACCCCCCCCCCCC
>NC_025702.1:390295-399264 GCF_000633955.1 Camelina sativa | reverse complement strand
CCCCCCCATCTTTAATGGATACACGCCACTTTTTTCGGAATATACGTGGTTTAAATAATCCGGATAAGCATCAGCCCTTTAGGAATTGGCTTAATATTAACAAGCCACTTTTTGGTGAAATTTTGGAAACACATATTAAAGATCTTAATTTGAACCTGACTATGGCAAGAGTATGCCCGAGATGGAATTATTCCTCGAATCATCAGTCCGACGAGGATGGGAGAATCATTGTAATTTGGAAGGATCCGGCTACTGTCCAAGTGATGCACCAATCCAAGCAAACACTTACCTGTGAAGTAAATATTGCCAACAAGGTTCAGTTTGTCTTCACTGCAGTTTATGCCTCGAATTTACGAGATGAGAGATCTGACCTTTGGGTAGAACTCCTTCAGATCCAAAGTTTGTTCTCTCTTCAGTCATGTCCTTGGATCGTTGGCGGTGATTTTAACCAAATAATTCACTTTAAAGAGCATTCCTCGCCAAATGTAAACTCGCTAACGCCTTCGATGTCGGAACTAAAGGACTGCTTCTCTCAAGTGGAACTGTTTGATCTCAGATTTCAGGGGCCCTTCTATACTTGGACCAACAACCAACCAACATCGCCAGTTGCGAAGAAGCTTGATCGGGTTCTTGTAAATGATCTCTGGCTCAGCTATTCCCCCAACAATACCGCTACCTTTCTCCCTCCTATGCCATCTGATCACACTCCCTGACTTGTGGACCTTGCTTACCAACTCCCAAACGCTGGAACTAGACCTTACAAATTCTTTAACTACCTCACCAAACATCCTGATTTTCACCATCATGTTGAGGAATCATGGACTCAGGCCGGAAGCTTTGCTTTCACCCTGGCAGATTTTTGTTGGAAGCAAAAGACCATTAAGAGAGCACTAAAACACATAAACATAGAGAATTTTTCAAACATTCAAGAGAGAGTTAGTGAGACTAACCGTTTGTTATTGGATGTGCAGGTGCAAGCTTTACAGAATCCTTCCCCTTCTACATTCCAGCAGGAGCGTGACCTACATACCAAATGGAATTTCTTCAGAGCCATTGAAGAGAGTTATTTTAGGCAAAAATCGAGAGTGAATTGGTTGCGAGAAGGAGATTTAAATACCTCCTACTTTCATAAGATGTGCCTATCGAGAGCCAACTACAACACCATTAGGTCCTTTATGTTGGACTCTGGTGAACTGTTACTAGATCCTGAGGGGATGAGTAATCATGTTATATGCCACTTTCTGTATATTCTAGGACCTGATATGCTACCACTTTGTCCCCTATGGTCTTCGAAGGCGTGGTTGAAGCACAAAATACTTTTCGCAACACTAGTCATCACAATCAGATTATGCTTGCAATTCCATCTCCCACTGAAATCACCAAGGTCTTGCATAAATTGAATCCGAACAAGGCCCCAGGGCCTGATGGGTTTACTTCTGGGTTCTATAAGGCAGCATGGAGCATTCTAGGGCCTGAGGTTGTTGCATCGATCACCAAATTTTTCCACTCCTCCTTCCTTCCTGCCTCCACCAATGCCACTATCCTAGCATTGATCCCGAAAAATCCAGGAGCCTCCTCTATCAAAGACTATCGACCTATCTCCTGCTAGAACACTCTCTACAAAGTCGTCTCCAAGTTGCTTGTTTCCAAGCTTAAACCGATACTGCCAACACTAATTCTCCCAAATCAAATGGCGTTTGTCAAAGACCGCCTTCTTCTGGAAAATACAGTCCTGGCTGCTGAAGTAGTGAATGGTTATCATAAGATCCAAGGACCAAAGAGAATAGTGATTAAAGTAGATATTGCAAAAGCTTTTGACACTCTTTCCTGGGATTTTCTGTTTACTTGTCTACAGGCTCTAGAGATCCCTGACCAATATCTGAGATGGCTACAAGCTTGTATCTGCACAACAAACTTCACAATTGGTTATAATGGAACAATGCAAGGATATTTTAAAGGATCTTTGTAATCGCCATGAATAACCTATCTCTAATGCTGAATAGAGCTGCTGAAGAGGGGAAGTTCCAATACCATCACAACTGTGACACTGCCAAACTCACTCACCTTTGCTTCGCTGACGATCTCCTTGTCTTTGTGGATGGGTCGATGTCTTCGGTCCAAAATGTACTTCATGTTCTGAAAGAGTTCGAGGATCAATCTGGTCTAGCTATAAGCCTTCAAAAATCCTCTTTCTATGGTGGTGGCCTCATTGAGGAAGAGATTAGCTTGATAAGCTTCACTACTGGTCTCCCCCATGGTACCCTCCCTGTTCGTTATCTAGGTGTTCCTCTCTGCACAAAAAAGCTTACTATTCAGAACTGCGAGCCTCTTCTACAACAAGTAAAAAGCAAGATAAATCATTGGTGTTCAAAGTCCTTATCTTTTGCGGGCCGCCTCTTACTCATAAACACTGTCATTGCCGGGATTTCAAATTTCTGGTGCTCCACTTTCCTTCTTCCTAAAGCCTGCATTCGCAAGATTAACTCCATGTGTAATGCATTCTTATGGAAAGGACAGTTGGAGGGACATCATATTGCACGAGTATCATGGGAAGCAATAACAAAACCAAAGGATCAAGGTGGCTTGGGGATAAGAGACTTGGCAACCTGGAATAGAGCTTGTATTTTGAAGCTTATTTGGGCTTTTCTTTAGATCAAGCTCGATTTGGGTGGCATGGTATCGACTACACTTCCTGTGAGGGTCACTTAGTAGCTTCTGGACAAATGAAACAAAGACCAAGCTACTCTTGGTTAGCAAATAAGCTCCTTAAGGTTAAAGAGGAAGCATACAATTGGATAAAATTGCGAGTGGGAAATGGTACTACCTGTCGGTTTTGGTCGGATAACTGGTCTCCTTTTGGGAATCTCTCTACCTGTCGGTTAGGTATTCGAGCACTCTCTACGCTCCATCAAATTTATAATCAGGGTCGTTGGCTCCTCCCTAATCCTAGATCAGAAAAACAGGTTTCTCTTCATGTTTATCTAACAACCCTAACCCTTACTACAGTAGAAGATCACTATGAGTGGGAAATGGATGGCAAGATCTACCCAAGATACTCAACTGGTCGAGTTTATGAGCACCTTCGTAACCAATTCCCTTTGGTCCCATGGAGGAATGTGATCTGGAATAAAGGTGGCATCCCTCGGCACAACTTTTTAACATGGCTACTAACCTTGAACCGGTGTCCGACGCGTGATAGAATCCTTGGATGGGGACTTCAAACAGATCCGCACTGTCTCCTCTGCAACTCTGCTGCTGAAAGTCGAGATCATCTCTTCTTCCAGTGTGACTACTCATGGAGTGTTTGGAATCGAATAGCTACTCGGTGTATACTCCCCCCAATACGAACCTGGGACGCAACGCTTTGTCAAATGAGCAGCCTCCAAGGACCAAAGGTTCAGCAAAGATTGTGCAGACTGGCTTGGCAGTGTACGCTTTACACCTTGTGGACTGAGCGAAACTCTCGACTTCATCGGCAAAACTTCAGATCTGTGGAATCAACTCTAAAACTCATCGACACCACAATAAGGGCTAGGATTGACTCTTTCAGATTGACAAATCCTTCTATCACTTCATCGATGCTGCAACACTGGTTCTCTACTCTGTGATTACATTCTTTCTTCCACGACTTTCGTCTAAGGGACTTTTACTATTCCATCGCCTATGGAGGAGAACCCTAAGCTACCTACGACTGCAGTATCAAACTAAGATCTTTACTAAGTATTTGCTTTATTGCTGGGCTTCGATCTCTATAATTAACTAAAGCTGAGCTGCACTTTTGTAACTTTTATTTTTCTCTTTTGTAATTAATAGAAAATCCTTTTTAAAAAAAAAAGAAAAAGTGTGTAAAGATGAAAAATACTAATCCAGAAAGAAAGGAAAAACAAAAAAAAAACTTAGTGCCGAAAGGAAGTAAGTGTTTGGAATCTTTTTATGGTGGCTCATGGTCATGGGGACCCAACCTTATTTTTCACATTACTTACTCCTGATCTTATGTTTCTTTAAAATATGATTTGTATTTATTAAAACAATTTTTTTTCTTTCTCCTAAATAGTTTCTTGTACGTGGGAAAAAATGATTTTAGGGAACGTATAAAATAAACCAGTGGGTGAATTCAGAGATAATCATCATCATAAAGTGAGTTATAGTAGGCCCATTTTATTTTACAAAAACTGTAAGTGGGCCTTCCTTGCTGTTTCCGTAACAATTGAAGAAACGACGCCGTAAAGCGCAACCCAAAGACCGTTGTTATTCTTTTTTTTCTCTCTTTCCCGCGCCCGAGAGAAATCAATGATTCGATACCTCTCCCTTCCTTACAAGCTTTTGAATTCTTGAGAACAGAGCGAGCCCCCCCTCCATGAACCTTTCATACAGAGATGGGTTACAGAGACATACACATCTCTGATGGTAGTGCTGAAGACGACTCTATGCAATCTGATTCCTTGAACAACAAAGATGAAGGACACATACCACCAAATAATGAAGAAGATATGGTTGAAGCGTTTCGTAACTTGCTTCTCCTCCATGGTCACTTAACTTCAAACCATGGTGATCACAATACTCTTCTCAGGTACATAATCAAAAAAAAATTCATCCTTTTTATCTCCTGGTTGAGATTTTGATTCTTCTCAGATTGTTTCGAACCAATCAGGTTTCTAAAAATGAGGGATTTTGACCTGGAGAAATCCAAAGATGCGTTTCTCGATTATATGAAGTGGCGACTTGATTCTAAAGTGGATTTGATCTCTAAGGTATAATCAACAAAAAAAAAAAAAAAAGGGAACCAGTTAGTTTTTTTGTTTTTTGTTTTTTTTTCCGTTAACTGGAACAGCAGGGACTCACAACGTGTTCGACGAAATGTCTGACAGAAGTTTAAGTTTGAGGAATACGATGAAGTGAAGAAACATTACCCTCATGGATTTCATAAGGTTGACAAAAGCGGTAGACCAATCTACATCGAGAGGCTCGGGATGGCTGACCTTAACGCCTTTCTTAAAGCAACCACTGTTGACAGATATGTTAACTATCATATCAAAGAGCAAGAGAAGACGCTGAGCTTGAGATATCCCGCTTGTTCGATTGCTTCAGAGAAGCACGTTTCGTCTACCACTACTATTTTGGATGTCTCTGGAGTGGTAAGTATGACTACTTTCTCGTAGAGATGAGAATCGTTTGATTCTTTGTAAGCTGCTAATCCATTTGTTCTTGCAAAAAAGGGAATGTCAAACTTTTCAAAACCTGCGAGATCACCTTTCATGGAAATTCAGAAGATAGACAGCAACTACTACCCTGAGGTAGGTTCGGATTTTGTTACCAGCTTCATCAACAATTAATGCCTTGTGAATCTGATTGGTTTGGTTCTAGACTTTGCATCGCCTCTTCGTTGTCAATGCCAGTTCTGGATTTAGGATGTTGTGGCTTGCACTCAAGACCTTTCTTGATGCTCGGACTTTGGCTAAAGTTCAAGTATGAATTTGATGCTTCTTTCTTTTTTTTTGTTTTGTTTGGTTTAGTCACAAGCTCTTTACCAGATGGTTATGTTTGTTCAAGGTGCTAGGACCCAACTACCTTGGAGAGCTACTCGAAGCAATAGATCTAAGGTCTAAACCTTTTGTAAATTTGATTTTTTTCTGTTAACTGGTCGAAGGATTTGTTTGCTTTGGAATCTCAGCATTGTTTGTGTCTGATGTCCAAAAAAAAAACAGCAACTTGCCAACATTTCTTGGAGGAAATTGCACTTGTTCAGATCATGGAGGCTGTCTTTTTAGCGATGAAAGAACTTGGAATGATCCAGACATCAAGGAAAAGATCCAGGTTTGTGCCAGAACTATTGAACTTCCATCAAGTACTACTATACACAGTGAAATTAGTGATAACTTCTTCAATATTTGTAGGAGTCTTCCACAATCGAAGATGCTGATTCAGAGACGCAAACTACAGATAAAGTCTCAGAAAATGCTTCAGCTAATCAAAAGGTACAAAAGGATTGTGTTATGAAAATCAAATTCTAGGAATTTCACCAGTATTGATGCTAATTTAGATGTAAATGGAATGCAGGAAAACTCAGGCAAGATCATGATTACATTGGAGAAGTATACCGCCCTAAAAACTGCTGTTAAGGATTCCCAGAAGGTGAAACCGCGCGTATTGATATATACATTTCACAAGAATAAATATTTGATTTCATGAATCTTTTGTCTGAATTTGTGTGGTTGGTTCCTCTGCAGAAAATTGAAATGTTGGAGGTATCACTCCATGAGACCAAAAAGGTAAAGAGAGACCAACAAGATAAGCTAAATTGTACTACTTGTAATCTTGTATAGTTTGTATATATGCTTAAGAGTCAATGGCCTTTCTCTTATTTTCAGGTCTTGAAGGGACTCGCAGAGATCATTAAACCGAATGAAACCGAAGCAAACCTATTGCCAAATACAAACCGGTTTAGAGTAAGACAAATTAGTTAAGAAAAATGTCCGGTTTAATGAGCTTGAAATGATGATAGATAGTGTGTGGAATCCGTACTACGGTGATAAATGCAATCATGTGTGGAGCCAATCTGTCTCACATGCCCTCTAATTTACTTCCACAAACAACTGCACTGCACTGCACGTGTGATCTCTGATGCTTCAACTTCATTTGCTCACACATTTATTTCTCTATGTTTTATTAAAATCTAATTCCACAGCTCGATTTGATCCTCTTCCCGATGACAAAGACAAATGCTTCATAGTAGTACTATTTTAATTTAGGGATTAGATCATTTTTAGTAGCAAGATCTAATGTATCAAGATTTGGCTGTGATGCATAACAAGTAACAACTAACAACAACATCAGAAAGACTGACCATCATCATCATCATGAGCAAACTTTATAGAGAGTAGCGTGTGAGTTTAATAAAGCTTCTGCAATAGAAAATTTACAGATTGCTACACCTAAACACAGCCCTATCCCAAATTTCAACATTCATCGCAGAGTGGACAAAATAAACAATCAAAACAGATGATAAATACTCTTTGCTTTTGAAAGCTCTCTACAATTTCAGTTTCTATCAAGAAGAACAACATCCACCTTTCTTGGACTCCCCCTGCCCCTCTGACGGAATCACAACTTTCTTACCATTGCTGAGTGAAGCAGGATCTTGCTTGTTTAGCTCCTGCGAGCTCATCACTTTCCTGCTCAGTATGTTGTATATCTCTTTCACAACCGTCTCAAATGCAGCGGCCACGTTTGATGAGTCCAAAGCCGATGTCTCCATGAAGAAAAGACCTTGTGCTTCAGCCAAGGCTTTTCCTTCTGCTGTTGAGACCTCTCTCAAGTCCTTCAGATCCGACTTGTTGCCCACCAGGATCGTCACAACGTTCATATCAGAGTGTGCTGCAACAGTTTCATTGAGATTGTTCAGCCGAAGATAAGTAAGAAAGGGTATTTTTTTAAGGTGTGGATTCTTACTGTGTAGCTCGTTGAGCCATCTACCAATGCTGTGGAAAGTCTGCCGTCTGCTGATGTCGTAAACCAGAAGAGCTCCAACTGCACCTCGGTAGTACGCAGAAGTGACTGCTCTGAAGCGTTCTTGACCTGCTGTGTCCCATATCTGTGCTTTGATCTCCTTTCCGTTGATATCCATCTTCTGCGTCTGAAACTCCACTCCAATGGTCGACTTTGAATTGGGATAGAACTCATCCCTCGCAAATCTGGCAAGCAAATTTGATTTCCCAACTGCAGAATCACCGATTAGAACTATCTTAAAGAGGTAGTCTTCGCTCTTGTCGTCCTCAGAGTAGAAAGCCATCTCCTTTTTTTTTATGCTCGAGATTATCCCTTCTACAGAAACATGTCTTAACCACTGGCTTGTAAGCCTGTGTACACAAAGTTAAGAAGAAAACAAAGTGCCAAAGTGAGGAAGAGGGAAGACAAGAATAAGTAGAGTTGGCAAAGGAAACAGGAAAGATTGAGATCTAAGAGTTAAGAAGAAAAGGTGAAACAAGAGAATCTTTAAGATCACCTGTGTACTTGAGGAGGTAGCTTCCTAGAAGGTTCTGTTCAACAAAGTTGACTAAATTTCAAAACTTTCAGCTCTCAATCTCAACCACCGTAAGAAAATCTAACACAAACAGAGGATTCAGCACAAAAAACACCATTATGATTCCAAAAGTAAGGAAGGCAGCAGTAACAAGTTACCTCTTCGGAAAGCTGGATCTGACCCCTTTAAAACCTCCTACAGAAACTTGTCATACAAGCTCACATAAGCAAGCCTAAATACAAGAAACAAGTAAAGGCAACTTAAGTTACACAAAGCTCAGCATGAGAATCTAAGTAAGAAGTCGGTAGATACAAAACTAAACTATTGAGAAATCACAAGGCATCATGAAAGCCTCCAATAAGAAAGCAGAGAAATATTCTGATCTATCATAAAGAGGGGAAAAAAAAAACAGAACTGAGACAGAAAAGACAAGCAGCGGGCCCAATTCAACCAACAAAATACTCATCACTTTAGATCACACAAAGTGCAAAACTAAACACTGAAAGAAAGAAATTCTCAGTCTTTTGTCTTTAGGGGCTCACATTAAAAAGATGAATTGAGTAAATTGGTTTCTGCTTAACTACGAAAACCTTCCTTCCAAAGGTAGGCCGCCACACAGAATTTTTTAAAAGATGATGAGACATAAACACACAAACAAACAAACAAACAAAATCGAAAATTTTCACCTAAGAAACTAACTAAAGTCAAGTGAAGAGAACCCAATCCGCTTAAAGGAGAGTCAAAGAGAGATTTGGGATATATCTTTTAAAGCAAACAGAGCATTTGTAATGGAAACCAAGTCAACAAGACAAAGAGTTACATGAGAGATCACATCACATTCCCGTCAAAATGTAAGATCACACACACACACAACACACAAAACGCTGATGATCACAAATTCACAGACCCATTTTGCAAAAGAACTCACATTTACAGGGATAATCATGTA
>NC_025702.1:358105-390288 GCF_000633955.1 Camelina sativa | reverse complement strand
AGAGAGAGAGAGAGAGAGAGAGAGAGAGAGAGAGAGAGAGAGAGAGAGAGAGAGAGAAGGAGAGAGAATTAAAAAAAAAAAAAAACCTTCTTTTTTTTGTTTCTGGGGAATTATGGTGAGGAAAACAAGATTACCTGGTAGAAGCTAACGAAAGAGGATGGGAATGGATCCAAGAACGAAAGGGGATCCTCTCAATATGGATTCGGAAACAAAAATAACAAAAAATCAACGCTTCTTCTGGGAAATCAAAGACACGCTGATGAGAGTACCTTCTTCTGGCACAGAGACAGAGACACCGAGAAAGAGAAAAACCGGAATTTTTTCCATTTCGGTTTCGGAATTTTCTATTATGGGCTCAATATGGGCCCTTTTGGACCCCCTTTCCCTATTTTATCTTAGGCCCTATTTTATTTTTATAATTTAGCAATAACCAACCTTCTTCTTTTCTTACCCTTGGTGTATTATGTTTGTAGTTTTTTTTTCTTCTTTTGTAAACCAAATTACCAACTACTCCATCTAAACAATGCAATGTGAATTGTTTTTAGAAAACTAGTGATCTTATCATAATCATAAAAAGAAAAGAAACAAAAAAAAATCATTAACTCAGGAATACATGTATCTAAATAAATATTTTTGGGTTTGACAATTCGTCATAAGTCTAGTTTGAAAGTGAGCCCACCTACACCTAACAATCTAATGGGGACATGTAGCAGGTAGTAATTAGATTGTTGACCAGAAGGACATTATTACACATCCATGTGGTTAGTACTTAGCAGTTGAAATTTTGGTCGCGATACCCATATATAAAAAAAATTTTCTTTCACGGATTGGCAAAGTGAAAGAGGGTTTCCACGGATTAGCCACCTCTTAAAAAAAGAAAATTGTATCCTTGTAACTGACCAATTACGCTTTCGTTTTGTAACCCAACCGATGCACTGTTTCAGATAAATAAAAATATTAGTGGAATATCCAACTGTTGCACTGTTTCAATTAATTTAAAAGAAAAAAATAAACGAAAAATAAAATCTTCATTATCGGTAGAAACGAAAAACGTAGGAGAGAGTCTAGTCGGCGATTTTGGTTGTCTGACTTGGGTTGTTGAACTCCGGCGAGAAGAAGCCGCCGATTTGAGTTAGTAGAAACCCGACGAGAATAGGGTGTATAGATCTTCCAGAAGTAGAAGAATAGGACCGAGAAGAAGAAGAAGAGGAGGAAGAGATTAAGAAGGTTCATCATCTTCATCATCCTCTTCCTCTTCGTCATCCTCTTCCTCTTCATCATCCTTTTCCTCTTCATCATCCTCTCCATCATCCTCTTCATCATCCTCTTCCTCCTCATTGGCTGTCTGATCCTCATCCTCTACCTTATCATCGACTTCATCCTCATTTTCTTCCTCCTCCAGATCTACGCCATTCTTACGTTCATCTACAGTTGATAACTCCAATATCAAACTTGTTGGGTTTTCACTCCGTGAGCACTTGTTATTTCCATGACCGTCATCCTCTTTTGGAGAAAATGAGACACACATGTTTACATTTGGATCACCACTACAAATAACAATGAATGTATCCAGACTCATTTGATTGTCAATGTGAACAAGAGGACGTTTACATTCCATCATGATAGACATGCGTCCTGGTATCCAATAACTGATTGTTAGACTAGCCTCCAAGCAGAATGACTCACATAACGTATACGACAACTTGGTGTACATAATGTTTCGTTTCAATAATAGACACCTGTCAAACTTTCCTTTCTCATGTTCAAATTTCCATTCTTCTTTATCTGTACATTTCCATTCACCAAGTACAATAAATACAGGAATATCCATTACACACCTGCATCATAAATGCATGAAGAACACATTAAATGGCATGGCATCTATTTATTACTCCATACAAAAAAAATATTCCCAACAACACACATATTAAACACAAACAAAATTTCATTCCTTTTGCTTTGTTTTCCAATGAAAACAAAACTAAAAACTGTATATATTACCTGATTACTCTTTCCACGCCTACAGAATTTTGAAAAAAACAACAACTTCACCTTCACAATCTATCTTCGTTCAGCGAAGTTTTTTTTTTCCAAAGCTTTAGATTTTGTCTACACATACAAAAGACTAAAGATCATTTTGCTTTCCATTGAATGCAGTTGGTAATTGTCTTGTTCTACATTATCTTTGCATTAAATACTATGTGACCAATTTTATTTATTTATTTTTCAACTGTAGCAAATGGATTTTATTCCATTTAGGGCATGTGCAGTGGGAGTCTCTCACTCACAAAAAATATTAAAAAAATCAAAAAGTAAGAAAGAGAACAAAGTGAGTCTCTCAAATGAGAGATTTTGATAACTTTGTGAGAGACTCATTTCACATATGTCTAAACATACAGTAAAACCTCTCTAAATTAATAAGGTCAAGACCATGAAATTTTATTAATTTATAGAGGTTTTAATTATTAATTTATCGATAAATTAATAAAATATCAATTTATGAAAAATTGTTTTTTTATTTTCATAATTTTGAAATTTTATATTACAAAATAAGATACTTTTCTTATGATTCACATTTTTATAGAATTTTCTTAATTTATAATCTTGACTATCGTAATAGGGTTAATGTTAATAGTTTACTTAATTATCTAGGTGAAAATGATAAATGTTAGAAGTTTAGGGTTTAGAATAAATTGTTAGTATTATCTTTCATGGTAATGATGAAGTCCAATAACATATTGTGGTACCTTTAGAACCAATTATATGTAAAAAACAAGTGCCACAACTTTTCCGTCACAATATTCACTTTTTCTTGTAGTGTCTCCTCAATTTTTGGATGTGATTTGAGAAGACAATGTTTGGGCAAAAATAATCGATTCGTTTAGAGTCTACGGAAAACGAGAAAGAAATAGTTGAATAGTATTTTTATTAATCAAGGTATCGATTGCAAAGTACAAGAAATCAAGCGCAACGAGTCAATCTATGAATTGAGTCACACGTCTTTTGGTTTCGTGAAGTATCTTGCCTTTGCTCTCGATTTCATGTCGTATCATGAAGACGTAGCTCCCTTTTTATAGAGAAACCTTGTAAACCCTAATCCTCGTGGGACTTGGATTCGTGTAACCGCCTCTTTATGAGATAAGGCAATTTTCCAATATTCCCTTCACAAGATAAAGTTATTTTCCAATATTCTCTTGATAAGATCAACTTCCAATTTTCTCTTGACGATGTCGTTTCGTCAAAGGAACGTAGTCGGTGTCAAGGTCCAGTTACGGCCCGTGTTGACTCAATGCTTGTCATTACGGCCCATCAACATAATCTTCTAGAGAATACATAATTCTCCATTATTTATGGAATATATCATAATTTTAATAGAATTTTCTATTATAATTTATATGATTAAAATTATGCCCAACAGTTTGCCCCCCCCACTCTCTATTTTCTTAGTAAGAATTTAGAGAGTAGTATAGACAAATGTAATTATTTTAAGAAATCATAAATATAATAGCTAAAGATTTGTTAGTCAAGGCCTTTAGACGTAGACGTTTTCTCGCACTTGATTTTTAGTCATATTACTTTAACTCCATGTTTATCATTCGCTGCCTTTTCGTTAATGATGTCATGATCCACATCGTTATCTTGTAATTTTGGGATGATTTTTATCCCATGGCAAGACATTGCATTGTGACACAATTCGTCATGTTCTATTGTATGCTAACAATGTTGCATCATGTCCCACTGTTGCATCGTGAAGATGTTTCACATCTTGACGACGTTATACGTTGTGAAGGTATTTAGTATTGTCACAACGTGAAGGTGTTTTGTATTGTGACGACGTGAAGGCGTTTCATATCGTGATGATGTTTTGCATTACCATGACATTTTGCATGTTTTTTACATTGTAAAAACGCTCTGCGTCGTGAAGATGTTGCACGTCGTGAAGATGTTTTCTACTACGACGACGTTTTAAACGTTTTACATTGTGGAAATGCTCCGCGTCTTTACGATGCTGCACATCGTGACGAGGCTGCATTTTTGATATTATTTCAGTTTTTTTTTACTGTGACAATGAGTCGTATCGTGACGATGTTCGTCGCTGTGACGAATATTTACGTTGTGACGACAATTTTGCAGTTACAAGGATTACATTATATAGCTGTTATTACAGACTTGCGACAAATCTGCATCATAACAACGTTCCACATCACAGTGATGTCCTGCATCATGACGATGTTCCACGTCGTGACAATGTTCCGCATCATCATGATTTTGCACTGTGACAATATTTGCCATGTGTCAAATTATTTTTCCTTGTTAGCAAGTATTTTGTTGTCAAGTTCATGTATCTTCTACCTAACCTTCAGGTGGATACTAGATTCGTTAATTTGCCACTGCGACGTCTCGCTAACAGGCAGTTGCAGCAAATATTTTTCTTTTAGGTGATTACCCAATTTTCGTAGTAAGCCTATCGTTCACGTGTTTGTAAATCAATGGCCTCATTACTATATAAAGTAAACAACTTCAGGATCATTTCCTGTATTGTAAGACTTGTTTATCTTGTATCGTGACAAGTTTCACATCACATGACGTGATTTTTGTCTTGTGACATGTTTGTAGCTCATGTTCATGACATGAGTTCTAAGTTTTAGTAGAGAGTGTCTTGAAGATTTGTGCATCAAGTGTCTCACTAGAAAATTCTTGTTAACGAGTGTTTCGTTGTCAAGTTTTTTTTGCGTTGAATGTCTTGACCCAAAATTCTTGTTCGCATCTGCTTCCTCAATGGGTTAGCACTTAGCAGCAACTATCTTGCTGAAAAATCCTTTGTTGATAGATAAGCGCTCATAAACTTTTTAAGACTGTAGATTATATAGCTCATGGCTACCGGGTTTGCAAGGTATGCTTGCATGATAGTTAATTAGTCACGATGTATCTGTTTCTATCATCTTCAAAGCTAAAACTCATTAATTTTATTGAAAGATCCTATCAATGTTAGAAAAGAAGCAAAACTAAAAACAAACCAAAAATGAATAATAACTTTAAAAAAACCTGATATCACCATGCCGTAAAAATCAAGACTTCGTAGACGTATTTGTCATTTTGACGTGCACTCCTCACTTTCAGTTTTGTTTAAAGGTTTATGAGTGTCGTCACTATTGCTTAGTCTGTAAGTGTTTTCGCTTCAAAGTCTTTAGCAAGACTCAACATGTTGAGTCGTTCTTTCATTTCTTACTACACTAGAATCAAATTGTGATGAATGTCGATGTCCATATTGTGTGTTTTCTTCCCATTTTTATTTGTGCCCATGCCCGCGAGAGCACATCTTCCATGGTTCTGCACTGATACTTTGTAAATTCTTTATTCAAGTCACCATCATGTAGTAAACCTCTTTTGAATGCCGAGATGGCAGTTGACATATTGCAACTAGGTGTTGACACCTTCTCCTTGTAGAAGCGTCCCACATAGGCACACAACGACTCGTCTCTTTTTTTGACGTATTTCGTAAAGATCATCATATGTTTTCTCTAAATTCCTGCTACTTGCGAATTGCTCCATGTACAGATCCGCCAATTGTGCAAACAAATTTATTGAGCCATTTGGCAAGTTGATTAACCATTGAAGTGCAGCCCCCGTAAGGCTTGAGCCAAATCCTTTGCACATGGTAGCTTCTTGGTATTCTCTTTGAATGGCTGTCGTGAACATTCTTTGCTTGTATTGTGCTATGTGGTTATCCGGGTCGGATGTTCCATCATATATCTTCATGGTTGGAAACATGAATTTCCTTGACATCTCGGTGAGTGCAATGTCATAAGAGAAAGGTGTATTACCATACAGGTGCAAGTTGCTTTTCCGGATCAGTGGAGCCACTCCTGGTAGTCGTTCAATTATAGCTTCTACTGCACCCAAACGTTTTGTGATTATAGCTTCCAAGTAAGCGGCTTCGACTGTCTTGGCATATGGTTCATTCCCGTTTCCTGTCACGTGTGGTGTGTTGACAGTTCCTTGTTGATCCATGTTTTCTTCCCTAGTGAGATTTCCATGGATATGTTCTGCTGTAGGGTTTCCTCCGTTATTGTCTTGACGAGGAGTTCCAAGCTGTTCATCCCTCGTCGTCAGTTATTGTCGAGCAATTCTAGGAGTCGTGTTAACATCTTGCATCTGATTCATTTGCACGCTACAAATCTAAAGCTTGCTTCGGTAAAAACTCTTCCTGCTAAAACCAGTGAAGCATTTTCCTCTCGTAGCTTAGCGTTGTCTGCTTCAATCTATGTAAGCTTCTACACAGCATCGTGCAGCTTAGGTCAGGGCTTCAAGCTGAGCAGCAACATTCCCGTCGATGTTAGTCGTATCGGCACCGTTTTCTGTCATCTAACGTAGTTTACTCTAGCCCCTCCTTCTAGCACCAATTGTTTGGGCAAAAATAATAGATCTGTTTAAAGTCTACGGAAAACGAGAAAGAAATAGTCGAATAGTATTTTTATTAATCAAGGTATCGATTGCAAAGTACAAGAAATCGAGCGCAGCGAGTCAATCTAGGAATTGAGTCACACGTCTTGTGGTTTCGTAAAGTATCTTGCCTTTGCTCTCGATTTCATGTCGTATCATGAAGACGTAGCTCCCATTTTATAGAGAAACTTTGTAAACCCTAATCCTCATAGGACTTGGATTCGTGTAACCGCCTCTTTATGAGATAAGACCGTTTTCCAATTTTCCCTTCACAAGATAAGGTTATTTTCCAATATTCTCTTGATAAGATCAACTTTGAATATTCTCTTGACGATGTCGTTTCGTCAAAGGAACGCAGTCGGTGTCAAGGTCCAGTTACGGCCCCTATTGACTCAATGTTTGCCGTTACGACCCAATCAATATAATCTTCTAGAGAATACATAATTCTCCATTATTTATGGAATATATCATAATTATAATAGAATTTATCTATTGTAATTTATATGATTAAAATTTGCCCAACATACAACATTAAAAGTTTTTAATACAATGAAAAAGATTAGAGATGAGCTCCAACTAGAATGCAAATTAAAGAATAGACAAACAACAATAGAGTCATATTTCACTAAATTTTCTTAAACATATATATATATATATAGTTTATATCATTATTAATTTATGATATTGTTGGAACTATATTTTTACATAAGATTTTCAAAAAAATTATTATCTTATTATCTTATCGAATTGTGTTATTTTTTACACCGGCCCACTTGGAACCAGAAAAATTTATTAATTTATAATGAGTATTAATTTATAAAGTATTAATTTATAGAAGTTCTACTGTAATTAGTTCTGAGTTTCAATTCTTATTTAAATTTTAAATAAAAATAAAGTTATATAAAATTTATTAAAATAATATATTTGATAGCCTATGAGAAGTTTTCCCCTCTGCAAATGCTCTTAACTGCCTTAACTAACTACAACATCGGTTTCTTTGTTTCAAGGATTTAGTTGCCCAAGATTTTTGAGCTAAAGTGAATAAAAAACTCACCCTATGGTTAACCTATATAATTTACCCAATGTAAAATAGCATATATTAGAGAGGAGTTCATCTTCTAAAAGCTGCACAACAATTATTGTATCTTCGCATGCTAGATTCTCCTGTTTGGTATATGGCTCCGTTTCAGCCTGCTCTGCTTCTAGTAGGCGGTTCCACAATTTTCTTGAATCTTGATCCACTATGAATTATCTCTCGTGAATTTGTTTTCATCTCTCCCATTGTCCTAATTTCTTTTCTCAGCTCATTTAGATAAGCTAGTCAGCCATAACAGTGTTGATGTATTCTTAATTGAATTTTACAACAAGATAAAAAAAAAAAGAAAAAGACATTTATGAAAGGCAAAGATGAAGATGAAGATGTTGATGTCGCTGCATTAGTTTAGAGTACTACAATAAGTAGTTCAACAAAGCAGATAATATGGATTTGAAATAAGGAAATCAGCTAAGGCGATTAATATTCAAACCATGAAAGTTATGAAGACTAGAAGCTTGGAGAAAAGTTTAGAAGCATGAAGAGTTTCCTTTTTAGTAGAAAAGGAAACATGAAGAAGACTTTCCTATTCCATAAAAGAAAAGGAAATTTGCAAAGAGATTTGTCAATTCCTATTATGATTCGAATAGGAATTTAAGCTTGTATGGCCACAACCTATTGTGTATAAATAGGGGGCTAAGCCTTTGTAGAGGTTAGCACAAAAGAGCAAGAGAATTCTTAGACATTAAGGTTATATGGTTCTTGTAGGAAAGCATAACGCTTAAGGGGACTAAGGGGTTTGTCTTGAGAGGTTTGATATATCATGGTTTTTACGGTTTTTAACCATGATATAAGTGTGTTTTTGAGTCTTTTCATTTGTTTCTAGGTTGTTTTTGAGTCTTTACAGGTTATTTAGGAATTTGGCACGGATGGAGCACAGTGTAGCAATTTGGATGACTTTAGAGCATTTTACAGAAGGAAAAGAGCTTGGAGTCGGATCAGAGTTGGAGCATCGACCGACACCGAAGGAGCATCGGTCGACACACATATCTATCCGACAGAGAGAAGAAAATGGAAGTTTTACAATTTTACCCAAAGTTTTCCTAAATTGCAACACAAGTCCCTGACGTGTTTTAGGACATATAAATAGTGTTTTTGGGGTTTAGTAAACCCTTAAGTTATTTTCTAGCAGCTTTTTGAGAGAGAGATATTGAGAGCTTTTGGGAGAGAAGGATCTGAATTCTTTGTAGAGAGAAGATTTCTAAACTCCTCTTTTTACTTTTAATATCTATTGCATGTTATTCAAAATGATTTGTTCTTCATTAAACATGTCTGAGTAGTTTACTTGTTAGGTTTAGGGGTTTTCACAGGGTTTTTATGATTTATTAGATCTGTGATTTTTAGGGTTCTTAATCTTTTATGATCTTCATCTTTGGTTGTTCTTCACAATAATTCTTGATTGATCACCTAGAATTATTATCTTAGGGAAATTAATTGATATGAGAGTATAATTGTTTTCCTGATTTAAACCATTGATGAACAAAATTACTTTTTACAAAGAGATTTGAATTAGTGATTTTGTGAACTTTTCTAAACCTGTTTTTAAAGCTGATTTTTAACTTAGAATTTTACAAAGAGATTTGGATTTTCTGGTTTTAAATTTAGATAATAATTGCAGTGAGAACTGAATTATTTTACCAAAACTATTTAGAGTTCTAGATCTGATTTTTAATTGCTTGAACCCTAATTAATTTATTCATTTAATACTTCATAATTACCTGAGAAATTCCCTAGGCTTAACATTTTGATTTCCTGATTTCACAACACTTTGATTTAATATTTTGCATTGTCTTCTTTTGTTTTTAATACAATTTAATTCGTTTAGCGTAATAACAAAACTCTATAATCCATTGTGTTTGATCTTGAGTCTCTGTGGATTCGACTCCTAAGTACTACATTGATCTCTTGTTTGAGAGAGTAGCTCTAGGGTTAATTTGAGCATATCAAATTTTGGCGCCGTTGCCGGGGACTCTTTGATCTACAATTAGATTTGAGTTTTTAATTTCGTTTAAATTTTTGTTTTTATTTGAGATTTACACGCTTTTGTTTTCTTTTCTCTTGTGTGTTTCAGGTGCATGCCTCCAAGACCTCCCACAAGAAGCAACAAGACTGCTCCTACTGTGAAACTTTCAAACCAAGAGTTGGGAAAACTTGAGCGTGAGAACAGAAAGCAGCCAAATCCTTGAAGATGGTTAACCCAATAATTTTGGTTTGTGATGAGGATGGTGCTTTGAGGGATTAAGAGGGCCACTTGCGCAATGAGCAGGGCCAAAAGCTTGATGCAGAAGGGAATGTTATTGCTGAAGTTGTTGTTGTCAATGAGCAGGCTGCTGTCCGAAACGAGCAAATTCTGGTAGTTGACGAACAGGCCGAAGGTGTCGATCGACACCATCAGGGTATCGGTCGACACCCACTTCCTGCAGACAGACGTAAAGCTGCAAACCAGGTTAACAATCCGGTTCGAAGACAGGAGAACAACCGAGACTTGATCAGGACCATTGCTGACTACAACCGGGCTGATCTTGTGTATGAGAACCGGTCTGCTATTGTTCCTCCTCCATTCCAGAGGAATGATTTTGAGTTGAAACCTGCTGACTTTCAACTAGTTGGACAGAGACCTTTCTCAAACCTGCCCAATGAGAAGCCTTTGGACCACATTGAGCACTTTGAGGATCTGGTGACTAGTATCAAGGCTAATGGATTGACTGAGGATTACATCTACTGCAAACTCTTTCCTTACTCACTTGCAGGAGAGGCATCTCAGTGGTTGAAGCAGTTGCCAGCTGGATCATTGACAAATTGGCGTGACGTCAAGGTAGCCTTCCTCAACTACTTCTATGATGATGCAATGTCAGATGAGTTGAGAGTCAAACTGTCTTCTTTCAAGCAAAGACCAGATGAAGCTTTCAAGGCCGCTTGGGTGAGATTCAAAGCCTATCAAAGGGACTGTCCACACCATGGTTTCTTAAGGGTTCAATTGATGAGTATCTTCTTCAGAGAGTGTGACTGGGAGTATCAGTTGACTTTAGATGCTGCAAGTCATGGGAATTTCAAGACAAGATTTCCAGAAGATGCTGAAGCTTTGATTGAAAACTTGGCTTCTAACAATAGTACTAAGAGAGCAGATGATGAAAGGAAGAGACTACATGGAGGATTTGATTCAAACCAGTTAACTTCTGTTAATGCTAAGCTGGATTCAGTGCACAATCTCCTTGTGGGTATGAAATCTGTTCACTTTGCAGTTGAAGTTGAGACATATGAGCCAGAGCCTGATCAAGACAATCATGAGGAAGAGGATGTTAACTATGTCTATGGGAATGAAGGACAACGGTTTGGAAATCAGCAAGGTAACAAACCTTACAGTGGAAACAGCCAACACAATAATTTTCAGAGCAATTCTTCTGGTTTCACTCCCAAGCCTGACTACCAGAAGCAGCAACAAACCCGTGGATACACAAGGACTTATGGCAACAATTCATATCAGTCTCCTCCTCCAAAAACATCTGAGAGTATTAGGATGGAACCTATGCTAGAGCAACTCTTGCAGGGTCAAGAGCAAATGACAGTGACTTTCAATGGGAAGCTTGACAATGTCTACAATGAGCTTAATAGGAAGTTTGAAGCTTTGAACATTCATGTCAAGAAGCTAGAAAGTCAGGTTGCACAAATAGCTGGATCAGTTAAAAGGCAAGAGGGAATTCTCCCTGGGAGAACTGAATAAAATCCCAAACATTCATACAATGCAGTGAGCTTGAGAAATGGCAAACAACTCCATTCTATACCCCAGAAGGATCAATCTGATGATCTACAGGAGTTGATTGATGTTGAAGACGATGAGGAAGTTTCTGCGGAACAAGTGGCGACCAACACTGATGAGCATCGGTCGACACCATGTCCACCCGAAACCACAGTTCCTACACCACAATACAGCATCGATCGATACCACCTGGGTACCGATCGATGCCAACCACGGACAGAAACCCAGAAGATCACATCTTCTACACCAGTTGCTGAAAGAGTTTACAAACCCAAAGTTCCTTTCCCATAGAATCCAAGGAAGTCCAAACAAAAGCTAGATGATGCTAAATGCAAGGCAATGATGGACAAGCTTATTGTTGAGCTACCTTTGATTGATGCTGTCAAGACTTCTCCAATGCTTAGGAGATATGTCAAGAGGATGGTGACTAAGGATTTGAATGCTGAGCAAGGATTGATGATGATATCAGCTCAAGTCAGTGCTATTATCCAGAACAAGATCCTAGAAAAGCTTCATAATCCAGGTAGTTTTGTTCTTGATTTCACTATATTTACTGACAGATTTGCTAGATCTTTGTGTGATCTTGATTCTAGTGTCAACTTAATGCCAAGATCAGTACCTCTCAGCCTGGGTATGACAAACTTCAAGCCTACCAAGATCACTTTTATCCTTGCGGATCGCTCAATTCGCATTCCTGATGGTGTTCTTGAAGATGTTCCAATTAAGATTGGTGAATGCTTGATACCTACTGATTTTGTGGTACTCGAGTATAAAGAAGAACCTAAGGACCCTCTTATCATGGGAAGATCATTCTTAGCCACTGCTGGAGCTATAATTGATGTCAAGAGAGGACAAATTGGGCTTAATATTGGTGATCTACAAATGCGTTTTGACATGACCAAGCTGGTCAAGAGGCCAACCATTGATGGTCAGACATTCTATGTAGACACCTTGTCTAATCTTGCTGAAGAGGTATTCAAGGAGCTGCATCCTGAAGACCCACTTGAAAGAGCATTGGTTGCTTCTGTAGAAGAGGTTGAGCATCTAGATGACATTGCTGATGGGTATGTCAAGCTACTTGATGCTAATGAACAAGTGAAGAAGCTGGTTGCACAAGAGGAATTGGTTAGTACTTCTTCACAAGCTGAAAAATTTTCTGATTAGAGTTTAGAGAAAGCTCCAAAGCTTGATTTCAAGCCACTTCCTGCTGGTTTAAGGTATGCATTCTTGGGTGAAAATTCTTCTTATCTTGTTATAGTTAATGCTACCTTAAACAATGCAGAGCTCACTTTACTGCTATGCAAGCTGCGCAAGTTTTGCAAGGCTCTTGGCTATTCTCTTGATGATATTGCAGGGATTTCTCCAGACTTGTGCATGTATAGGATTCATCTTGAGGAAGGAGCTAAGACATCCATTGAGCATCATAGGAGGCTGAATCCCAATTTGCAAGATGTTGTCAAGAAGGAGATCATGAAATTTTTGAATGTTGGGATCATCTATCCAATATCTGACAGCAAATGGGTTAGTCCAGTACATGTTCCTAAGAAGGGTGGAGTCACAGTTGTGAAGAATGACAAGAATGATCTGATCCCTACAAGGACAATCACAGGACACCGGATGTGCATAGATTACATGAAGCTGAATGCTGCAACCCGAAAAGATCACTTCCCGCTGCCCTTCATTGACCAAATGCTTGAGAGGTTAGCCAATCATCCATACTACTGCTTTTTGGATGGCTATTCCGGGTTCTTCCAAATTCCGATTCATCCTGATAATCAAGAGAAGACCACTTTCACATGCCCTTATGGTACCTTTGCTTACCGAAGAATGCCCTTTGGTCTCTGTAATGCTCCTGCGACATTTCAGAGATGCATGATGTATATTTTCACTGATATGATTTAAGACTATATGGAGGTATTCATGGATGATTTTTCCGTTTATGGGTCTTCATTCAAGAACTATTTAGACAATCTATGCAAGGTGTTGGCAAGGTGTGAGAAGAAGCATTTAGTGCTCAATTGGGAGAAGTGTCATTTTATGGTTAGAGATGGTATAGTGCTTGGTCATAGGGTTTCAGAAGCTGGTATTGAAGTTGACCGCACTAAGATAGAAGTGATAATAGGTCTTCAAATGCCAGAGAATGTGAAGGCAGTAAGGATTTTTCTTGGATGGCTATTCCGGGTTCTTCCAAATTCTGATTCATCCTGATGATCAAGAGAAGACCACTTTCACATGCCCTTATGGTACCTTTGCTTATCGAAGAATGCCTTTTGGTCTCTGTAATGCTCCTGCGACATTTCAGAGATGCATGATGTCTATTTTCACTGATATGATTGAAGACAATATGGAGGTATTCATGGATGATTTTTCAGTTTATGGGTCTTCATTCAAGAACTATTTAGACAATCTATGCAAGGTGTTGGCAAGGTGTGAGGAGAAGCATTTAGTGCTCAATTGGGAGAAGTGCCATTTTATGGTTAGAGATGGTATAGTGCTTGGTCATAGGGTTTCAGAAGCTGGTATTGAAGTTGACCGCACTAAGATAGAAGTGATGACAGGTCTTCAAATGCCAGAGAATGTGAAGGCAGTAAGGAGTTTTCTTGGGCATGCAGGTTTCTATAGGAGATTCATCAAGGATTTCAGCAAGATTGCTAGACCACTTTCTGCTTTGCTGTGCAAAGATGTCAAGTTTGAATTCACTAATGAGTGCAGGATAGCCTTTGAAAGGATTAAGAAAGAACTTGTGAGTGCTCATATTGTTCAGCCACCAGATTAGGATCTCCCTTTTGAAGTTATGTGTGATGCTAGTGACTATGCAGTGGGAGCAGTGCTGGGACAGAGAAGAGATAAGAAGCTTCATGCAATTTACTATGCAAGCAGAACACTTAATGATGCACAAAGAAATTATGCAACAACAGAAAAGGAGTTGTTGGCGGTTGTGTTTGCTTTGAAAAGTTCCGGTTTTATCTAGTTGGATCCAAAGTCATTGTTCATAATGATCATGCTGCTTTGAAGTATTTGATGCAGAAGAAGGATGCAAAGCCTAGACTTTTGAGATGGATTCTTCTACTTCAAGAGTTTGACATTGAAGTGAAGGATAAGAAAGGAATTGAGAATGGTGTTGCTGATCACTTGTCTAGGATTAGAACTGATGATGATGTGCCAATCCAAGACTGTTTGCCTGAGGAACATGTCTACTTTGTGGATACAGGGTTTCGGACTGATGAAAACGAGCGTCTATCCTCGGATGCAGATGGTGTCGATCGATACCAACATAGCATCGATCGACACCCATGCTTTCCAGAGACAGACTGGTCGTATGATGGAGATTTAGCTGCTGTGGCTAGCTCCAATCCACCCTGGTATGCTGATATTTCCAATTATCTTATTGTAGAGGTAAAACCAGAGCAATTCACTGGCTATAACAAGAAGAGGTTCATGAGAGAGCTTAGGATATATTATTGGGATGAACCTTATTTGTATAAGCATTGCAGTGATGGATTTTACATAAGATGTTTGGCGGAGACTGAGGTACCCGATGTTTTGTTTCATTGTCATGGGTCTGACTATGCAGGGCATTTTGCTACATTCAAAACAGTGTCCAAGGTTCTCCAAGAAGGCTTTTGGTGGCCAACAATGTTCAAATACGCTCATGAGTTCGTCTTAAGATGCGATGCTTGTCAACGGAAAGGTCAAATTAGTAAGAGGAATGAGATGCCACAAAACTTCATTCTTGAAGTTGAGGTGTTTGATTGCTGGGGTATTGACTTTATGGGACCGTTTCCATCTTCCTATAAGAACAATTACATCCTAGTTGCTGTTGATTATGTCTCTAAGTGGGTTGAAGCAATTGCATGTCCAAAGAATGATTCTGCTGTGGTTCTTAAGCTGTTTAAGACCATTATCTTTCCAAGGTTTGGAGTGCCTCGAATTGTCATCAGTGATGGTGGTAAGCACTTTATCAATAAAGTGTTTGACAAGCTATTGGAAATGTATGGAGTTCAACATAGAGTGGCTACTCCATATCACCCTCAGACTAGTGGGCAAGTAGAGGTTTCCAACAGGCAGATTAAGGAGATTCTTGAGAAAACAGTTGGTGTTACAAGGAAAGATTGGGCTGCAAAGCTTGATGATGCACTAGGGGCATATAGGACTGCATATAAAACACCGCTTGGCACCACACCTTTTCATCTGCTTTATGGGAAAGCATGTCATCTTCCAGTGGAGTTAGAACACAAGGCAGACTGGACAGTTAAGTTAGTGAATTTTGATGCCAAGACAGCTTCAGAGAGAAGGTTAGTGCAGTTGAATGAGTTGGATGAGCTGAGATTTCATGCATTTGAGAACTCAAAGCTGTACAAGGAGAAAACCAAGGCTGATCATGATAAGAAGATCATCTCCAGACACTTTGAGCCTAATGACCAGGTACTTCTCTTTAACTCTCGTTTGAAGCTGTTTCCAGGTAAACTCCGTTCCCGTTGGTCTGGTCCTTTTACTGTCCAAGAAGTTAGATCATATGGAGCCATTGTGTTGCTGAATTCCAAAGGAGAGAAGTTCACTGTTAATGGCCAAAGGGTGAAACATTATTGGGCGAAAGCAGAGATACAGTACGGACACATTGTGCGTTTGGACGAAGCACCCTCTGCCTAATCCGTTGCCATGTCAAGCTAATGACTTAAAACAAGCGCTGAGTGGGAGGCAACCCACTGGTATGAATTTTTTTTATTTTTCAATTTTTAGGATTACTAACATATTAACTTGTGGTTTTGAGTTTTATTGTTTCAGAAAAAAGAAAAAACAAATGTATGAAAAAGTTTCGGATACCACTGATCAAGGGTAGCATCGATCGATACCACCTGGGTATCGGTCGACACCACTGTTGGATCGCGGACAGGAAGAAAGGTTTTGGGTTTGCGAAGATGGGCCTGAAATGGAAACTGGGCCAGGTCGGAATGCACCAACATCGACCGATACCACTTATGGGAATCGGTCGACACCGTTAAAACCGAGGACCCCCGACAAAACCCTCGAGCCTTCGTCTTTCTCTCATTCGCAACCAACTCGACTAGAATCTTCAAATCACCATAACTTTCTCATTTTTGATCTGTTATAAGTGATTCAAAGTGCTAATCCACTCGATTTTCTCTCCTCTATCCAGATCTAGTGTCGATTTCGTAGTTTGAAGTGATGGCACCCAAGAAGAAGGCAAGAACTAACGACGGTGAAGCTTCCTCCTCTCGTTGTTCCACTCGCCAGTCACCTCCGCCAGCTCCGGCGAGTCGTCCCTCCACTCTCCCAGACATTTCCCTGCCTTCTCCCATCCAATCTCGTTTCCCATGGCCCAAAGCAGAGAATGATCCAATCCCAACTCAACAGGTATGGGAAAATCCTCTTGGAGAGCTTAAGAAGGCTGAATTTATCAACAGACCATTAGGGGTTTGCGGAGAGTATGAGACAATGTTGTATAATGCCTGGTTAGGAGTATAAATTGAACCAACCAAGTTTGTTGATCCTGCTCTTCTGCGTAGACTTGGAATTTATGATGAGGTTTTGAGATTGATAGATATGATACACCTTGGGACTATTTGCACTAAGCAATATGATTGCTATCCGGATTTAGTTAGACAGTTTATGGCTAGTGTTAGAGTCATTTATGCCAATGAGCAGGCACCAGAGGCACGAGATGGTTGGTTGCGTTTCTTTATTGAGGGAAAACAGTACACGATGAGATTGCAGGAGATATGTGATGTTTTTGACTGGCCACGTTTTTACGAAGGTACTGCTTTGCCTCAGACCTATTCGGATGTTGGTGTTTTGTGGTCTTATATAGGAAATGGAGTTTATGATTCTAAGAAGAGTCTTCAGACAGACGGGCTATTGGGACCACTTTTCAATGTACGATGGAGCCTAACAAGATGAGAGCTGCTGAGCGTTATCTATTGGGTATTTGGATTGGACGATTGATTCCAGATTTGACTGTGCGGCAGGATCCTTCCTCGCCCAACTTTGGGGCTATTTTTGCGCATCACTTGGTTGATCTTCAGAGCAAGCCGTTTTTGGGTCACGGCCGCAAGATTGAGCATGTCGGGAGCCTTATCACATCTATTCTTCAGTGGAAGAACGTTCTGACTGACGGGTACAGTATGCTGCCACAGCAGGTTCTCATGGATGAGCAGTATATAAGGAGTACAACCTGGATGAAGCCAGGTTTGTTGTGGAGATTTAGGGATGAGACTGGAGAGCATCTGATACGCCTTCCCTGACCAGACCTCACTACAATTGGAGAGGATCCAGAGCAGTTGCGTTTTCTACCGTCCGCTGCTGACTTTGTCACTGCTCCTCCTTCCCGTCGCCATCGGACTTCACGTTCTACTGCTGCTGCTAACCCTGCTGGGGGTTTTGAGATTGGATCTTCTTCTGGCACTGCAGCACCTGATTTCCCCCTTTTCCTGAGCCTCCACAGCCTTCTGCTACCATGAGTCCTAGCACTTACCAGGAGTACCAGACATCCACCATGCGTGCCATCTGGAACGCGATTTCTCGATTGTCTCATTGTCGTTGCCTCGGTCGTACTAGGCACAGGTCACCTACAACACATTCACCACCTGCTGATTCCGTCTCTGATGAGGATGATGTTTCTGCTAGCTCCTGATCATGGTTTTCTTTGTCTTTTTCCCTTTTTAGGATTGAGTCAATTTTTTTTTTGCATTGAGTCAGTTTGTGTTTGAAATTTGTTTGAACTTATGAATTATCTATCTATCATGTTGCTTTTAACTTGTGTTTGTGTTTGAGTGCTTCTTAACAAAATTAACATCAAAGGATTGATCCAACAACACATGAACACAACTAACTGCAACTAACAAGGAGTTTCGGCCAGATTCACTGTTCGTCGAGGGTGTCGATCGACACCACTCTGGCATCGGTCGACGCCAATGGGTAACCCGAGAAAGTTCATATTTTTCTTTCAAATTTTTCAACACACTTTTTGTTTCTTTGACTTTCCCTTGCTTGAAAACATTGGGGACAGTGTCGTTTAAGTCTGGGGGAGGTTAATACTAACTATTAACTTATTTTGGTTTTTAGTGTGTCAAAACCGATTTTGGTTTTTATTGAGTCAAAGTTTTCTTTTAATTTTTGGAATTATGATCTCTAACTAATGATTATTGTTCTTTGGCTAACACTCTAATGACTCTTGACTAAGCTTGACCTCAGAACTGAAGTGTGGAAAAGACCATGAGCTGTATCAAGAATCCTGAAAGCCCTTATTCAAAGGATATCTAGTTAAACTAACGTTGTCTCAACTTTTATCAGGATTTTAACCGGACTTAGTCTCTTACTTTGGGGTTGGAAATCAGTGGACTAGACTTCTTTTTCAGGCCATACAAGACAGTGCAATTTTTCAAAGTATGTCTTCCCTCTCTCTTCCCTTCAATGTTGTGTAAAAAAAAGAGAAAGGTCATAAAAAAAGGAAGAATAAAAGATGAGATGATTTTGATCAGTTTAGAGAGGTAGGTAAATTACATGTGACCTCATTATTCTATTCTTGAGTCAAATGATCACACAAAGTTTGGAAATGAGGGGTAGGTAAATTACCAATGACCCCGGTATTCACTTACATCTTTGATCTATAAAAAAACAACTCATTAGAAGTGAGAAAAGGTAGAGGAAAGGAGATGTATGAATAATGTCTTGGTCTAAAGAGAGTCCATATGCCACTGATCGATACACCAAGGTAAGAACTCACATGTATTTGCTTTAATTTATGTAATGAGATGACAATGGTGAGACTAGAGATTCCAGAGGATTGTGGGATTTGAGTAAGGAATGTTGATGCTTTTCAAATGACAAAGTATATAAAGTAAGTTCTTGAGAGTTAAGGCGATGAAGAGTGCGAAGATCAGTTGTCTGCAGTTGAGGGAGTTCCTATGTTTTCAAACCTCTTTCATAGGCTAAGTTTCTGTTTTGCTTGAGGGCAAACAAAGGCTAAGTCTGGGGGAGTTGATATATCATGGTTTTTTACGGTTTTTAACCATGATATAAGTGTGCTTTTTGAGTCTTTTCATTTGTTTCTAGGTTGTTTTTGAGTCTTTACAGGTTATTTAGGAATTTGACACGGATGGAGCAAAGTGGAGCAATTTGGATGACTTTGGAGCATTTTACAGAAGGAAAAGAGCTTGGAGTCGGATCAGAGTTGGAGCATCGACCGACACCGAAGGAGCATCGGTCGACACCCATATCTATCCGACAGAGAGAAGAAAATGGAAGTTTTACAATTTTACCCAAAGTTTTCCTAAATTGCAACACAAGTCCTTGGCGTGTTGTAGGACATATAAATAGTGTTTTTGGGGTTTAGTAAACCCTTAAGTTATTTTCTAGCAGCTTTTTGAGAGAGAGATATTGAGAGCTTTTGGGAGAGAAGGATCTGAATTCTTTGTAGAGAGAAGATTTCTAAACTCCTCTTTTTACTTTTAATATCTATTGCATGTTATTCAAAATGATTTGTTCTTCATTAAACATGTCTGAGTAGTTTACTTGTTAGGTTTAGGGGTTTTCACAGGGTTTTTATGATTTATTAGATCTGTGATTTTTAGGGTTCTTAATCTTTTATGATCTTCATCTTTGGTTGTTCTTCACAATAGTTCTTGATTGATCACCTAGAATTATTATCTTAGGGAAATTAATTGATATGAGAGTATAATTGTTTTCCTGATTTAAACCATTGATGAACAAAATTACTTTTTACAAAGAGATTTGAATTAGTGATTTTGTGAACTTTTCTAAACCTGTTTTTAAAGCTGATTTTTAACTTAGAATTTTACAAAGAGATTTGGATTTTCTGGTTTTAAATTTAGATAATAATTGCAGTGAGAACTGGATTATTTTACCAAAACTGTTTAGAGTTCTAGATCTGATTTTTTTAATTGCTTGAACCCTAATTAATTTATTGAGTTAATACTTCATAATTACTTGAGAAATTCCCTAGGCTTAACCTTTTGATTTTCTGATTTCACAACACTTTGATTTAATATTTTGCATTGCCTTCTTTTGTTTTTAATACAATTTAATTCGTTTAGCGTAATAACAAAATTCTATAATCCATTGTGTTTGATCTTGAGTCTCTGTGGATTCGACTCCTAAGTATTACATTGATCTCTTGTTTGAGAGAGTAGCTCTAGGGTTAATTTGAGCATATCAAGGTTCTTGGATTGTGTATAGATCCATGAACATGAGAGATTAGATAATTGATTGAGTGAAACTTGTAAGTACTAAACAGATTGTCTAATAAAGAATTTTGATTTTGAAGAACCCTTGTCTTAGTTTGTAACTCAGTTTTGTGTTTCAGTTTCCATACATATCAATAGCTTTTGCGTTTTCAATTGGTATCAGAGCGGCACTTGTGAGATTACATACATGTGAGATCCTGTGGAGAAGATGTAGAGCTATCATGGACTTGAGTTTGGTTCAAGAGTAATATTAGGTGATGGAAACTACAGTTTTTGGAAATCAAAGATGAAGGCGGTTATAGGAGGCATTGATGTATATGCTTGGAAAGCCATATTGGAAAAGTGGGAAGAACCAAAAGTCAAGGATGAATCAGGAGTGGAGGTTGCTAAGCCAGAGAAGGAATGGACTAACGACGAAGTGAAGAAATCAAAATATAACGCCAGAGCACTCTCCGCTATTCACAATAATGTTGGAAGAAACCAGTTTGAACTGATTCAGGGATGTGAAACAGCAAAAGAAACATGGGATATCTTGCAAATTCACTTTGAAGGAACCACTAAGGTGAAAATTTTAAGGAAAGACATGTTAGCTTCAAGATTTGAAAAATCTAAAGATGGAAAGCTATGAGTCAATATCTGATTTTAGTTCCAAGATAAGTTCTTTAGTTCAGGAAGCATTGACTCTTGGGAAAAAATATAAAGACAAGAAATTGGTGAAAAAAATTCTAAGATGTCTGCCTACAAGGGTCATGGCGTACAAGACTGCTTTGAATGTGTTTCATAACACGGAAAAACTTAGTTTTGGAGAAGTTGTTGGTATGCTTCAAGCTCATGAGATGGCACTGGAAGGTGCGAATAGACGAGATATTTTTGCTCTTGAAAGAGAGAATCACGAAGTAGAAGAAGAAGATTCAATTGGTTTGCTGGCCAAAAAATTTAGTCGAGTGTTGAAAGAAGCAGAACAAGAACTAGGTCAGAGGAGGTTCAACTCGATCACAAATAATCCAGAGAAAGGTGAAGCTGTCAAGAAGACATACATGCAATGACATGAGTGCAGAGGATATGGACACTATAAGAATAATTGTCCTACAATCAAAAGAAGAGAAATTAAAGGTTTTATGTGCAAAGGTATTGGACATACTCAGCTAGAATGTGGTAATGATCGGAAACTTAGAAAAGAAAAATCTAAACTGAGAGTTGAAGATGATTCAAAGGAAGATAATGATAATGAAATAGAACTAAATAAGCTTGGTGCATTCTTAGGAGTCACTACATTTGCTGAAGGAGAGGAAGTTTCAGAATCTGAATCTGAAGGGGAACAGGTAGATGAATTTACAGAATGTTACAGGGAGGTGCGTGAAACACTGATTAAGATTGGAAAGGAAAATCAGACCTTATTAAAAGAGAAGCGTCGTCTTGATGCACTTATTAAGTCATTGCAGATTGAATTGAGGGATACAAAGGAAATCAGTCAAGAAAGTGTAACATTAATGAAAGACAAGCAGACAGTCTCTACTAGAACAGGAAAATTTAACAGAGGTTTGGGATATACTGGAAAAGAAGGATTTCAAACAGGGCAGATCAAGTTTGTAGCTGAAGGTGTTTCTCTTCTAAATCAATGCAAATCTGGTAGTAATACAACCAAACATATTGGTTGTTATTTTTGTGGGAAGAATGGGCACATAAAAGCATATTGCTACAGATTCAAAGAAAGAATAAGTAGACTCAAACATCAAGCATTTACTAGCTTGAGATAACCTGTTATCATGCTATATGCATAACAGCTTCATTTATCTTGAAATAAATGATTCTGAAACAGTCCCTGCATCACATGCATCTGTTTCTCTCATATCAACTTCATCTCATGCCCACACTTTTGTGTCTCTCTGAAAGTCAGAGACTTTGCACCTTGTATACGAGTTTCCTTCAGCAAGCTCCAAATCAAAATCTGAATCATGTATGTATCTTCAGACTGCAACCATGATTAAGCTTTGAACCTGATTTATACACTCGCTCGTTTTCTATCTCCCTTTTTCCTGAAACTTCATTGAACTACCATCAACTCCGTTTAAATGTGACAAAACCTTTTGCGACTCCACCTTAGGCCGACTGATGCAATCTTTGATTGTAAAACCTGATTGATCCAAGACACCTTTCTGAATAAATTGCTCCACCTGGAATCAAACTTCCTTTTAAAACCTCATTACACTCTCTGCAATTCCAGTGACTCTACCTGCAACTTAAAACCATCAGATTGTAGACTGCCTTCAAAACTTCAATCCACCTAACGGAGTCTACACTCATTTCACTGTCACAACAAAGCACACACTTGGTCTGTGTAACTTCTTATCACCATGGTTTATTTCTAGACTTCCATGTCTCTTCTCAAAACATCACCTACTGCAGCTTAACCAGCTAGAATACCGCAGAATCATAAGAAACCACCATGAAACCTTTTCTTTTCTTAAAGCGTTCAATTCAGCTTTTTCCACCAAATTGTACAAGCAATCCTTGCTTCAATCTTGACGACCACATGAGCTGTAGCAAATTATAACCTTTGACAAATGACTCCACTTATTCTGATTTTTGAGATATCAGAACTAAAGACTTTTGCAATACAAGCAGGATCTTAACTTGAGTCTCCATGTCTGTGTATTCAGCCCACTCACTCTTCTTATAACTCATCCAAAGTTAATCAATAGAATCTGAAACCATCTTCAGTTACCTGGCTTCTTTTACCACTGATCTCACCACCAGTTCCTAGCAAGAGCACATAAATTTCTTGTCATTACCAGAAAAAACTTTAAGACCGCCTATGAAGACTCTGACCCGAGTTTCCTTTAATGATTTATCTCCCAAACAAGTCCATACTGTTGTTACCACATGGAGTCTCTTGTTCGAGGACACAACTGAATATTGTCCACACAAACTTCCAATGCTCCAACATCTCTTTACAAGACTGAACTAATCCTTTTCCAAATGACTTGATCACTCTTCATTTCTTCATGCTTATAAGTTTTTTCATTAACTCATAATAGCATCTTCCATTCACATTTGTTGTTAAACAGTCTCTTTGGGACTCCACCTTACTCCAGCTACTATGTGCCACTGACGAGTACCAACAACAAAATCTGCAACACTTTTCAAAATCCTCGTTGGACCAACCTTGCTGCAACAAACTCCATGATGGTCTGATACAGACCTTATTTCTCACTAACTAAACTTTCTCAATTCACAGGAATCTGACCTTTACCACTGAGACTTGATACTGCAAACCTTAAACCTTCTCAATACTAGTCATACATGCTTTCTACCTCTGGTTCCATACCCTTGTGCAATGTTCCATTTCATAATTCTCAAAGCTTCAACAGATTTAGCTAGCCACTAACACACATAAGTTTCTCTAAACTAAGGTTTCCCCCAGTATCAAGAATCTTAATCCAATGGCTGATCCTAAAACCATTTCTCACTTTAACAAATCATATTGCCTGAAACCATTAATAATCTTGGCTATCCACTTGCAGAATCAGTATACAAAACCTTGAGTTTCATTAGCCTTTTAACCCATGAATATGAAAACACATCGAGTTTCCAGAAACCTTGACAGAGAACCTCACATTGTACCTTGTGATTTCAGCGGAAATAGACTGCAAAGTCTTTAAGAATTGGCTTCGAGATTTGTTAATATTGATCTTCACAACCATGAGTCAAGTCCCCATAACTCACAATATCTACTGAAACTGACGCCTCAAATTTCCAATGAAGAACCTTCATCATTCAGCATCTTTTCATAAATCTTTTCAACACCGATCATATTTTTCCTTTTAATCTAGTGTTCATGCAGTAATCTAGTGTTCATGCAGTAGCCTCAGGACTCAAGGTTGAATCATACTTTAACAACTTTTTATCACCAGCCGAAGTTTTGGCTTTCCTCTTTTTGGTCTTTTCCTCAGCGACTTTGGTTTTAAGATTCAGATCAGGGTTTGAACAAGGAGCAGTAGGTAGCATCTCACCATTCACCTCAATATCAACGAAAAGGTACCAGTCGTCGTTTCTGATGCCTTGGATAGCTTTGCTCAAAATAATCGAGTCTGATAGGTGATTAAACTAAACCTATAATAAAACAAAAACATGATCCTTCCTTAAGTTGATGTTTTTAGCTTAAACCAAAAAAAAAAGAAAGAAAGAAAGACGGGGGTATGATGAACCTTCAAGGCAGAGACAGTGACTTTCCCAAAACTAGGGAAGCATTGTTGGTGCTCGATGCTTATTTTTTCTGTGTATAACACACATGCATGCAGTGAGTAGCAAAAACACACATGCTTATTTTTGAATTTACCAAAATATTAAGAAAAAAAAAAAAGGAGACTATATAAAGATAAGAGAAGAACCTTTAAAGAGCGAGACAGAATCATCTCTGTCAAAACAAAGACCAAGACGGGTTTCTTTATTCGTCGTGAGAAAAACACACTTTGCTGTTTCGTTGGCCATAGTGATAAGAGATTATTGGTGAATAATGGTTTTTTTTTGAAGAAGAAATGAGGCTCTCGCTGTCTCACTAGTCTCTATGGACGGACATTTATATAGGCAAAGAGTAAGTAGCTTCCTGTACTCGTAGAAATCTCAAAAGTCATTTCTCCTTTTTTTTTTCTTTCAAATTAGAAAATTTCCAAATCTAATTTTCTACTAGTTTTTAAATTTGAAGCTCCATTTTATTAACTCATAGCCGCTGCCGATGTTAATAAATACACCGGGCGACGAAACAGTAAATAAATTTATTAAATGACTCATGGGGGGTTGGTTGATACGTGGCCCATTAAACAATTGACTTAGGCCTAATTTACAAGCCGACAAATCGACATTGATCCTCAAGAATTAACTAGATGATACTATATAATTAATTAGATAAGGTGCACGTTATTATTAGGCAGGTAAAAATTAAAATTATTTACAATAATTAAATAGTATTGTACATGTTTTTAGATTTTATCTTATAACATTTTAATATTGAATATAAACCTTTCATAATTCATTTTAATACTCTCTCAGTTCTATTATATAAGAGTTTAAAGACCTTTTTATTCTATTTTCTCAAATTTCTATGTACAATTTTTATTAATATAACAATTTATAATTTTTTGAAGTATGCAGTAGATTTTCCTATTGGTTGAAATTTTATAAATGACATAATATTTATTGTTTATTAATCTTTGTGTTTTTACCTAAAAACTTTTATAGGACCAGGAGTACCATTTAAATATTTATACTATCATAATAAACCATATTTTAAGTTTAATTATACATTTCATCTTAATGCATAGAACTAAATATTTTATATCAAACACAATTAATACATTATATCCAATTTGTATCTTAGTAAGAATCGTAAATACAAATAAAAGTTAACAAAATATAATTCACAAAAAAAAACTGAATCAACTATATTTAAGATGTATTTGTTATGTTGTTATCTCATAAGTACTAATTTTACCTCATGTCATAATCAATTTTAATGAGTGAAATTTATAAAATAAAAACATATATAAAGATATAGAGACATTCTCATCAAATAACTGAAGATTCATTTCTATAAATTATAATTTATTTTGAATTATCTTATGTTTTAACAACATAAAAAAATATTACTAATATCCTTAAGAGTAATTGTTAAAAATATCCTATTTGGGATACCCCTTTTCAAAATTACCCTTTTTGAACATTTTCATTTTTACCCTCTTTTGCACAATTACAACATAATTAATTTTTAGAACTTTTTTTAGGTTTGGATTCTGTATTTTACATTTAGGATATAGTTTTAAGGGATTGATTTAGTATTTGGATTTTAGTGCTTAGTATTTAGTTGTTTTATACATAGAAAAGAGGTATTTTTGAAAATGGACAACATGAAAAGGTGTTTTTAAAAAGTGACATAAGAAAAGGGATACATTCAGTTTAGTAATCACATTTAACTATCTATTTCATCATAAAACCATAATTAACTTCTTCATGGATTAGAGCTAAAATTTTAATAAAAAAATAATATGAGCATCATACGAGATAATATGTAGATTGGTTAGTATTTTAAATTTAACAATAAAAATAATCAGTAAAATCAGTTATCATCCACAAAATTTTTGGAAATCCAAAAATATCCTAAATATTATTCTTCTATATGTCATAATTTCATAAGTAATATTTTTGTCAATTTTCAAAAAACGACTTAGATTAAACCATTGATATATTTATATCATCACAAATGTAGCTTGTAGTCTAAACTAAAAGGAAAATTTTATGAATAAACCAGTGACAAGGAATTGTCATGAAGAACAAAGAAAAATATTAACACACGAGAAACGAGTTCATAGTAAAGTTGGTCAGACATGCGTGAACTGGTTTTTGAACGTGAAGATGACCCATTCATATTTATACTTTTTAACCATTTGTTTATTAACGTCCACGTTCTATTTGTTGTTTTGCTTAAGAGGGTTAATTAAAAAGACTCCAAGGAAGAAATACATTACACGTCAAACCTTTTTAGGGCAAATAATGAACGCTTCATTTATAATGTTTCCATTGGTTACTCTAAGGTAAACATTGCAATTGATAGATGAACAAGAAAAGCAGAGGAAAAACTAATATGAAAACTATGAAAAATAGGACAAGTGTGGTGAACTGGTGATGAAGAGAAAGAATATAAGAGATTCTTTATTAAGACAGTTTAACTAACAAACCTAACCCTACTTGTCCCACTTTCTATTCATACATACTTAATCTCTCCTTCTCTCTAATTCCCCTTTCATACTTAATATCCCATTCTTCTCCCACCAATCTTAAGTACTCACACTTTCTGTTTCCATGGCCAAATCCTTAAATCTTCTACTCTGCCTCTCTGTTCTCATCTGTATCATCGCCGAATCCGCCTTGGCTCAGACATGTTCCAACTACAAATTCTCAAGTAACCGTCTCTTTAAGTCTTGCAACGACCTCTCTGTTCTTGATTCCTTCCTCCACTACTCTTACGATTCTTCTTCTGGCAATCTCCAAATCGCTTATCGCCACACGAAATTCACTACCGGGAAATGGGTTGCATGGGCCGTGAATCCCACGTCCACTGGTATGGTCGGAGCTCAAGCCATTGTGGCTTATCCACAATCAGACGGCACCGTTAGGGCTTACACGTCACCCATCAGCAGCTACCAAACGAGTCTCCAAGAAGCTGAGCTGAGTTTCAACGTCTCAGAGTTGTCTGCCACTTACCAAAACAACGAGATGGTCATCTTTGCAACTCTGAATCTTCCACTTGCAAACGGTTGGATCATTAATACTGTGTGGCAAGATGGGTCTCTTTCAGGGAACAATCCTCTGCCTCATCCAACTTCTGGCAACAACGTTGGCTCTGTTTCTACTATGAATCTTGTATCCGGTGCATCAGGATCCACCTCCACCTCTACCGGAGGAGGAGGAGGAGGAGGAGGAGATTCCAAGCTACGCAAACGCAACGTCAGTCGATAGAGATTTCATCAAAAGAAGTTTTTTTTCTTTCTTTCTTGTTTAAAATTTGGGTTTGATCTCTAATATGCATGATTACAGATACATGGCATACTGAACGGAGTGAGCTGGGGAGTAATGATGCCAATAGGGGCAATCATTGCTCGCTACTTGAAAGTCTCCAAATCAGCAGATCCTGCTTGGTTCTACCTTCATGTCTTCTGCCAGTCTTCTGCTTACATCATTGGTGTTTCTGATTGGGCCACGGGTCTTAAACTGGGCAGAGAATCAGCCGGGATTCAGTTTACCACTCACCGTGCTGTTGGGATCGCTCTCTTCTGCCTCGCAACGATTCAGGTAGATTGCAATTAACAGTAACGTGATTTCTCATAAGAAAAATAAATGCATATTGTATAACTCAATTTTTTGTGGCACACGTTAGGTGTTCGCTATGTTTCTGAGACCCAAACCAGAGCACAAGTACAGAGTCTACTGGAATATTTACCATCATACCATAGGCTATACCGTGATCATCCTTGCACTGGTGAATGTTTTCAAAGGACTAGACATCTTGAGCCCTGCGAAACAGTGGAGAAACGCTTACACCGGTATAATCGTAGTACTGGGCATTGCTGCGGCCGTGCTCGAAGCGTTTACTTGGTATGTAGTCATAAAGAGAGGGAAAACAGAGGAATCTGCCAAAATGGGTCAGCGAGTAGGCAACGATGGTCGGGTCACACTATAAGCGTAGCTTTTGTGTAAAAGATTAGAGAGTGAAAATTTATGGTTGATTTATGGTTTGCTTTTTGGGTTATTACATACAGTATATTTGCTAGATTAAATTAAAATACATTTGATGTTTAATAGTTGTTGAAGTCCTTTGAAGCATTTGACAGTTGTGCTCTTTTACAATATTCACGATGTGTACATGTGACCTCATCCGAGTTTGACAAAGCCTTTTATTCATCAACAGGGAGGTGAGTGTACATGTGAGTACATAAATCAAATAAATTAACTTGTCTCTGTGTGTGTGTGTGTGTGTGTGTGTGAGTGAGAACGTGAGAGAGAGATTGGTTACCTAATAAACAAAAACAAGAAGATGCTTCAAAAATGTCTTTACGAGTGTTTTCAAAAGGGAAGGAAGGATGATTTCCACTGGTTGACTTAAGCAAGATCTCGCGGCTCAAGGGCTGCGATTTCTCTCAAAACCTGACTTTTGTCTGCTTCAAACCTCTCATCCTCTGCAAACATAATGAACCAAACAAAGGATTTTTTAAGTTAAGCAGGAGATGATCGGATACAAACACTTCACTTAACAGGACCTTCATACCTTTGTCTGGTTTCACATCAGCCAACAATCTCAGAAGCTTGCTTCTGTTTGCCACCAGAATGTTGACTATATCCGCAGGCTTGTTTTGGTTTGCAGCAAACAGCTGAACAACAGCAACGATAATCTCAGTACAGTCACGTTGGACTGACATAGTGAAAGTCGTTTTCAAGGTAGTAAAACTATACCTTGAAGACATGGAATGCTTCTATTTGGATGCTCTTGCTTGACTCCTGTAATACAAAGATATTGAATTTAGTTCCCCAAATTAATGTATGATTAACAACATAAATATCGACGAGGGTATTCCGTTAAAGCATCGTACTCTTAGAAGATTCATGAGAATCCTCAAGTTATCCCTTGAGCTCACATATTTCGTCATCACAGCTGAATTTGATCGATCCAGTAATATGTCACCCAATAACTGACAATACAATACAAAACCATCAGACTGATCATGTTCCATTTTATAGTCTCTTGTTCTCGTATAAGTTACCCTACCTTAATAGCGTGCCGTCTGGTTATATAATTACTTGATTCAAGAAGCTTTGAATTGTAGTCTGCAAAAAACTGCAAACCAAAAAGTTTGAAGCATTGTGAGTCTGACACAGGATCTTCAGAGCATAAATGACAATGTTCTGCTTCACGCACAGATCTATGAATCCGTATGTAATGTTAATAAAAATACTTGCCCATTCTTCATTCTTGGTGAGAAACTCGGCAACAGTAGACTTATGCCTTGTCAGCAGTTCCTGTCAAAACAAACAACAGTGTTGGAGTTGGCATTGCGTCCTGATAGTTTGTAGACAGGGAAGCAAAAATGCAAGTTCGTAGGAGTGTTTTGGAACCTTAAAAGTAGCAGCAGCATCGGCAGCAATGTCGAAATTAGGAAGCTGTATGTAATCGAAGAACTTCTTCACATGGTCAGACTCCAAAACATATCTGAATCCAAGGAAATTAATAAACGATTTGTCGTTATTCTCTGAAACAATAATTTTTACTTCACAGGGTTAAAGTAAACCAAAAGATCAGCTCACTTGGCAACAATCTGATGACGAATGCACTCCCTAAACATAGCACCATAGTGTAAAGCCATGTCTGTGTTCTCGAAGCTGACATATATATAACACACGGAAAGGCTATAAAAAAGTTTGAGAAATCGAAAGGATTCTCTTAATTTGAAAAACTACAAACTAAACAGTAACACACACCCTTCTATGAGAACATCCATGAGATCGATGTTGGCTTCTAGATAATCAGATGCAATCAAGCGTGAATTGACTTGTTGCCTCTGTAGATTTGCAACAACTTGTGTAGCATCTTTCCTGGCCTGATTAATATTTCGCAATTCAATCATGGAATTATATAATAAGACATGTCAAAAGAAAGGAAAGATGCCCTTCCAAAAAAGGGAAATAAAGAGTTACCTCCAAGTTGAGTTTAGGGAGACAAGAAATCAAGAGGCGTAGCGTATCCTCTTTAAAGAACTCTTGAGTCAATTGTGCACAAGCTTCAGCTACAGGCTCTGCCTCGCTGTTTCCATAGAGAATCGATTTCATGTCACGGATATTCCGGCTTAATTCCGCCATCTGCAACCACACATATATCAATTTGGAGAACACAGAGAGAGCAACGACATTATTGTTGTAATGAAAGACACCAATTTTTCATGACTTGATGTTTTGTTCGAAAGAGAACCAAACAAACAAACAAAAAAAAAAAACATTGAAAGAAGAAACAAACATGTTTTTTTTTTTTTTTTGTTAAAAACGGGGAAAAATGAAACCTTTTCATCGCGTTTGGATTCTCGGAGGTCAGGCAGAGAGTTAGAGGGATGGGCGAAGAGAAGGAGATCGCGCGTTTGTCGAACAAGGTCAGCCGGAGTGCGAGGCTTGGACTTGAAAAGCCCTTTCATCTTAGCACCGCCGGTATCGGATTGATCGGAAGGATCTCCGACGCCGTAGACAGAGGAGCTAAGGCTGCCGCTGAGGTGGTGCTGAGACGGAAGCCTCCTCGCCGCCGATGCGGAGGAGGAGGAGGCTTCAGGTCCAGCACCTCTCGTTGACACGCACGACCCTATCCTTACACCTTTCCTTCTTCCTCCTCCCCCACCTTTTTTTTTTCTCACAACTCAAAGACAATAATACTATTTCCGAAAAACTGAAACTTTTGTCTCCTCCTCGTGGATATGGGATTCTCGATTCTCTCCTATATCTCCTCGCCTTTCACCATTTTTAGCGCATCAAAGAGAGAAGAAAGAGAACAAATGCCTATTTTCACCTCTCTCTCTTGCTTCCCCCTCGGATTTTAAAACTAATTTATATTTTTTTTTTTANTTTTTTTGGGTGAATTATTGGGGGGGGGGGGTCATTTTTATAATAATTAAGTAATTTTAGTCAATTGTCCTTCAAAGTGGTCACAAGAAAAATCGAATCCTTGGGTAATTTATTGGTAATATTATTTATATACTACCATCTATAAATTACCATTTTAATAATGAAAACATAAATGGTGAAAGTAGAAGAAGAAGAAGGGTACAGTTGGACAAACAAAAGAAAAGGTCACATGTAAATGAGCTATGGATTGATGGACCAAAGACAAATGACATGTTCACTTTACACCTTCACTCTCTTCCCCCTCACATGTTTGTCTCCTCTTTTGTAATTTTTTTTACTAATTTCTTTCAATACTTATTAGTATTAGACTATTAGTCTGTGTGATACATCCATCTCTCTCAACTCAACGGTCTCGTGACTGACCCATAATCTCTGTAGCAGATTATCCGGCATAATCAGCGGTTATGTCAATACTTGTTCAATTATTTCTTCTTCATATTTTTTTTTTTTTTTT
>NC_025702.1:353253-357873 GCF_000633955.1 Camelina sativa | reverse complement strand
TTTTTTTTTTTTTTTTTTTTTTGTCTCAAACCAAGATTTTATATATTACAGAAAAATAGGACATTAATTAATTACTTAAATTGCCTTCGTTTATTTTTTAACTTTTTTTTTTCTGCAGTTTACGAAAGAGCGGTTACATACATTATTATTACATAGCAAATGGCTTGCCTCAGAGGAAGCGACGACGACGACCATTATTGACGGGCTTGAAGGAAGTGAGATTCATGAACTTCAACCACGGCTTTTCCCAAACCATCGCCTCGTAGTTCTTGCTCGCTCCTCCGTCATTAGCCGCAACCGTAAGCCGATAATTCGTGCCAGAGACCACCTGAGTCTCGCCGCTAACAACCGTCTCGAACTTGAGTCCCAACTTACTCCGTTTATCGTACTCGGAAACCGCGAACTCGCCGATCTCTACGACGTGAGGGTCTTTGACGTCGCTGATCGGACTCCAGCCACCGATACGGGCCGCCGCGGATACGTCGCATAGAGGGACGACTACCAGGGCGAGAGAGAGGAGAAGAACACGGGAGATGACCTTCATTTATTTTGCTCTGTAACCGTTCGTTGTTGTTTCTTGTTTCCCTCAAACCTTAGATTGATTTATGTTGTTGTATTGCCCAAGATAGGTTTTATGTGCTCTTCTTTATACCAGAGAGGTCCGCCACGTGGCATGACGTGTCGTGGAATTCTAGATTTTTTTTTCTGATTCCATAAAATATTTAATTTCATATTTATGTGAAACTTATTTCTTCTGCTTTGTATTTATATCATAATTTCTTGGTAAAAAACATTTAAAAAAAAAATCAAAACTCATTAATTTCTTGATAAAAATGTACTATTATATTAATGTTAATTAAGTAGTGTATTATCCGTTTTTAAAATTCAGCCTATATATAGACAAATAACAAATTAATTGAGGTCTATCCTCTAACTAAGGGCTGGATTTCATTTATGTATTACTGGCCAACTCCTGCCTACGAATATGAATGTCCAAAAGGATTTTTTTTTTTGACTATTTATAGTCTTCTAACATTATAAGCAAATATTATTTTATAGACAACTATATAGCAAAAGACAAATCAATAAGATGAACTGAGTGTAAAGGACAAAAAAAACCTAATTATCAAGCGAAACATTATAATTGTGATAATAATTGATATAATCAAACAATGTATTAAATATTTCTTGTTTTTTTGTTTTCTTTGCATTTTTGTTGTGTTTGTAGAAACCCGAAAACAGAAGAAAACACAGCTGGACAATGACGTGGTTTGGACAAGTAGGACCGCTGGGGACTGCCACTAGTGTACTGGTTTCATTAGCAAGATGAGAACGCATTCATATTTTCATATTTACTAATTAACCCTTTACACACAGAAACAAAATCAAGAAAGGACCAAACTTACCGGTACGTTCGAAGCACAAAAGAAAGCAATCGTAACCGGAATACTATAATCGAACGGGTTACAAAAATGGGCCGATTTTGATTTTGTGAATTTTGACCACATGTAATTTTCCCAATTCCATCATCTATATATTGACCATATTAGTAAATATCTACACATATATATAACAGGGTAATTTATAAACTTATATGGTACAATAGTGCTGTCCATATGGTATTGTGCTTCGCTCGTATAACTAATCTCCTCCCTTTGATGCAAAAACGTAAGCCCCTGCCGTTGTCATGTAATAATATATATTAGCAAACTTGATATTTTAAATGAATTTATAAAGAAGAATGAGTGTTGATAATTTTGAGTAAGATTAGGGATACCAAGAGTGGGCATCAAGATGGAGAGGAAGATGGTTCCCGCGATCTTGAGAGGAAACCCTGTCTTGATCATGTCTTTGATCTCGATATGCCCTGTCGTGAACCCAACCACGTTAGAGGGTGTTCCCGTGGGGAGCAAGAAAGCGAATTGAGCCCCGATGGCACCTGGAACCATCAGGAGTAGAGGGTGGATTCCCATGGTCTTTGCGATCTCGATCAGTAACGGAACCAACAACGTAGTGGTTGCGTTGTTTGAGGTGAACTCTGTGATGGTAGCAGCGATGAGACAAACGGTTGGAGCAATGGCCCAATAAGGAGCTGTTTCGAGAAAGACCAGCCCTTTTGACAAGACTTCAGCTAAGCCACTTGTGCGCACTCCATCGGCTATAGCGAATCCAGCTCCCAATAACAAGACTATGTTCCATGGAAGCTTCTTGCACTTGCTCCAATCCATCAGCTTCTCTCCTTTTTTAATCTTGCTTGGGATTATAAAGAGCAGTGTCGCCATCATCACACTCACCGTTCCATCCCCAGCCTGGCCGTTGAAGATCACACCCCAGCCGGGGATGTCATCGGTTATGTTTCTTGTCATCCACAACAATACCAACCCACCAAACACGGCTAGGACCATCTTCTCAGCGAAGTTCATTGGTCCTAACAACTCAAGCTCTCTCTTGAGATGAGATTTATGGAGATAAGGAGACAGAGCTTTCCCTGCGCCTTTGGGACAATACATAACACATAGAACACCCCAAAGGACCACGAATATGCACAATGCCAGTGGGAAGCCAAAGAAGAACCATTGGCTGAAACTGATAGGATCAGCCTCCGGGAAATAACTCTTCCACATTCCCACAAGTATCAGATTCACACCTGTTCCAGTGAGTGTGCTCATTCCACCCACTGCTGCCGAGTAAATCACACCTAGCACCACCGCCCTACAAAACTTCCCCACCGCAGGAGGCACAACTTCCGACGAAGAAGATGAAGAGGGCAGTCTCTGAAGTATCCCCGTAGCGACTGGCATCATCATGACTGCAGCTGCGACGTTGTGCATCCACATGCTCACGAACGCCGTTGTGGCGCAGATGCCAAGCAGAAGCAGCGGCGCGTTTAGCGGCTCTACGCAGAACACCAACGTTATCTATTTCAAGAATTAGATTATCCATTGAGTTATGTTATTATTTAATATTAACTTATCATAATTATATACGTGGTGAGCTCCACTTAACTAGGATGATCTCATACTGTTAATGATCATATAGTGTTCAAAATGATACTAAATAAATAATGACTAAAGTTGTGACTTGTGAACTAATAATTGGATCCCGCACAAACTAAATCATACTCATTGCTTTTGAATAGTCCCGGAAAACAGAGTGTTAACGTGTCTCTCATCTATGTTTTGGTAGCCTTATAAATGGTACAATGGATTGGCCTAAGGGCCATAGTCCATGAAATGACTCCTCATCTATCATACAAAGTATAGGTGAAATATTTTTTTTTTTCAATCTTGAATAGAGGACTCTTTGTATGTTACTAACTTCAATTTATACGATCAACCCACGTGTCTGCATGGACCACTAACCATTGTTATGTTTATTATACTAAATGTTATATATAATTTTTTATAAGTGGGGGGATTCAGTTGAAGCAGCCCACCTAGTTAACGATCATAGTTGTAAACCTCTCTAGTTGATTAGTAGTCACACAAATCATCTTATTCTTGCTTCAATATAAATTTCCTAAAAATGAATTAGAGTCCCCTACATGTTCCATCACCACATCGAACATTCGTTTTTTTTTTTGTCAAACCACATCGAACATTAAAATATAAATAAAAGAACCTCGTTATTCTTCTAACATAAGATGGTGAAAATAGGATAAAATGATGATTAATAACTAAATGAATTATAATATGTGGAAAGAAAGAGAGAAGAAGACAAACGTACGTTAAGGGCGAGTCGGCGGTGGATGTTGTAGTGTTCGACGGCGAGAGCGAGGATGAAGCTGCCGAGGACAAGGGAGATGACGTCATCCATGTAAGAATCGGCCACTACATCCGCCGCCGAGATTCCAAAGAGAGGGAAGAGGAAAAGCGGCGTCATGGAGGTGATGGGCATCGGAACAGCCTCCGTCAACCACCACGCGAACATCCAAGCAAGAACGCCGAGCATGTTTTTGGCCGTCGTCGTTTCATCTCCGCCGAGGCGTACGCATAGACACACGACGGCGCAAAGGAGAGGACCAAGAGCGATGTAACAGTTTTTAGGCGCAAATATTGCCCGAAGTTGTTGCCCCACCGTTTGCCGTTCGAATGGTTCCTCACTATGGACGACCGGTAAAAGCGGAGATTTCAGATCGTCGTCTCCGGCTCCGGCGACGGCGACATCACCACCGTTCATTCTGTTTATTCCGTTTCTAATGGAAGGATCAACAGAAACAAAAAAGAAAAAGATAAATAGAGAAATGTAATTACACCTATGAAGAGAGATGGAGAGGAGCCTTTTTATAAATTTATTAATTTTAATATTATAATGTGTGTGGCAATTTTTTTTTTTGTATAATTATGTGTAGACTTAATTTGTGTGGTCGTATAACAAAATATTCGGTTTTATGAGCGTGAGTGACACATGTTTAGTATTTATTTATGTAAAGGCGTTTATATTTACTCAATGTAATAGAGTTGTTCTTTTATACCTGTAAAATGTTTTTTTTTTTGCTTTGTTTGTTTCTGTTTTGAAAATTTAATTTGTATTTTTCTTTCACCTAAAATGTTAATATCCAACGTGAATCACAAATATTTGCTGGTTCACACAATTTTATTGACAATGTATGGGGTCAGA
>NC_025702.1:345643-352216 GCF_000633955.1 Camelina sativa | reverse complement strand
AGTATCAGATTCACACCTGTTCCAGTGAGTGTGCTCATTCCACCCACTGCTGCCGAGTAAATCACACCTAGCACCACCGCCCTACAAAACTTCCCCACCGCAGGAGGCACAACTTCCGACGAAGAAGATGAAGAGGGCAGTCTCTGAAGTATCCCCGTAGCGACTGGCATCATCATGACTGCAGCTGCGACGTTGTGCATCCACATGCTCACGAACGCCGTTGTGGCGCAGATGCCAAGCAGAAGCAGCGGCGCGTTTAGCGGCTCTACGCAGAACACCAACGTTATCTATTTCAAGAATTAGATTATCCATTGAGTTATGTTATTATTTAATATTAACTTATCATAATTATATACGTGGTGAGCTCCACTTAACTAGGATGATCTCATACTGTTAATGATCATATAGTGTTCAAAATGATACTAAATAAATAATGACTAAAGTTGTGACTTGTGAACTAATAATTGGATCCCGCACAAACTAAATCATACTCATTGCTTTTGAATAGTCCCGGAAAACAGAGTGTTAACGTGTCTCTCATCTATGTTTTGGTAGCCTTATAAATGGTACAATGGATTGGCCTAAGGGCCATAGTCCATGAAATGACTCCTCATCTATCATACAAAGTATAGGTGAAATATTTTTTTTTTTCAATCTTGAATAGAGGACTCTTTGTATGTTACTAACTTCAATTTATACGATCAACCCACGTGTCTGCATGGACCACTAACCATTGTTATGTTTATTATACTAAATGTTATATATAATTTTTTATAAGTGGGGGGATTCAGTTGAAGCAGCCCACCTAGTTAACGATCATAGTTGTAAACCTCTCTAGTTGATTAGTAGTCACACAAATCATCTTATTCTTGCTTCAATATAAATTTCCTAAAAATGAATTAGAGTCCCCTACATGTTCCATCACCACATCGAACATTCGTTTTTTTTTTTGTCAAACCACATCGAACATTAAAATATAAATAAAAGAACCTCGTTATTCTTCTAACATAAGATGGTGAAAATAGGATAAAATGATGATTAATAACTAAATGAATTATAATATGTGGAAAGAAAGAGAGAAGAAGACAAACGTACGTTAAGGGCGAGTCGGCGGTGGATGTTGTAGTGTTCGACGGCGAGAGCGAGGATGAAGCTGCCGAGGACAAGGGAGATGACGTCATCCATGTAAGAATCGGCCACTACATCCGCCGCCGAGATTCCAAAGAGAGGGAAGAGGAAAAGCGGCGTCATGGAGGTGATGGGCATCGGAACAGCCTCCGTCAACCACCACGCGAACATCCAAGCAAGAACGCCGAGCATGTTTTTGGCCGTCGTCGTTTCATCTCCGCCGAGGCGTACGCATAGACACACGACGGCGCAAAGGAGAGGACCAAGAGCGATGTAACAGTTTTTAGGCGCAAATATTGCCCGAAGTTGTTGCCCCACCGTTTGCCGTTCGAATGGTTCCTCACTATGGACGACCGGTAAAAGCGGAGATTTCAGATCGTCGTCTCCGGCTCCGGCGACGGCGACATCACCACCGTTCATTCTGTTTATTCCGTTTCTAATGGAAGGATCAACAGAAACAAAAAAGAAAAAGATAAATAGAGAAATGTAATTACACCTATGAAGAGAGATGGAGAGGAGCCTTTTTATAAATTTATTAATTTTAATATTATAATGTGTGTGGCAATTTTTTTTTTTGTATAATTATGTGTAGACTTAATTTGTGTGGTCGTATAACAAAATATTCGGTTTTATGAGCGTGAGTGACACATGTTTAGTATTTATTTATGTAAAGGCGTTTATATTTACTCAATGTAATAGAGTTGTTCTTTTATACCTGTAAAATGTTTTTTTTTTTGCTTTGTTTGTTTCTGTTTTGAAAATTTAATTTGTATTTTTCTTTCACCTAAAATGTTAATATCCAACGTGAATCACAAATATTTGCTGGTTCACACAATTTTATTGACAATGTATGGGGTCAGATTAGTAGTTTAGAGACAATTAAATGTATAGTCCTTGAATCGACAAAATCGAATTATTGGATAATGGGTAAACATAATTTAAAGGTCATTTTATATTTGAATATGATTGATGACTTTTCAGTTTCTCTAAGGAAGATATTGTTTGAATTTTTTTCTTTTTAACTTAATATTTTAATATATATATATATATATACATATATATATAACTGACCCATGAAAATGATGGGGTCTCTCGCAAATTACAAGTGGCGAAGAAGCTTGTGATGGTTATATACTTTGTCTAGACTTGGAATTTAAAGACAATATCTATTTGCTAATTAATGACCCATGAAATTATTGTCATGTAATAAACTAAGTATTCTAGGGAGTTAAAGCATTAGAAAAATCTGTAATATCAAGAGTTTGTACACAAACTTGATTGTAGGCTATATAGTTTCTTCATTTATGATATAGAGGTATATTCAATCAAATATTTCAAGTAATCTTATATTAAAATAACAAATTTCCTTATTCAATCATGCTTTTTTAAAAGTTAGTAAAATCCAATATTTTTTGTTATAAAAAATTACCTTAAAACTTCTATAAATTCATCCAAAATAACTATAACTCATTAACAACTAAAATCATTCAAAATATAAAGTTGAATACACCCCCACAAATTTAGTTTATCCACAGTATAGCTTTGATTAATATGTTATACTCCATCAATTTCTTATTAATCCATTTTTTAGACTTTTCACACATATTAAGAAACATATTATAAATTGATTGTAAATGCATTTTTGTGATTTATAATTTTCTATAACTTTAAACCAATACAGTAGTATTTTTTTTTGAAAAAGAATACAGTAGTATTCAATGACTTTTTTTTGAAGCTTAATATTCACCAATAATAACTAATAAATATTGCATAAAAAACTTTAGAAATCTATTTTTAAAAATGTATGTTTCCCCTAGAAAATGGATTAATAAAGAAAGGAGGGAGCATGAATAGTAGAAAATAGAATAATCTAATATTTGAATAATACAAAATCAGCTGAATAAGTTTATATAAAATTATCATTAAGACATTATATCGCAAGTTCTGGTAAATTAATAACATTTTGTTTATTTCTAATTATACTTTTGATATAATTGTATCGAAATCATTTTTTAAAAAATTGTAAAAATAGTGAAATTTGGAATTATAAGAAAAGAAATGAATTAACATTTTCAAAACTTGAAAAAAATAGTATACTAGTTACATCCTTATATTTCCTAATCTAAAAAAATAAAACAATTAATAAAAAAAATATGAAACTAATCTAAAAGTTGCATAAAAAGTTGAAAACATCTTATATTATGAAACAAACCGAAACCTCTCAAACATCTTATATTTTGAAACGGAGGGAGTATTATATTTATAGATGCCAACCATTTCTATTATTATTTGTAATTTCGTACGCCACACAAATGTTTTTTTTTATCGACAAGAATGAAAACTTAAAAGAGGTTATGAAAATGGTGCGATAGATAGAAATAAATGAGGAAAAAAGAGAAGGAACTGCTGAAAGCCAAACAGTTGGCAAGAGTAGAGAGAGAGAGAGAGAGAGAGACGTTATATTATGCAGCCTTTGGTACTCCTCCAGAGCCCAACTTCCCTGGTTCATACCTTCCTCTTTTTTTTGTCCTTTTTCTCCAATAATAAGAAGAATACTATTATTGTAATAATCATTATTCATATACTTACAAAACTATGAAGAAATGTTCAAAAATCGAACTTGTATTTGGTGGCTGGCCAATCTTTTAATTTGTCTGTCAAATCTCTTTTAAGATATATCAAACTTGGATAGCCTACACTTGGTCTAACAAATAAGCTCACACAGAGAGACATGCATGTTATATTATTTACGTACGATGAGGTTTGCTATATCCAGTTTGCAAACAAAAAGTAAGACTAAGAAGTAGTATTCCCTTAAATAATCGAATATAAATAAGATGACATAACGAGAGAGAGAAAGAGATGGGTGTGGTACCAATAATAATCTTTGTTTTGAAGGGGTCCAAAACGATCAGGTTGAATTAGAGCCAGTAGGGATGACACGTTGGCAGATCACATTGATGATTTGATCATGAATCAGTATTACTCATCAAAGAAATGGAATATATTTCATAATTAAGCTCTGTATTTGAAGTATTGAAATAATATCTCATCATGACTCAGGTGACGTGGCTGTCTTTATTCCAGTACCATTTCAAAAGACAAAAGGGTTAGTCCGTTGATTATCAACTAGTTTTAATCAACTGAGCTGATGCGGTGAAGTCTATCCAACCTTACCCCATAACATTATTTAGACGTGTATTTGTATTGTACAAGTCAAATCCAATTCATCATCCTACAGTACGCTAATCAAATTTCAATTTTTGTTTTTAATTAGTTTCTTAAAGTCTTATTTTTAGTAGAGAAATGTGTTAAAGGCCGTCACACCAATCTTTCAACAAATGAATTTTTACCCGTAAGCTATTCATTTGTTTGTTGTCAGTATGTATAACTGGACGCCATACAAAAATTCTTCCCTAACCTACTACTTGTCGTGATGGATTTTGATAAGATAATCATCAGAGAAAACGAAGAGATGCATAATAAACAAATGCGTATAAGACATGAGTTTATAAAAAAATTAGGGAAGGAGTACCAAAGTTTAAATTCTACAGTTTGGTATAATACCCAAAACGGAGGTGAACAAGTTCAAGTTTCTCTCTCAATGTCCCACTCACATGCCACATTAGGCTAAGTCGCATTTATTCTGTATTTGTTCGGGGTCGTACTACTATGAGGCTCAAACTTACTTCGACACATGGCGCTAACGCTAACTATCAATTGTGGGGGAGATTTACTTCTAAAGATTACAAAACACAATTCAAGATCTGCTGAACCACAAGTCTTCTCTTATGAATCTCTCTCATTGGTCACTGTTAATTACAGAGACAACGCATATAATAAAAACAAAGTCTTTTTTTTTTATTCTTTTGTCTTTCAAGTTGTAAGCAGAAGAAATAACAAACATTTTGAAGAAGGACGCAGTGATGAAAAACACGGTTCAGTTTGATAAGCAGATCACTTTATGTTATGGGTCTCTATGGCTCTCCTCCAAGCTCAACTCTCAGGTTGTCATAAGGGTACACTCTTGGTGTCTGCAACAACAAAATAAGAGATGATCATGTAATGAATACCACAATGGTAAGTGGTAAGAAAGAAACACAACAGCAGAGATATGAGATGCCACAGAACAAGTTCAAGAGTAAAAGAAGAGCACCAGTTCATCTCACGTATAAACAAGAAACTATAGAGCAGCTTCTTAGCCCTAATGAGAATCTGGCAACTCAGTAAATGGTAAGATCATAAGCGTGCAAGAGATACATGAAGCCTCTTTAGAGGTGTTTTACTTGAAATCCTTGAACACAAGACCCATCACAGTATAGCCTTTGGCACATACAAAGTGTATGATTATTGGCCAGTGGACACTAAGAGAACTAACTCAATATATTTTAGCTGCTGCCTGCTGATACACCCGCCTCTAAGAGGCTTCATGTATCTCTTGCACGGGTATGACCTTAGCATTTAGCGAGTTCCCAAGAACATAGAGAGTGTTACTTTAACTAATAACTAGTATGTACGGGGTCAATCAAAATCAATTAAGAGAGGATGATGGAAACCAATGTGGATATAANAACAAGAAGCTATAGAGCAGCTTGTTAGCCCTAATGAGAATCTGGCAACTCAGTAAAGGGTAAGATCATAAGCGTGCAAGAGATACATGAAGCCTCTTAGAAGGTGTTTTACTTGAAATCCTTGAAAGCAAGACTCATCAAAGTATAGCCTTTGGTACATACAAAGTGTATGATTATTGGCCAGTGGACACTAAGAGAACTAACTCAATATGATTTTAGCTGCTGATACACCCACCTGTAAGAGGCTTCATGTATCTCTTGCACGGGTATGACCTTAGCATTAACCGAGTTCCGAAGAAGATAGCGAGTGTTTCTCTAACTAGTATGTACGGGGTCAATCAATCAATTAAGACAGGATGATGGAAATCAATGTGGATATAAAGATCCATCTCTTCCGGTACATTGGTGAGAGATGCAAAAGCAAACAGCAGGAATGGTCTTTGTGTTCATAAACCGGCAAAATGCAAAACCTAGGGAGCTAAACATTGGGGGGCATTCAGCAAATGAAGAAACAGAGATTGAGAACATTCTGTTAAATGGGGGGGTTGGAATCTAGGTTGACTTTTCACATGGTTTTTTCCAAAAGTTCCAGTAAAAACATTATCTCAGTTTTCACATTTAGGGTGTAGTGAAAACGATAATGAGGTTGATGAAACAACAACAGAATAGCTCTTGCAATGCATAGGGATATTATAGCAAAGCACAAATGACACTCAGGACAAAGCGGGTTGGGTATTATTTGACTTACAAAAGGAACTGTGGAAGCTTTGTCGTTGAAAACAGCGAGCAGACCAAGAGCCGCAAAGAACCCTAGACCGCCACTCAACCATGCCAATGCTTCATACTGCTCATCATCATCCCCCAACAAAACAAA
>NC_025702.1:306141-345200 GCF_000633955.1 Camelina sativa | reverse complement strand
GTTAACTTTTCACATGGTTTTTTCCAAAAGTTCCAGTAAAAACATTATCTCAGTTTTCACATTTAGGGTGTAGTGAAAACGATAATGAGGTTGATGAAACAACAACAGAATAGCTCTTGCAATGCATAGGGATATTATAGCAAAGCACAAATGACACTCAGGACAAAGCGGGTTGGGTATTATTTGACTTACAAAAGGAACTGTGGAAGCTTTGTCGTTGAAAACAGCGAGCAGACCAAGAGCCGCAAAGAACCCTAGACCGCCACTCAACCATGCCAATGCTTCATACTGCTCATCATCATCCCCCAACAAAACAAATCTCAATTCAGAAACAATCAATTTACTACTAAAATCTAAATAGATACAAACATACCTTTCCGACGGTATCAGCAATACGATCAATGCAAGGTTCGGGAAAGGCAGTCCCGTTGTCCCACATGAGCTCGTCGTTAACCGAAAGCTGAGTCGCAATTAAGAATCAATAATAGATAGAGAGATTCGGGTTTCCCAAAAAAATCGAAAGCCAAGAAGAGATTTTGTTTTTGGACTCACAGGCTTATTGGGGACGATGTGTTTGCCGACGGGGAGACCCATTCCGGAGCGTTGACGAAGTGAAGACCCGACGGATCTGGCGACGACGCCGTTTCCACCCATGATTCGTGATGCCACACCGCTCAATCTTCCAGCCATCTTTTTTTTTTTTTTGCCTTCTTCTCTTTCACGGTTTCTGATGGGATCCAACCACAAATCAAATCAATCGATTTTCAGATAATATCGATTGAGAACAAACTTGTTGTACTGAGCGAGCGAGCGAGCGATCGATCGATCGAGCTCTTAAACGCTGTCGTTTAAATTCAAGGACAATTCAGTAATTTTCTTTTACGCTTTTCTAAAAACAAAACCAGCAAAAGGAGTGAGTGAGTGAGTTGAGTGATGAGGATTAGGAAACTTTTGACTTGTCTCTGATCAATAAATTTCGACAAGGAAATCAGACTATAGAATTCTTTTAGTATGACGGTTTCTATATATTCATTTGGGGACTCTTGCATCACCATTCAATAATCAGGTTATTCCATGATTCAATCCAGTTTAATTAAGAGAAAGAAAGACATGCACGAAGAAATCACTTGAATTGATTCCATAGCATAGCAAACCTACACAAAAGCATAACCAAGTCTCACTCTCTCTCTCTCACACACACACCATTACTTGTCTCAACTTAAAACAGAGAAAAACTAGTCAATAATGTAACTTGTCCCAAAATGAAAAACATATGTAGTAGTAGAGTAGAAGAGAGGGAGAGAGAGTGATAGATAGTTTAATAGGGCTTCCCTTAGCTAGCCAGCGTTGTTGTTGTTGTTGTTGTTGCCAGGAGGTATAACAACAATCTTGAGAACACCAAATTCTACATCCCAACTGATGGTGTGGCTTGAAACTACAGGTAGAAATCTGGAAGGAGGACTTATGATCAATCCTACGTAGGTTCGTCCGCTCCCATCATGCTCATACGCGTCCTTGATCTCAGCTTTGAATCTGATTCCATTCTCATACACATCAACTTGTACATCATCCTTATAAACACTTGGCAAGTCTGCTGCATAGTAAAGCCCTGTTCCCACTATTGCAGTACCAAACAGTACTCCCTTGCGACCTTTCACTATGTACGGATGATCCTCCAAACGTATCCCGGATTGGCCTGTCGCATGCATGCGTACGTGTTCCAACCCAAATTGTCAGATCGTGTATTATTTTGCAACAACGTAACTATTGGATATGGCCGGCATGAAAAGATTGTGACTAATAATTAGCTTTAAAAGAGGAATATAATTAATGGGATCGATCGAACCTGTGAAAGGAGGCACGGTGAGAGTACACTTGTCGTTGTTGTTGTGGTTCTGTTGATCCTTGTTCACCTTAACCCTTGACCTTGAGAGAATCATCCTCAAAACACCATCTTTCATTTTGACATCCTCCAGGCCAGTGATCTCGCAGCAGTCACAGCCAAGAACTGCTGTTCCAGAGTACTCACGCACGCCGTCCATGTCGTGGACAGTCTCGTCGGAGAAAAACACAACCTTTTGTCTAACGGCGTCAACTCTGAGGCGAACGGCGTCGTCAGTATTGACCGTGATCGATCATGAAGTTGGTGATGGTCCAAGAGAAGGATCGAGAATCCCTCCTAATAACCGTTAGACGAGAAATCAAATGTGATCATGTGTGGAGTCCTTTTATGGAAACCAAGGATATGTCACACCTACTTTCCTTATGTCCCTATTTATATGTGGGATTGTACTAAGGGCGTAGCCCTAGTTCCCTTGTACTATAAAAGGGCTCTAGCCGACATTGTATTATGTATTCTAATGGAAATCCATCGATTCTCATATTCTCTTTGTTAAACACACACATCATCTCTCTAATTCTCACACATATCTACACTACTTCCGCTAATCCTAACATGGTATCAGAGCCAAGGCCTATTCTTCTCGATAGTGTGGACTACCACCCGTGGATGTCCAGTCCCACAAATTTCACGCTACAGATTTCCAATCCTGAGCGTGAGGGGGTGTGTTAGAATATATACCACATCGAAGAAACATAATTCCTTGGGCAATATATATAGTATGTGGCAACCCTCCTCTCTTGAGCTAGCTTTTGGGAGTGAGTTAGGCCCATTACTAATATGGTATCAAAGCATGTTATTCGATCTATAAATCTCTAAACATACTCTTCATACTTCTATTCTCCAGCTATACTCGATATTCAATTCATTATATTCGCTTTTTTCTCTTTATACTCGCTATTCTACCCGCTTATACTCAGATCTGTGACTATGGAGAACAACAAACCAATTGTTACTCCAGTGGTGCTCAAAGGAGCAAATTACTTGTTGTGGAAAAGAACCACAAAGACCGCACTTAGTGGCCGGGGACTATGGATCCATGTTGAGACGGATCAACTTCCCAAGAAAGCCATCAAGGAGGACGGTAAAGCATAAAAGGAAGACAAGGAGGCTGATCTAGAAAAGGAAGTCAAGTGGTTCCAAGAAGATCAGACCGTGCTTGCTATTCTCCAAAACTCGCTGGACGCAGCAATCCTTGAAGCATACTCGTATTGCGAGACGGCCAAGGAGTTGTGGGAGACGCTTGCGAATGTTTTTGGAAACGTGACCAACTTAACTCGAGTGTTTGAGGTTGAGAAGGCTATCAACTGTCTTCACCAAGAAGACTTTGAGTTCACGAAGCACTTTGGAAAGTTTAGGTTTTTATGGGCTGAACTTGAGATACTACGACCAAGCACCATAGATCCGGCCATCCTAAATGAGAGAAAAGAACAAGATAAGGTCTTTGGTCTCTTATTAACTCTCAACCCTGCATTTAAGGACCTCATCAAGCATATCCTTAGAGGTGATAATCCACCAACTCTTGAGGATGTGTGCTCTCAAGTTCAGAAAGAACAAGGTTCACTTGGTCTCTTTAGCGGCAAGGAGGAATTACTCACCGCCAACAAAGGAGTCTAAAAGCATGAGGATAAGGTGGTGGTATGCGACCATTGTAAGAAAAAGGGTCATATGAAGGACAAATGCTGGATTCTTCACCCTCATCTTAAGCCGGCGAAGTTCAAGGCAAATCTCTCACAAGAAGGAACGAGTGGTCAAGGTACCGGTATGGTGAATCAAGGAGGTGCAGCAGCCACGACCATGACGGTTTCCTATGGAGACTTTATGCGTAAATCCGACTTGGTGGCTCTCATCAAGTCCATCTCTGCACTAAAAGATTCCAGTACCACATTCTTTGCTTCAAAACCTAATAAATCTCTTGTTGTTGACTCGGGTGCTTCTCACCATATGATAAGTAACCCTAATCTCATACACAACATAAAACCAGATTTAGGCAATGTTACCATTGCTAATGGATATCGTATACCGGTTAAAGGAGTAGGAGACTTGAATCTTTTTAATAAGAATTCCAAAGCTTTCTTTATGCCTACCTTTACTTCTAATCTTCTATCGGTTAAGAAAGCTACTACTGATCTAAATTGTTATACTATTTTTGTGCCTAATAGTGTACATTTTCAGGATATTGAGACTGGAAAGATTCTTGGAGAAGGGGACGCTAGAGGAGATCTCTATGTCCTAGAGAATAACTCATCAAGTTCATCTAATTTTTTTCGTTTTTATCAAACCTTAATGTTATTTCAAGTGATGTTTGGCATGCTAGACTAGGCCACCCTCACTCTCGTGCTTTCGAATTAATGTTGCCTAATGTTTCGTTTGATAATTCTAGTTGTGAGTCTTGTATTCTTGGCAAACATTGCAAGTCTATTTTCCCTAAATCTACTACAATTTATGAACATTGCTTTGATTTAGTACACTCTGATGTGTGGACATCTCCCTGCCTATCTAGAGATAATAACAAGTATTTTGTGACTTTTATTGATTAGAAATCTAAGTATACTTGGCTTACATTGCTACCATCTAAAGATAGAGTCTATGATGCCTTTGTTAATTTTCAGAATTATGTTAATAATCATTTCAATGCTAAAATAAAGGTACTAAGATTGGATAATGGGGGAGAATACACAAGCCACAAGTTAAAAGAACATCTTTCAAAACATGCCATTTTACAGCAAAGAAGTTGCCCATACACGCTACAACAAAATGGAGTGGCGGAAAGGAAGAACAGACACCTTATGGAGGTTGCAAGGTCTATGATGTTCCACAACAATGTCACTAAGAGGTATTGGGGAGATGCGGTGATGATGGCTTGTTACCTGATCAGTAGGACGCCAACAAAAGTGTTACACGATGTATCACCTTATGAGGTACTAAACAAAACCAAACCTTCTTTAAGCCACTTACGCGTGTTTGGTTGTGTTTGTTTTGTTTTAATACCAGGTGAACAACGGAGTAAACTCGACGCCAAGAGCACTAGATGCATGTTCATTGGCTATTCAACAAGTCAAAAAGGGTACAAGTGTTATGATCCGACTAATGGCCGTACACTCATTTCACGAGATGTGAAGTTTCTTGAACCCCAAGGTTACTACGACAAGAAGGATTGGGACAGCTTGAAGGATTTGTCCCATTCAAACTCGGATCGGGCAACAAATCTGCGATTTTTGCTTGATCATCTCGGCGTTACACAACCAAATCAAACGTCCAACGATCCTATCAATTCTTCTACTAGTTGTTCCGAGGGAGCACCATCAAGACAAGAAGAAACAGAGGTCGAATCTCAACCCCTGCCTCAAGTGACAACATCGGGTTCTCCTGAAAAAGATATCAACGAGGTCGATCGTGACCCCAACGCAACCAATGCCGATACTGAGCCATTGCTGCCATCAACTGCCGTCATTTCCCAACTCCGGCGTAGTGAGGGTCTCAAATTTCCGTCAATCTGGAGAGACAAATGTGTGTACTACAATAATCAGGCAGTGGCTCATCCTATCCAAGCCGTGTGCTCACTTGACATTGTCCCGCCGGTTCATGCAGCTTTTCTTAGCAAGATTGATGCTCAGTTTATTCCACAAACCTACGACGAGGCCAAAGAGAACCAGGAATGGCTGGACGTCGTTGACGATGAAACCGGTGACATGGTCTGTAACCACACTTGGGACGAGGCCGACCTACCAAAGGGTAAGAGAGCGGTCAGCTCTAAATGGGTGTTCACCATAAAGTATCTTAGTAATGGTGATGTGGAGCGCTACAAAGCTCGCCTTGTGGCTAGGGGCTTCACCCAAACATATGGAACCAACTACACTGATACATTTGCACCTGTAGCGAAGTTAAAAACCGTTCGAGTTGTTCTCTCTCTCGCCACAAACTTATCTTGGGAGCTGTGGCAGATGGACGTCAAGAATGCTTTCCTTCAGGGGGAGCTCGAGGAAGAAGTCTATATGCATCCTCCTCCTGGTTTGGAGAATATTGTTGCTCCGGGTAAGGTTCTCAGGCTCCGCAAAGCTATTTATGGTTTGAAACAATCTCCACGAGCATGGTACCACAAGCTTTTCTCTACTCTTTGTACCCATGGCTACAAGCGNCACCTGTAGCGAAGTTAAACACCGTTCGAGTTGTTCTCTCTCTCGCCACAAACTTATCTTGGGAGCTGTGGCAGATGGACGTCAAGAATGCTTTCCTTCAGGGGGAGCTAGAGGAAGAAGTCTATATGCATCCTCCTCCTGGTTTGGAGAATATTGTTGCTCTGGGTAAGGTTCTCAGGCTCCGGAAAGCTATTTATGGTTTGAAACAATCTCCACGAGCATGGTACCACAAGCTTTGCTCTACTCTTCGTACCCATGGCTACAAGCGTTCAGAAGCGGATCACACCTTGTTTACTCTTCGCTCTACTGGTGGCCTGGTCGTGGTCTTGATCTATGTGGACGATATCATTATTTCTGGCGACGATAAGGACGGTATATGCAACACCAAAACTCTTCTTAACTCTACATTTGATATTAAAGATCTTGGTGAGCTTAAATACTTTATTGGGATTGAAATCTCTCGCTCTCCGGAGGGTTTGTTTCTATCCCAACGAAAGTATACACTTGATCTTCTGAATGAGACAGGTAAACTTGGAGCCAAACCAGTGTCCACGCCACTTGAAGAAGGATACCAGGTCAAGCGAAGGGAGGAGATGAAGAAAACGCCACCTAACGCCCCGGTCAACAAGCTTACTGAGCCGTACGAGGATGTAGGGAGATACCGTCGACTTGTGGGTAAATTAATCTATCTTACAATCACAAGGCCTAACCTATGCTACACGGTCAATCAAGTCAGTCAACATATGCAAGATCCAACGAATTTTGATTGGCAAACGGTGGAACGGATTTTTTGCTATCTCAAGGGGAGCCCGGGCCAAGGTATTTGGATGGGCAAGAACGACAAAACTGAATTAGTAGGATATTGTGATGCAGACTATGTTGGTGATACAGTGGATAGGAGGTCAACAACTGGGTATTGTACATTCGTGGGAGGTAATCTAGTGACTTTGAAGTCAAAGAAGCAGAAGGTTGTCTCATGTTCAAGCGCCGAGTCGGAGTATAGGGCCATGAAGAAACTAACCAATGAACTTACATGGCTTCAAGCACTTCTCAAAGACCTTGGATTCGAGTCAGATCAACTGATAACCATGCACTGTGACAACAATGCGGCAATACATATTGCTACAAACTCAGTTTTCCATGAACGGACCAAGCATATTGAAGTGGACTGCCATAAAGTTCGAGAGAAGATTGAAGAAGGAGTAATCTTACTGTGCCATACTCCAAGTAAAGATCAGTTGGCCGACATCTTCACCAAGGCTACGAGTCCTCAAGTTTGTGAATACATCTATGGCAAACTTGGACTCGCGGATCCCACACATCCAAGATAAGCTCGCCTAACTCGTGAATGTCATACTGTTTTTCCATTAACATAGTTTTGTCCCATGAGGTTTTCTTTGTTGAGGTTTTTAATGAGGTGATACTTCACGGGTTCCAAGCCTAGCCATCTCATCCAGCTAGGCTTGAGGGGGAGTATTGACCGGGATCAATCATGAACTTGGTGATGGTCCAAGAGAGGGATCGAGAATCCCTCCTAATAACCGTTAGACGAGAAATCAAATGTGATCACGTGTGGAGTCTTTTTATGGAAACCAAGGATATGTCACACCTACTTTCCTTATGTCCCTATCTATATGTGGGATTGTATTAAGGGCGTAACCCTAGTTCCCTTGTACTATAAAAGGGCTCTAGCCGACATTGTATTTTGTATTCTAATGGAAGTCCATCGATTCTCATATTCTCTTTGTTAAACACACACATCATCTCTCTAATTCTCACACATCTCTACACTACTTCCGCTAATCCTAACAGTCAGGAACACCGGGCAAGTCCACACGGACATAGACCTTGTCATTCTCCAGAACCTTCACTTCAACGAAACCCTTTGGACCCGCTTTCTGGAACTGATTGTTCGTCGCATAGAATGCCTCTGTGATCAGTACGTAGTACAAAAAGATTGAAAAAAAAGTCGTCAAAAACTTCATGAAAAAAGCATACACAGAACAAAGGGGAGAGACAAAACTACATAGTCTACATGGATTCATCATAATATATTTGGGTGTTCATGAACAAAACAAATAAAAGACTTTCTTCTTTTCAATGCAAAAAGATATTTCTATACATAAATCAACCATCAAGGAACAAGAAACTGAGTAATGAACTAACTTGATCAGCTTCATTATCATTTTCATGAAAAAAATCACATTTTTTTTGGGAAAAAAGCAATATATATATGGTCTTGGGAAGATCTAATAATAGCTGGAAAACAAAAACAGATAACTACCAGAGGAAGAAGAAATATATATACCTCCAAAGCCTGGAGTTCTTGACAGGTCAATGCATCACACCTTTCTCTCACCCATCTCTCTCTCTTCTTTCTTTTAATTTGTTTTCCTCGCTCTTCTACTAGGTTGCATAAAAATGGCGTTTTTATTTTATTTTGCTGTTAATAAAAAAAATAGAGACCCATCGCACCGTCTGTGACGTGGCACGCTCCAGGTGGTTCTTCTTTTTTTCCCCCTTGATAGCCAAGTTTGATGGGTCTTCCCTACGTCACTCTCCTCATCTTTTAACCACAAGTAAAAAAAAAAATTGCTTCCTCTTTTTTAATATTTTTACGTCAAGAGAAGGAGCTGACGTCACCAATTCTGTGATTATGAATTGTGTTCCCTGTCACAAAAAGCTATAATAAACTTTAAAACATCATCTCTAATTCTCTGCTCCTTTATGAGCATTTCGATATATTCAATTGGGGGATTATCAAATGTCTGAGCGAGGATCTGTACAATTTGACATTCCATGTACGTAGTTAAGAATTGTCAATATCAGCTTTAGGGGTTCTGATTTCTGATTAATCATCAACATAATCAGGTTATTCGATGGAACCAGCTTAATTAGAGGGAACAAAAGAAATTAGAAAAAAGTACTTTGAAGATGCAGCATTTGAACAAGTAGATGAACTATTTCAGAGGGACAGGACACTAATGCAAAAACAGAGTATCAAGTTATCTATATCGGCATTTATAAAGCTTGAAGACTTACACATGATTGGAAGGCATGAGAAGCTTCTAGAAGGACAAAGAGCTTCATGTTTACAATAGGAATGTAAACATGAAGAAAGAGGGAAATTTCATAAACCATAAAGAAAAAGGAAATTGTCCAATTTCTATTAGAATTAGATTAGGTAATTTACTAATTAAATAGTCAATACCTAGATCTATAAATAGGGGTGCTATGGCTAGGTTGAGCTTTAGCACAAACAAGAGAAAGTTTATCTGGCTACTAAGTTTTAGTCTTTAAGAAAAAGAGCTAAGAACTTAAAGAGAGCAAGAGAGATCTTTAAAAGAGTTTTGAGAGATTAGAAAATTGTTTAGAACAAACTTGTAAACAGATTTTCTATCAATCAAAGAGTGTTTAAAGAAATCATTATTTGTATTGTTCAGATCAAAAGTTCTCACATTTTCAATTGGTATCAGAGCGAGGCTTGTTCGGATTACTACAGGTGAGATTCTGCGGACAAGATGGAGAGCTACAGAGATCTGATCAACAACAACAAGGTTGTTTTGGATGATGGAAACTATGGGTTTTGGAAGTCAAGGATTAAATCTATCATCGGAGGTATTGATCGTCTGGCTTGGAAGATTGTTATAGAAAAGTGGGAGGAACCGACAATCAAAGATGAATCATGCAATCGAATTCCTAAACCGGAGTCAGACTGGACCGATGAAGAGCAAAAGAAACCAAAGTTCAACTCAAGAGCCTTAAGTGCTATTCATTGTAGTGTTGGAAGAAAACAGTTCGAATTGATTCAAAGATGTGAAACTGCTAAAGAGGCATGGGATATCCTTCAAATTCATTATGAAGGTACAACAAAAGTACAAAGTTCAAAAAAAGACATGTTGGCCTCTAGATTTGAGAATCTAAAGATGGAGGAGCATGAATCAATTTCAGACTTTAGCTCAAATTTGAGTGCTCTAGCACAAGAAGCTCTAACTTTTAGGAAAACTTATAAGGATCAGAAGTTAGTCAAAAAGTTTTTAAGGTGTCTCCCACCAAGATTCATGGGATACAATACAGCCTTAACTGTCTCTCAAGATTTAGACAACCTGAGTTATAGCGAAGTGGTTGGAATGTTACAAGCACACGAGATGAAACTTAATGGAATTAAGAAACCAAAAGGAATAGCTTTAGCAGTTAGCAAAGACATAACTGACCAAGGAGAAGAAGATGTTGTGAGCTTGTTGGTAAGAAGATTTGATCGAGCTTTACGAAGAATAGAACGAGGTCAAGGTCCAAGGAAGAGCAACTCTTTCAAAAAGACGAGTGAAGACAAAAAGGTAGATATGCAATGTCATGAGTGTAAAGGATATGGCCATTTTATTCGAGAGTGTCCAACAATCAAGTTGCGAGATGGAAAGTGCACAATGTGCAAGGGTACTGGACACACCCATGAAGAGTGTGTGAGTAATTCTAAAGCTAAGAAAGAGAAATCTATGATTAGCATTGAGAATGAATCAGACAATGACTGCAGCAGTGAAGAAGAGCTCATCAATTTAGTAGCTATGGTAGGAATCACTGAATTTGAGAATGAGGAAGAGGTAACTGATTCAGAATCAGAAGGAGAAGAAGTTCTTGGCATCGTTCAGAATTACAAAGAAGTGCGAAATACACTTATTACTCTTGGGAAGGAAAATCAAGGGTTGGTAAAAGAAAAACTTCGTCTAGAAGCACTTGTTATGTCTTTGCAAGATGAATTAACAAATGAAAAAAAGATTGCTAAGGATTCGCTAGATTTGATGAAAGAGAAGTTGATTTTATCAGCAAAAGCAGACAAGTTGGAAGAATAGCTGATTAATGAAAAGAAAAGAACCACAGAACTACAATATAAATTAGATCAACAACATAGAAAGATTCATATGTTTGCAGGTACAAAGCAACTTGACAAGATTTTAAGCTATGGGAGAACAGAGAATACTCATATAGGATTAGGCTATAATGAGAGCAAGGGAGCTAAATCACAGACAACTAAATTTGTGTCGGCTAAAGCATAACAATCTAAGAAGGAGACATTTATGGGAGTGCCTAATGGATCTTTGAGCTGTTATTTTTGTGGGAAAATTGTTCACTTTAAACGATTTTGTTATAAGTATTGGCAGAAGGTCAGTACCTTAAAACGTCAAGGAAGATTCTTTTGGAATGGAGTTAAAAGACAAGTTTGGATGAAGAAAACTGATCTATATCAGCCAGGTCCAACTGTAGCTTCTGGATCAGGATTTAGATGCAATATGGCCATGATTACTGAAGCACAAGAAGATGCAGAGCCTTGGTTCTTTGATAGCGGTTGCTCAAGACATATGACCGGAACCAAGAGTAATCTACAGAACATTAAGAAATTGAAGGGACGAACAGTAACATTTGGAGATGGTAGTCATGGGTTCATACAAGGCAAAGGTACAACATGTGATACAGAGCTTCCATAACTTGTGAATGTCTATCTAGTTCAAGGATTGCGTGCCAATCTGATAAGTATCAGTGAACTCTGTGACGAAGGATTATCAGTCTTATTCACAAAGATCGATTGTAAAACATTGGATGAATCAGGCAATATCAAGTTATATGGTGTGAGATATGGAAACAATTGTTACATGTGGGAGAAACAATCAATCAAGTGCTTCAGTGCTCAAGGTAGTATAGATCTCTGGCATCAACGATTTGGTCATATGAATACACAAAATCTTACTCCTCTCGTGAATAAAGAGATAATTCGAGGGGTACCCAAACTTAAGAGTGAAGACAATGTGGTGTGTGGACCTTGTAATCAGGGAAAACAAGTCAAGATTCAGCACAAAAAGGTTCCAGATGTTCAATTAAAGTCATTTCTGGATTTGATTCACATGGATTTGATGGGACCAATGCAAGTAGAAAGCTTAGCTGAAAAGAAGTATGTGTATGCACTAGTTGATGATTACTCTAGATACACTTGGGTTCGATTTATCCGTGAGAAGTCAGATACAGTGGACAGTTTTAAGATCTTAGCTTTACAACTACTTAATGAACGTGGAGGCATCAAGAAAATTTGGAGTGATCATGGTGGAGAATTTCAAAATGAGTCTATGAAGGAGTTTTGTGAACAACATGGGATTGCACATCAGTTCTCAGCACCAAGAACCCCACAACATAATGGAGTGGTAGAAGGAAAAAATAGAACTCTTCAGGAAATGGCAAGAGCAATGATTCATGGAAACCTTGTTCCTAAGAAATTCTGGGCTGAAGCTTTGAACACTGCATGCTAAATAATTAACAGAGCCTATGTGCGTAGAGATACAACCAAGACGCCTTATGAGTTGTGGAAAGGCAAAACACCAAATCTGAGCTATTTCCATGTTTTTGGGTGCAAATGCTACATTTTAAATGACAAAGATTATCTTGGTAAATTCGATCCCAGAAGTGATGAAGGCATGTTCTTGGGTTATGCGGAGAGTAGTACAGCATTCAAAGTATGCAACAAACGTACAGACTTAATCATGGAATCAGTAAATGTGGTTTTTGATGCCCATTCTGTAGCTGTACAAGATGATGATTCATACAGTGATTCAAAACAGGTGAGTATCACTAGAGCACTCAATGAAGTTTCTGAGTTGGATATTCCTGTTACAAAACCAGAAGAAGTACAACAAGTTCATAAAAATCACTCTGCATCTGATGTCATTGGAGACTTGGATGGAAAAATGAAGACTAGAGGTATTCAGCTTGACTTTAAGAAGATGACCAGTTACCTTACAACCCTAGAAACAGTTTTCTATGAGTGTTTTGTGTCAATGATCGAACCAAAGGATCATATAGAAGCTGTTCAAGATGAGTTTTGGATTATAGTCATGGAAGAAGAACTTGAACAGTTTGAGCGTAATGATGTTTGGGAACTGGTTCATAGACCAATAGATGTGAATATCATTGGCACAAAGTGGATTTTCAAGAGCAAAATTGATGAGAGTGGTGTTGTGGTTCGCAATAAAGCAAGATTAGTTGCACAAGGATATACGCAGATCGAAGGTGTGGATTTTGAAAAAACTTTTGCACCAGTAGCAAGACTTGAGTCCATTAGACTATTTCTAGGAATGGCTTGTATTTTGAACTTCAAAGTTTTTCAGATGGATGTTAAGAGTGTATTTTTAAATGGGATTTTGCAAGAGGAGGTATATGTTGAACAACCCAAAGGGTTTGAAGATCCAGTTAGGTCTGAGTATGTATACAAGCTAAAGAAAGCTCTTTATGGATTGAAGCAAGCTCCAAGAGCTTGGTATGAAAGGCTAACTAGTTTCATGTTAGAGCAGAACTATATTAGAGGAAGTGTGGACAAGACCTTATTTATCTTGGAACAAGATGATGATATCTTGATGGTTCAGATTTATGTTGATGACATTATTTTTGGAAGTACTTCAAAGGAGTTAGTGGATAGGTTTGTGAGTAGTATGACACATGAATTTGAAATGAGTTTGGTTGGAGAATTAAAGTATTTTCTCGGGTTGCAGATTACACAGTCAGATCAAGGAATTTTTATTTCACAAAGCACATATGCTAGACAACTTCTTAAAAAGTTTCAGATGGATAAGTGCAAAGAAGCTTTGATACCTATGAGTACTGCATTGAAACTGTCAAAAGATGTTGATGGTAAAGATGTGGATGTCAAGCAGTATAGAGGAATGATTGGGAGTTTGCTATATCTTACTGCTAGTAGACCAGATTTGAGTTTTAGTGTGGGGATATGTGCAAGGTTTCAGTCAAAACCAAAACAGTCTCATCTTGAAGCAGTCAAGCGGATTATCAAGTATGTTAAAGGAACTGTTGCTTTGGGATTTGGTACTCTAAAGGTTCAAACAAAGGGTTGGTTGGTTTTCGCGATGCGGATTATGCAAGAAGTGTAACAGATCGGAAGAGTACAAGTTGAGGTTGTTTCTTTTTAGGCAATAATCTAATAGCCTGGTTGAGTACGAAACAAAATTCAATGTCTTTGTCTATAGCTGAATCAGAATATATAGCAATGGGAAGTTGTTGTACTCAGTTGTTATGGATGAAGCAGATGTTAGCAGATTATGGTATGAATTTAGGGGTACTACAAGTGTATTGTGACAATAGGAGTGCAATTGATATCTCTAAAAATCCAGCACAACATTCAAGAACCAAGCACATTGATGTGAGACATCATTTTATCAGAGAATTGGATGAAAGAAAGCAAGGTTTGATTGAGCATGTTGATACTGAAGAACAGCTAGCAGATATTTTCACCAAAGCTTTAGATTTTAATCGTTTTTCGTTCTTGCGAAATTCGATTGGTGTGTGTAAGTTGTGAATCATTCATAAGATTGGAGCTGGTACAGGAGGAGATATGGTTGATAAATTTGGTACGGCTCAAATTCAATTGATGTTTGGTTTATTGATTTTGATTGAAGGTTTAATAGAATCTGAGATAAAGGGCTGTGTTTTAAAAAATATATATATTCTCGAGATTTGGGTGGATTTTGTGGTTTTGTATGTTTAAAAAAAAGGAAAACAAAATATTTGTTTTGTGATTCACAAAATAAGAAGAGGAAAGGTTAAGAGTCTCAACTTTGTGTTTGTCAAAGAAAACCCTAAAAAGAAAACAAATTGAAGATGGTAAGGGCGACTCGAAGAGGTTTGATAAGCAAAGGAAGAGAATCGGAGATGTCTCGAAGTGATGGTTTGGCAACCCGACCACATCTGGTTGATGAAGCAAGTGATGCTGAAGAAGTTCAACCCCGAATTGTGCCGTATGGATCCGACAGTGATGATGATTCATCTAAGGATGATTTTGTTGAACCTCGAGTAGTGAAACAAGTTTACTTTGTGGTGTGAATGATGATGTATGCAATGGTGAGATATGAATGGAATGATGGATGGGTGTTTTAATTCCCCTTATGCTATTGCAGTACAAGAGGTATCAATCCTAAATGAGTGTTTGTGAACAATTAAGATATGCATATGAATCTAAGTTAAGACAAATGTAAAGATTGTTTGTCACTAACAATCCTAGGAAGAAAATGTAAAATGCAGAAAATAAACTACAAGAACTAACAACTAGATGCAAATGAAACTGAATGATTGAAACAGTGATAAAGCAAGAACAGAAACAGAGACTACTACTAATGAACTAATGCAAGATAATTAATGAACTGAAAACTAAATGTATGCAACTGGAATGAAACAGGAATGAAACAAGACAAACACAAATCATAGACACAGAGTTCTGGGGATGAACTCGAGCAGCACTCGACCGAGTGTAGGTCGAGTGGGTGGTCGAGCTAGACTAGACGCAGAAACAGAGCAATGCAATAAAAACAGAGTAATGCTAAATCCAATCAAACAACAAGCAAGCAACAGGATTAAGACTAAGATTTCAATAAACAAAGAAGGTCCTGAGGATGGATTCATGGGATGGACTAATCATTGTGGTTATCTAACTTGGTCAACAAATCTCAAGCAAACTTTGAGCTAACCTCTAGACATATTAATCTAAGACAAGTTTCTCCCACTCTCATGGTCAAGAAACAATCAAACCTATGCAATTCTAGACTTGTTCTCACACAGTAAAGAATCTACACAAGCAGGCATTAAGCAATACATCTCAAACCAAACAAGACCTCTAATCTCTTAGCAAGCCTAATGGTAAGCTCTAGATCTAGCCTTATCTATGCTTCCTAAACATTGGTGTGATGCTAAGAAGCTTGAAATCAGACTCTACCCTCTCAGATATAGAATCAGCATTAAGATCATCTACCCTAGAAGAGATCTACAACAATCAAGCTTGACCAAGTCACACAAACCACAAGATCAATCCATCCTAACCCATCCTCAAGATCCTAAGGAAACTACTCACAACAATACATGGTGATCAAAGTCAAAAACCCAGAAAATATTGAAACTTGCATTATTAGAAAGATTAAACAAAGATCTTCAATATTGATGAAAGGATGAAACTCAAATTCTCAATATCTTGAAAGTTATAGAACCAACAAAATATAAGAATCTAGTCTTCTTTTTTAAGGAAGTACAAGATCTTAAAAATAAAAATGCAAAAGGAATAAAACTAAAAAAGGTAAAAACTAGGTTTAGGGAATATCTAAAAAGTTGCACACTTTGGTGGCTGCAGGTACAAGGCCTTATATAGGTGAGGAGGTGGAAGCCCTAAAAATAGAAAAAGTCAAAGTAGTCAACGGCTCGGTCAACTCGACCAGTGCTCGGTCGAGTCCATGGTCGAGCTGGCTTCTCTCGTGCACACTCCACTCGGTCGAGTCCATCTACCCACTCGGTCGAGTCCTTCGTCGAGTTGGACTCTGGACCTTGGTTCTTCAGCCTTAACTCTCTTGCTTTCCCTTCAAGATTGCTTCACTTCTCCTCAGGATTGTTTCCATGCTCCTTAAGCTCCAAAATCACCTGTTTATGCATGAAAAGATGCAAATGCAATGCAACTAAACTCTAATGCATGATTAGTCCTAAAGCTACACAATAATGATGAAAATGGCTAGCAAAAGATGCAAAAGATGTGAATAAACTAAGGGAAAACATGGTAAAATATATGAACATCAACACCCCCAAACTTAGTCTTTGCTTGCCCTCAAGCAAATAAACAAGACATAAGAAGGTAGATGAGGTTTGAAAGTGGGATCTCAGCTCCTAAAGCTTGCAAATAGACTATCTAGAATCAATGTCCAAGTTACTAGTACTATGATGCAAGTTGAATGAGCTATACTTAAAGACTTTAGACAAGCATATCACAACCTTCACTGATTTGAGCCTTAGACATCCACATGCATTCAAATCAACCATTTCCTTTAACATTCATTAATCAAGAACATGAATCAATTCTATGCAATGCTTAAACTCATTTGGCTTGGCAGTAAAAGGTTTAGAGACAATGATGGTCTCTTTTTAGAGTAGGGCTTATCAATATCAAGGTTCTCTCAAAAAAAATGGATTGAGCTTTAGAAGAATGCTAAAGGTAAGAACACTTAGATACATACAAGAACAAAACCTTGTCTACCCAAAGGCACCCAAAGTGTTTATCCTATCAATCTAAACCCAATTGGTCCTAGTGCTACCCTTTAACTTCTTTTCTTCTTTTTCATCCTTTTCTCTTTTGGTTTTAGAGTCTTAGGAGAGGTTTCTTATTTGATCTTTCTAGTGGAATGGGGGATTCTTACTTATTTGCTATGGTTCTCTTTTCTTCTTATTCTTAAGACATATAAGCTTTTTGCTAAACTTCACTTTGCTTTCTTTTCTTTTCTTTAACTAGAACCATCTTAGATAACCTTATTCTTCCCATTCTTTCACTAGACTTTAAATTTACTTAAACACATTCCCCTCCTAAAGACTCTAACCTTTTCTTTCTCTTTTTCCTCTTTTCTTCTCATAACAGCCAAGTCCCAAACCCAACAAGTGAACCACCTAGTCCTATCTAGTTTGAAAAATGCAAACTAGAACTACACAAGGTTTTACTCTTGTCAGTTCAAACCTAACACTTTCTACCAAGCTCAATCCCAAAAATAGGCCTCACACACACAAGAATAAACATGGCTTGAAAGAAGGTTTGGTTAGGGGTAGGGAAACTGATTTAAAAGTGAAATCAGCTACTTGGATCAACAAGAGTGGCAAAAGGAGAAAGATGATCCAAATAAGTATATGGTATCCATGAGTTTAAAGCAATGCATACATTGATAATTAACAGTCAATATTAGGTTCTTATAGATAGGAAATGGCATCAAATCACAACATGCTTCAATTTAGACCAAATGCAATTCAGGAATTCAAGGCTTGGTTCAATCTTATGCTTCTAACCACTCAACTAGCATCAAAGTACTATTAACTTGGGCATTGATCCTAGTCTAGTGAATTAAGCAAGCTAACAAGGAAAAACTCATCATAGATCCCTAATGCAAACAGTCCTATATGATAAACAAAATACTTAAATATGCAATGCAAACTACATGAACACTCTTTTTTTATAAAGATTTTTGCAAAAAATTTTCAAATTTTTATGGTTTTCCTATGCCTTAGATGATTATGCAAGTGCTAACATGATGATGATAAAAATTTGAAATAAGAAAACAAAACACAACATCAAATGCTATCTCAAACCCTCCCCCAAACTTAAATCACACAGTCCCTTGTGTGAAAGAAATTTGCTTGAGGATTCAAGACTTAAAACAAAACACAACATATGAAATGCTATGGTATATACAATGGTAAGGTGATAATGTTACCTCAAGGATTGGAGAAGAAGCTGTCCACATCCTCCTGCATACTATCAAAGGTGTAGCTGGGGTCCTGCTGGTGACTGGAGGAAGGTGATTGGGGCAGCTCGACAATGCCAATCGACCGTGACTCGGTCGAGTGCATGTCCGGGTGGGGGGTCGAGCTGGACCGCGAGTCTCCGTTAGCTGTCCCTTCCTGTTCTATTCAGACTCCCTAGCTTGCCTAACCATGAAAATACGAAAGCAAAAATCAAAATACTAAAATTCCAAGGCAATATGTACAGAGATACCTTAGGGATTTCCTCCCTAGTGAGCTTGTTTAAAGTCACTAAGCTTGACTTTGATGCCTTTTCATGATTGAGGAGCATCCTTGAGAAGCATTGTGCACTTCTCATGAGTTTCCTTCTCCCCTAAATACTTCTTAACTCTCTGACCATTGACTGTAAATTCACTCCCATCCTTGTTGAGAAGTGTTACAGCTCCATAAGGTAGGATCTCCTTGACTTCAAAAGGGCCTCCCCATCTACTTTTTAGCTTCCCAGGGAATAACTTGAGTCTTGAATTGTAGAGCAAAGCCTGGTCTCCAGCCTTTAGGTCCTTGATAAGAATCTTCTTATCATGGAAGGCTTTGGTTCTCTCCTTGTAGATTTTGGAATTTTCATAAGCTTCCAATCTGATTTCCTCAAGCTCATGCAGATCAAGGCTTCTCTTGGCTTGTGCTGTTTCTAGATCCAAGTTCAAGAGTTTTATTGCCCAGAGAGCCTTGTACTCAACTTCAACTGGGAGGTGGCAAGACTTGCCATACACAAGCTGGAATGGGGTTCTTCCTATTGGTGTTTTGAAAGCTGTCCTATATGCCCAAAGTGTTTCATCAAGTTTAGTAGACCAATCCTTTCTTGTTGCTCCCACTATTCTTGACAGAATGGCCTTGATCTGCTTATTGGAAACTTCAACTTGCCCACTAGTTTGGGGATGATAAGCTGTAGACACTTTGTGCTTAACCCCATACTTCTTTAGCATTCCTTCAAAGATTTTGTTGATGAAGTGTGTTCCTCCATCACTTATCACAGCCCTTGGAATTCCATACCTTGGGAAGATTATTGATTTGAAGAGCTTAAGGACTACCTTGTGGTCATTAGTGGGGCTAGCAATGGCTTCTACCCACTTTGAGACATAGTCCACTGCCACAAGTATGTAGACATTCCCATTTGAAGGAGGGTTAAAAGGTCCCATGAAATCAATTCCCCACACATCAAATATCTCAACTTCAAGGATTGGATTCTGTGGCATCTCATTCCTCCTTGTGATGTTCCCCATTCTTTGGCAAGCATCACACTTTGTAATGAATTTGTGAGTATCCTTGAATAAAGTAGGCCACCATAGGCCAGCTTGTAAGACTTTCTGGGCTGTCTTGAAAGTTGCAAAATGTCCTCCATAAGCAGAACCATGACAATGTCCCAACACTCCTTCTACTTCACTTTCTGCTATGCATCTTCTAAACAACCCATCTGACCCCTTTTTGTAGAGATAAGGTTCATCCCAATAGTATCCATTTATGTCCTTGAGGAGTTTCTTCTTTTTGTAATGGTCCATGTCCACTGGGATTTCCTCACACACCTTGTAGTTGACTATATCAGCATACCAAGGTAGATCCTCACTCTCAAGTGCCAACCACTCCTCCATCTGCTCCTGCTCGATCGGGTCACCAAACTCACACGGTCGAGTGCCTGCTCGAGTTGGTGGTCGAGCTGGCTGCCGGGTTGTTCCAAGTAGCATCAGTTTCTCCTCAGGCATTGAGTCATCAATTGGAATCTCCTCCTCTATCCTCATCCTTGATAAATGATCAGCTACTCCATTCTCTATCCCTTTCTTATCAACTATTTCCATGTCAAATTCTTGGAGAAGCAAAATCCACCTCAACAGCCTTGGTTTGGTGTCTTTCTTTGAGTAGATGTGCCTCAAGGCAGCATGATCAGTGTACACAATCACCTTGGATCCTACCAAGTAGCTTCTGAATTTTTCAAAAGCAAATACCACTGCTAGGAGTTCCTTTTCTGTTGTTGAGTATCTTCCTTGAGTTTCATCCAAGGTTCTACTTGCATAGTGAATCACATGCAGCTTCTTATCTTTTTTCTGTCCTAGAACTGCTCCTACTGCAAAGTCTGAAGCATCACACATGATCTCAAATGGAAGATCCCAGTTTGGTGCTTGGACTATTGGGGCTGAAATCAAAGCAGCCTTGATCTCCTTGAATGCTTTCAAGCAATCTTCATCAAAATTAAACTCAGTCTCCTTACAAAGCAACCTTGTCAATGGCCTAGCTATCTTTGAGAAGTCCTTGATGAACCTCCTATAGAACCCAGCATGGCCAAGGAAGCTTCTTATGTCCTTGACTGTTTTTGGTGGTTGAAGTTGAACCATAACTTCAATCTTTGCCTTGTCAACTTCAATTCCCTTCTCTGAAATCTTATGACCAAGGACTATCCCTTCTTCAACCATGAAGTGACACTTTTCCCAATTCAAAACCAGGTTTGTCTCCTCACATCTCTTTAAGACCCTGCATAGATTAGCAAGACAAGAAGAGAAAGAATCTCCATAGACAGAGAAGTCATCCATAAAAACTTCAACCACATCCTCAATGAGATCAGAGAAGATTGACATCATGCACCTTTGAAAGGTAGCTGGAGCATTACATAATCCAAATGGCATCCTCCTATATGCAAAGGTACCATATGGACATGTGAATGTTGTCTTCTCTTGATCATTAGGATGAATAGGAATTTGGAAAAATCCAGAGTATCCATCCAAGAAACAGTAATGAGTGTGATTGGCTAATCTTTCCAACATTTGATCAATGAAAGGAAGAGGAAAATGATCTTTCCTAGTTGCTGAATTTAGTTTCCTATAGTCAATGCACATCCTATGACCTGTTATGGTTCTAGTTGGAATTAACTCATCTTGATCATTCTTTACTACAGTGATTCCTCCTTTTTTAGGGACACAATGGACTGGTGAAACCCAAGTACTATCAGAAATAGGATAGATTACACCAGCATCAAGCAACTTAAGGATCTCCTTTTTGACTACTTCCTTTAAGTTGGGGTTTAACCTTCTTTGGGGTTCAATGCTAGAATAAGATTCATTTTCAAGGTGAATTCTATGCATGCAGAGGCTAGGTGAAAGTCCTTGAATGTCATCTAAAGTATAACCAATGGCTTTTCTATACTTCCTCAATTCAACAACTAGCAAGTCAAGTTCATTCTCACTCAATTTAGCATTAACTATTACTGGATAAGTAGAGTTCTTACCAAGAAAAACGTACCTTAGCCCAGATGGAAGAGGTTTTAGCTCTACTTTTGGTGCTTTCAACTCAGACCAGTCATCTCTAGAGGATTCAGCAGTGCACTCGGTCGAGTGGGTCCTGCACTCGGTCGAGTGCGTGGTCAAGTGGGTAGTCGAGCTGTCCGTATTTACTACTTGAACTGACCAAACTTCCTCCCTCAATGCTGGTAATCCCTCAAAAATCTCTGGATGGTCTGATTCCTTACATGAATCCAATATCTCTTCATAGGCCTTGGTCTCTTTATAGATGAACCCTTCCTCTCCACTTTTGGTCAAGGCAGTCCTAAGATGATCTTGTTCTGCTAGTTCTTCCATTAGTTCTCCTGTCAGCTTATCCAGCTCTTCAGTCCAAAAGACTTGTCCCCCAATTGTTGGTTTCTTCATAGCCTCCACAATATCAAATGTCATTTTGAGGTCATCTCCCAAGTTGAGATCAATCTTCCCTTCTCTCACATCTATTATTGCTCCTGCTGTAGCAAGGAAAGGTCTTCCCAAAATCAAAGGATCTTTTGGCTCTTCATCCATTTCCAAGACTACAAAATCTGTTGGGACTTCTACTGCTCCAATTCTAACAGGTAGATCTTCCAAAACACCATGTGGTAGTCTTATTGATCTATCAGCTAAGATCAAAGATATATTGCATGGTTTATACCTTGTAAATCCAAGGCGCCTTGCAACTGTCAAAGGCATGAGGCTCACTGAGGCTCCCAAATCACAAAGGCATCTGTTGAAAGTCAAAGGTCCTATTGAGCAAGGTATAGTGAAGGAGCCTGGATCTCTCAACTTTTGAGGGTTCACTTGCTTTTGGATTATGGCACTACACTCATGGCTAAGATGCACCATCCCCTGAACTTCTTTGATTCTTTCCATCACAGCATCTTTCAAGAACTTCTGGTAAGGAGGAATCATCACAAAAGCATCAATCAAGGGCATCCTAAGCTCAATCTCTCTAACTTGTTTGTCAAACAATGCTTTATACTTGTCAACCATTTGCTTCTTAAACCTTCCTGGGAAGGGAAATGGAGGCTTGTAAGGAGGGGGAATTGACCTAGCTTCCTTTTCCTTGGAGGTAGCTGGCTTAGATGTTTCCTGAGCAGCTGCTCGATCAGGCACTCGATCATGCACACGGTCGAGTGCCTGCTCGAGTGGACGGTCGAGCTGAACACTAGTTTTATCCTGAGCTCCTTCTTGTTGAAAATCCTCCCCATCTTGTTCCACACTGTCCTCAGTGTTTGGTAAAGCTCCCTTTTTGTCTTGTAAAACTCTTCCACTGCGCAAATTAATGGCATGAGCACTTTCTATAGATTGCATAATAGCTTTGCCTTTGTTGTTCTCTTGCTTAGAGGCAGAAGTTTGTTGACCCTCTAGTGTTGTAATCCTTGAAGTAAGTGTGTCAAACTTTCTATTTAGGTCACTGTAAAGATCTGTTATCCTCCTGTTCAGCTCAGCAAATTTATTGGCTTCCTCAATCTTCCCTTGTGTTTGACCAATCAACAGCTGTTGCACCATGGCTCTAAGGTCTTGTTCCTGGCCTTGGTTAGTCTGAAACCCTGGTGGGGGACACAACTGGGGCTGGAACACCTGTTGCTGTTGTTTGGGGACATAGTTTTGGTGCTGTTGAGGCTGTTGAGGAGGGTAGACTTGATCTTGTGGGTTGGCCACATTTGTGCTCCTATAGGACAGATTATTGTTCCTAAACCCTCCTTGGTTATAACCCTTGAAGCCTCCTTGGTTTTGCATATAGCATAACTCAGCAAACTCATTCTCTCCCTCTTGAACTGGAGGCTCCTCTTCACTAACAAAGTGAATAGACTTTTGCTGACTTAGCAAGATCCTATCAAGCTTTTCATTCACCATTTTCAGATCCTTCTTGTACTTGTCTTCTTGATCAGTTGATGATGACCTTATGGTTCTGTCATAGTCCTCATTGTAGTTCCCATCAGACTGTGCAAGGTTCTCTACTAACTCCCAGCCTTCTTCCACATTCTTGTTGAGGAAGTTTCCATTGGAGGCTGTATCAAGAAGCATTATGAACTTGGGAAGCACTCCTCTATACAATGTGCTCAACAAAGACTCCACACTGAAACCATGATGAGGACATTGAGTTTGGTATCCCTTGAATCTCTCCCAAGCTTCACAAAAGCTTTCATTACTCCTTTGAGCAAATCCAGAGATCTCATTCCTTAGTCTTGCTGTCCTAGCATTGGAGAAAAACTTGGCCAAGAAAGCCTTCTTGCATGCATCCCAAGTAGTGATTGCACCAGTAGGGAGAGTCTTTTCCCATAAATGAGCCTTGTCCCCAAGTGAGAAAGGGAACAACCTCAGCTTGAAACCATCTTCACTTACTCCATTGATCTTGGTAAGACCACAGATTCTATCAAACTCATCAAGATGATCTAGTGGATCCTCCATAGGCAATCCATGGAATTTATTGGCCTGAATCATTGAGATCAATCCACTCTTGATCTCAAAGTTGTTGTTGGCAACAGTTGGTGGCACAATGCCAGCTCTTTGGTTGTGAGTGTTGGGTGCATCTCCAGCACCAATGTTCCTTGGTCTCTGAACCTGATCCTGTTGATCCATAGCTACTATAACCTCTTGTTGTTGCTGAACAACTCTCCTTTGCTTAGCTCCTAAACTCTTGGTCTTGTTGTTGATGTTGTCAATAGGCCTAAGAAGATTGTCCTTTCCTTTAGACCTTGTGTGCATTAACAGACACAAACGATTTTTGCTAGGCAAGCGACTGAGCACAGGCTCAAGTAGGAGGTCAAGTCGACTGGAAAATGATGGTTATAGAGATCCGGCTTCTGGCTCGAGCAGGTGCTCGATCACGACTCGGTCGAGTGGTGGTCGAGTGACTGGTCGAGTGGTACCTGAAATGGAACTTCAACCCAGAAACAGAAGATTCGAGTACAGCAACCTCACAAGCGTATAAAAGAACTTAATCTTAGACTAATATGGATCCTAAATGTCACAAAAACACACTCAAATGGGCAACGGCGCCAAATTGAAACAAGATTTATATTGTGGTGTGAATGATGATGTATGCAATGGTGAGATATGAATGGAATGATGGATGGGTGTTTCAATTCCCCTTATGCTATTGCAGTACAAGAGGTATCAATCCTAAATGAGTGTTTGTGAACAATTAAGATATGCATATGAATCTAAGTTAAGACAAATGTAAAGATTGTTTGTCACTAACAATCCTAGGAAGAAAATGTAAAATGCAGAAAATAAACTACAAGAACTAACAACTAGATGCAAATGAAACTGAATGATTGAAACAGTGATAAAGCAAGAACAGAAACAGAGACTACTACTAATGAACTAATGCAAGATAATTAATGAACTGAAAACTAAATGTATGCAACTGGAATGAAACAGGAATGAAACAAGACAAACACAAATCATAGACACAGAGTTCTGGGGATGAACTCGAGCAGCACTCGACCGAGTGTAGGTCGAGTGGGTGGTCGAGCTAGACTAGACGCAGAAACAGAGCAATGCAATAAAAACAGAGTAATGCTAAATCCAATCAAACAACAAGCAAGCAACAGGATTAAGACTAAGATTTCAATAAACAAAGAAGGTCCTGAGGATGGATTCATGGGATGGACTAATCATTGTGGTTATCTAACTTGGTCAACAAATCTCAAGCAAACTTTGAGCTAACCTCTAGACATATTAATCTAAGACAAGTTTCTCCCACTCTCATGGTCAAGAAACAATCAAACCTATGCAATTCTAGACTTGTTCTCACACAGTAAAGAATCTACACAAGCAGGCATTAAGCAATACATCTCAAACCAAACAAGACCTCTAATCTCTTAGCAAGCCTAATGGTAAGCTCTAGATCTAGCCTTATCTATGCTTCCTAAACATTGGTGTGATGCTAAGAAGCTTGAAATCAGACTCTACCCTCTCAGATATAGAATCAGCATTAAGATCATCTACCCTAGAAGAGATCTACAACAATCAAGCTTGACCAAGTCACACAAACCACAAGATCAATCCATCCTAACCCATCCTCAAGATCCTAAGGAAACTACTCACAACAATACATGGTGATCAAAGTCAAAAACCCAGAAAATATTGAAACTTGCATTATTAGAAAGATTAAACAAAGATCTTCAATATTGATGAAAGGATGAAACTCAAATTCTCAATATCTTGAAAGTTATAGAACCAACAAAATATAAGAATCTAGTCTTCTTTTTTAAGGAAGTACAAGATCTTAAAAATAAAAATGCAAAAGGAATAAAACTAAAAAAGGTAAAAACTAGGTTTAGGGAATATCTAAAAAGTTGCACACTTTGGTGGCTGCAGGTACAAGGCCTTATATAGGTGAGGAGGTGGAAGCCCTAAAAATAGAAAAAGTCAAAGTAGTCAACGGCTCGGTCAACTCGACCAGTGCTCGGTCGAGTCCATGGTCGAGCTGGCTTCTCTCGTGCACACTCCACTCGGTCGAGTCCATCTACCCACTCGGTCGAGTCCTTCGTCGAGTTGGACTCTGGACCTTGGTTCTTCAGCCTTAACTCTCTTGCTTTCCCTTCAAGATTGCTTCACTTCTCCTCAGGATTGTTTCCATGCTCCTTAAGCTCCAAAATCACCTGTTTATGCATGAAAAGATGCAAATGCAATGCAACTAAACTCTAATGCATGATTAGTCCTAAAGCTACACAATAATGATGAAAATGGCTAGCAAAAGATGCAAAAGATGTGAATAAACTAAGGGAAAACATGGTAAAATATATGAACATCAAGTAGAACAAGGATTTGCGGGACACAATGATGCGAATTCTGTTGATGATGAGATCGAATTCGTGGGCAAGCGAAGAGGAAAGGATCTTATATCAGAATCTGATTAAGAGATTGGGTTTGAAGATATTTCTGTACAAGAGCATTTTGAGCAACACACAGAGAAGCAGAGGAGCAAGAAACAGAGTGCAGGTACATCTGTTAGCAAGAAGAAGTCGGTTCCAAAACCGAAGCGACCCAGATCTGCAGAACCAAGTTCAAGGAATGTTCGTACAAAATCTGGGTTTCGGTCTGATGTGTTTGTCTCCAAGGCTGCGCAATTGAGGTATTCTCAATTTTTCTCTAGGAATTTTAGGGCTGAACGACAGTTGGATATGTCTCAATCTGATGAGTTTGAGTTCATTAGTAAGATTGTGTCATTAGGGGTTAAAGCTACAGTTCATGATCCCTCTATTTATGTCAAAGAGGTTATTTGTGAATTTTATGCGAATTTGCCAAATAAAAGGGCAAGGGATGGTGTTCAAGTGTTTGTTAGGGGTCATTGGTATGAATTTTCTCCTAGGGTGATTAATCAAGCTTTTAATATTGCACCTTTGACTAAAGCTGAATTGAAAGTTGATGCTGCAGTACACAAATTGAGTAAGGATGAACTTGCAGAGTTTTTAAGTGATAGGGACATATCGACTTGGGCTAACTTGAAAGTTAGGGATCTACCTGGAGAGAGTGTTGCTCTCTTAATGCTGGCAGCTTATAATTGGGTTCCTTCGAAGCACATAAATCATCTTTCGGTTAAGAGAGCTCGAGTAGTATACAAGATTATCAAGGGCATCCGGTTTGATTTGGGGCAATTGATTTATAATCAGATTATGGACATAAGTTGGAATGATGCAACTCGCTATGTGATTTTTCCAAGAACAATCTTTGAAACCCTGAGAATTCAAGAAGGTCCGCTTGAGTGGTCAGATGAAGAGGAAGACGTGTTTGCTGTGTTTTATACTAAAGATGTCAGAACTGGGTTTGCCTATGGTGTTAAGCATAAACTGACTTTAGAGAGTGACAAACCGATGCCAGTACCTCCAGTTGGCAGGAGACCAGATGAAGGATCGTCTTCTACTTCGGAAGTTATTCAGTTGGGTAGCATTCGTGTGCCACACATCTGTCAAGAGAATGTTGAAATCTCGTATGAAGCATTGGTCGATACTGCTCAAGCTCTTCAGAAGCTTACTCATGTGGTTCACAGGCTGATTCAGAATCATCCATTGTCAAGAATGATTTAGTGGTTTTTGACTGTTGTGCTCACAAGTAGGGGGAGAAAATGGAGTCTGAGTCTGGTATTCTGGGGGAGCTATAATTTTGGGGGAGCAGCATTTTGTTTTGTTTAAAAACTACCTTGGAATTTGTTTGAGTTCGTTTGTCAAACTGGTTTGTTGTTGGTATTATGCAGAATTTTTGATGTTTATGTGTTAAGGAGTTTCAAATTTTTCAAGGCTTTATTAAGTTAAATTTGGATGCATGTAAAAGAATTAAAGTGCAGATGCTTGTGAAGCACAAAGCCAAAAAGGGGGAGATTGAAGATGCAGCAATTGAACAAGTGGATGAACTACTTCAGAGGGACATGACACTAATGCAAAAACAGAGTATCAAGTTATCTATGTCGGCATTTATAAAGCTTGAAGACTTACACAGGATTAGAAGGCACAAGAAGCTTATAAAAGGACAAAGAGCTTCATGTTTACAATAGGAATGTAAACATGAAGAAAGAGGGAAATTTCCTAAACCATAAATAAAAAGGAAATTGTCCAATTCCTATTAGAATTAGATTAAGTAATTTACTAATTAAATAGTCAATACCTAGATCTATAAATAGGGGTGCTATGGCTAGGTTGAGCTTTAGCACCAATTTTTTGAAACCCGACCCAGATTGTGAACCGGACTAGCTCTCGGGTCATTGGGTCATCGGGTGAACCGGGTTCGACCACGGGTCAATTGAGTAAAATATGTTTAATATATTTATATAAAATAAATATTTTTAAAAATATTATAAAAAGAATGTCATGTTTAACAAAGTATAAAGTTTAATAATAGTAATAATAAAATGATCAAAAATTTTAAATCCAAATAAAAAATAAACAACACTAATATAACATCTTCAAAAATAACCAACTGTTCATACGTAATGTTCGAGAGATGACCAAGAAGTTGAAGACGAGAGTTGTGTCTTGAGTCATGTGTTACCGTCTAAGCTCTAAACGAATAAAAAGTTCTAAAAGTAATTGAAACTGTGAATCTTTATACATTTTTTACAAAAATCAAATAGATTTTTTTTGAACCGCTAACCGGCCGGGTCAACCGGTTCACCGGGTCGCGGGTTAATAGCGGTTTTTCCTGGGTTTTGCCGGTTTTATTACTACCGGTTATTAGCACTATACCCGAACCGGTAAAGTCTCCGGGTCGCAGGTTAATCGGTCGGACCGGCCGGTCCGGGCTGGGCGTGAAAACATTGTTTAGCACAAACAAGAGAAAGTTTATCTAGCTACTAAGTTTTAGTCTTTAAAAAAAAGAGCTAAGAACTTAGAGAGAGCAAGAGAGATCTTTAAGAGAGTTTTGAGAGATTAGAAAATTGTTTAGAACAAACTTGTAAACAGATTTTCTATCAATCGAAGAGTGTTTCTTTGATCAAAAGTTCTCACATTTTCATACTTAAAGATTGTGAAAACAAAAGACATATGAATCACTCTTGATTCCATAGCAAACACAAAAGCCATAACGAGACTCACACACCATTGTCTCAACTTAAACAGATCATAGAACTAGTGAATGCAACTAATTGTCCCAAAATGAAAATATAGTAGAGCAGAAGAGAGGGAGATGGGATAATTAAACAGGGCTTCTTCCTTAGAAAAAAAATACTGCAAAAAGTAAAACTGTTCCATGCCAATCTCTTTCATTTTCTTTCACAGTGATTGAAGAAGACGCTGACGTCAGCAATCTTCATGGCCAAAAAAAAAACTATGAGCTGTCATCAATCTTTCTTCTTTTTTTTCACCAAAAGATCTAAAAGTAAAGTTTTACAACCGTTGTTAATAATTACTCCGTGTATATCCAGTTTTTGCTCATCAACTCAATTTAAAAGTTTGTGTTCTTTTAATGTAGACGATTTCATTAATATCGTTCAAAAATTTCTCAAGGTTATCCAGTTTGATCATGGCAATAATCTATATAGTCTGATGAATTAGCTAAATTATAATGTAAGATTAAAACAAAACAAAAAGAAAGCTGACAACTTTTATTTATTTATTGAGATGCATAATATATATAGAAGAAGCAAGAGAGTACTTAAACCATCAAAGAAATTAGATAAACATAAACCAGCGCTGCATGAGCAAGCCATTGATAGATAGATATAGATAGAGAGACGCTAGATAGAAGACCACAAACCAAATCTCGAAGAGACGGCACAAATCATGTGCGATGATGTGGTTCAATCGGTAAACGAATGATCTTCTGATTAACGACACCAATGGAGGCCTTTGAGCCGGGGATCTTAGGGACGCTGATCCAGAGCACTCCGTTGATAAGCTTCACCGTAGCTTTATTCACGTCGAACGCCTCTGGGTTGACCACCATGGAGCCTCCGTACTTGCGTCCGGCGTTTTCGTACTCGGGCATGGCTGGTTCGTCGGCGTAGAAGTGCACGTTGTTGCCTACGGTGTCGACCCAGTAGTTGAGGTCTGACTCGGGACACCCAGGCATGTCGACTCTCATCACGCATGCGTTCTTCGTCACACTCACCTCGTACACCGCCTGACTCCCACTTTTCTGAAATGGGTTCCTCACTACACATTACGTACACCACCAACACCACAAAATTAATTAATGACTTTTTTAACCTAATAGAAAGAGTACAGATTTGTCCAAAAGATTCGATCTTTATATATAAGAAATAACAGCGAAAGATGGAAACTTTACTTACATTTTAACCTAATATATAGAAAGAGTACAGATTTGTCCAAAAGATTCGATCTTTATATATAAGAAATAACAGCGAAAGATGAAAACTTTACTTACATGGAGTCGGAGAACTGTTCTCGTCGGAGCTGCCTGCGTTCGATTCCATTTCCGACTCATTGTCTCAAAACGACACTGTTTCTCTCTCTCTCTCTCTCTTTTTTGGAAGAAGGCAAGGAAGTTGTGTGTGACTGAGACTACTCTCTCTCTCTCTCTCCTACTCTCTCTACTTGCTATTTGTAACCGAGAGAGGTCTATAGCCTAAAAGGTTTGGGAAAGGCCTGGAGTTACCTATCATTAGGCCCATTACTCGGCCCAATAAGTGTTGAGCCCTCCTAGTCCTTACTATATATATAATTCGAAACTGCGGTGATTTGGTGAAATACTGAAATTGGTTACATCACATAGTATTAATTTCCCTACCATTTCTTCTCCTATATACACATTTGTCATCAAATTGCTCCAGCTTTTTTCCTAGATTCTTTCACTTATTAAACCCATTGATTCATCTGATTAAAAAGTCTCTGGTCCAGCAACTTTCTCGTACAATGATTTTCTATCAATCTTATTAAAAAACTCATCAGGGCTTCTTTCCTTACGTGGCGATGTAGAATTAGATTGGTAACTAGTACTTTGGTTGTTCTGTGTTACTAATAATAATATAGAACAGAAACAGAGTAATCTCAAGCAAAACATGATACAACTCTAAGCTTTTGAAAGACAAGATGGAAAAAAAGAAGAAGCTCTAAGCATTGATCTGGCTGGAAGGAGTTTCCGAGTGTTGTGGGAAGATAGAAGTTCGGCAAGTGGGACAGGAGGAGCGAGAAGAGAGCCATTTGTGGATACACTTGACATGGAAACCATGCTGACATTTCTCCAGCACTTGGATGCTCTCTCCTTGTTCGAACTCCGACAAGCAAATGGCACACTCTGCTTCAGCTCCTGCAAGCTCAAGGTCGGATGAGTAGACAAGCGTAGGAGTTGGTGCAGCGGATGAAGCAGCTGCCTCAGGGTCATCAGGCTTGTGGTCTTCGTTAGTCTCGAGGGTTGGCCGGAGAAAGCAACGGATTGCAGCGTAGAGGGAGAGAGCACATATGAGAGCTGAGACGAGAAGGATGAGAAGAACTGATGCGTTGGCTGTGAAGTCAGTAGAGTTGGAGTAAGGCTTCCATCTGCAAGTATGAGAGTTACACGTTGGAGTTGCAGCAGAGGACAGTGGTGAAGCTACTTCTTCAACTAGCAACCGCATCTTTATCGGTTTGAGAGAGCCTCGTGAGACGAGACCTTATAGAGGAGGAGTGTAGGGAAAATGGTGGCGATGATTCCAGTGAAGTCTTGAAGCTGTAAGAGAGAGAGAGTTTGAGGGGATTAGGATGTTTCGTCTCTAGTTTGAGGACTGTAACTCTCGTTTCTCTCTCTTTTGGTCCACTTCACATAAATGGATATTATTGTGATGGATGATGGATTGCTTTCTTTGTCCTGTGGCTTATCATCATCCACATGTTTTGACACACGTCGGCCTCACACTACGTTGCCTACATTCTAGGCAAATTGCTCTTTTTTTTTAATTCGTTTTCATGTTTGAATTTGTCAATATATGGATTTAGTAGATAAAAAGGAAGAGAGACAAGAACAAAATACATTTCATTGTTTCTTTGTCTCTTTTATATCACTCAAGTTTACATCTTTTCTTTTTAAGATAAAAAAGAAACAAAACCCCAAATTAGCAAAAAAGGGTGAAAAGAAAAGGCTATAACAACAATCAAAATAGTAAAAAAGTAAAAGAAAAGCTTTTAAGCTTTTTGGAACCAATAATTTTTTTTTTCTTTTAATAACTTTTTTCCTCATCTAAAAAACTCTCTTCTGCAATCATCTGATCTCCAATAGTGTGGATTTCTCACTTCTCTAAGCTGCAATGCCTGCAACACCAACCATTTTTCATCAGATTTTGATTTTTCTATAAAATGATCAAATTCTCAGATCAAAAATGGCACATACCTCCGTTTGGTTGCCTGTTGATGTATCCAGCTGGTCCTCTAGACATGAAGTCCAATGCTCCCATCCCCAATCCTTCCTCTGACTTCGCAGGCAGTGAAAGCCACATTGAGTCGCTGTACAGAGAGTCTGCCTCCAAGCTACTTGAGCCGCTGCTGTAACCACCAACATGAACTTCTCTCATTGCTTCTAATCCTACGCCTCCTCTCTCACCGTGGTAGCCACTACGTGCACGTGCAGCTGCTCCCCAGTTGTCTCCGATGCTGCCTAGTGAAGGCATTCCAGAGTTTCCATTAAAGCTGCTTCTTGATATCGGCGAGTTTGACATGTAACCAAGACCACCATTTCCCCACAAATGGTTCTTTGTTGCTGCATTTAGCACAGAACCATTCCCGACACTAGCTCCTCCCGACTCCATCTGGTTACCGTACCTGTTGAGACTCGCAGCATATCCAGGGCTGAAGGGTCGACCAAAGCCTCCGCTAGAACCAGATCCATAGTTCTGAGTCTGGTCAAAATTGAGCTCGATTCCATATCCATGTCCAAACGGTGAGAATCCTCCCCTATTACCTACTGCTGGACTGTACCTAACTTCAGGTTTTACTCCATAACCAGAGATTGGACTCGGGCTGAACCCTTGGGTGTACTCATTCAGTAACGAGCTGATTCTACTACTGCCAAAGCTATTTACATTCAGTTGGTTCCGCATTGTGTTGAGAGCCATATCCTTAGGAACAGCCAGTTTGACCTCCACCATCTTACCATTGAGTTCGTGGAATGTCTTCTGGAGCACTTTGTCGACAGCTTCCTCAGAGTCATACGAGATGAACCCAAAGCCTCTAGGTCGCTGAGTTCTGTGGTCATACATCACCACAACATCAGTGATCATACCAAACTGAGCAAAATACTTTTTGAACTCAGCCTCTGTCACCGAGGATGCCAAACCCCCCACAAAGATCTTCTTGGTGTTAGATGGGCCAGGTGATCCCTGAAGGCTGCTGTTACTTTTGTTCATGACTGCGTGATCATCTCTTGGAACTGCCTTCTTAGCCTCAACCTGTGATCATGGAGAAAAATCAACACAGCGCACAACAAAAAGAGAGCAGTCTAGTAGGACTAAGTGAGTAGCCATGAAAACAATCCAAGTTTAAACATTTTCATTAGTGTGTGAGAAATGATCGAATATGCATTTATCAGAGGGAGAAAGCTCTTTCTCTTTTACGCTGACTGTAAACTTAAAGAGTCTTAAGTAAACTAAAAGAGGAATTAGAAATCAAAAGGGTTTGCTTGCTTTGAGAAGCAGCAAAGTCTAAATGAAGCAAGTAATCAGTGAGACTGAAAGTGGAAGCAATGTATGTATGTAGAGTGTTTGGTTAAAGGAGGAAACTTACAATTTTGCCATCGATAATATGTCTAAGCAAAACGACTCTCTCAGCAACATTGGGATGAGCAAAGACAACGAAACCAAAGCCACGAGCACGACCAGTGGCTCGATCTTTCATGATGACAGCCTCTAAAACCTCACCAAAACTCTGAAAATACTCACGAAGACGATCTTCGCTGGTTTCCCAAGATATCCCACCGATGAAGAGCTTACATGATTCCATTTCCATTTCTGCGAAGAAGCAAGATAAACAAATAAAGGTTGTGTTTTTTTTTTTTTTTTGGGTTTGTTCCTGAGTATAGTAGAGTTTATTATTTTATACATGGATCTAAAAGTGGAGAAGAAGAGTGGAATCTGAAACCTGAAGGGAAGCAAAAATAGGATGAAAAAAGAGCAGATGGGTCGTGATCGGATTATGTCAAAACCGATCGACCCACGATCTTGGATTCCTGCAAAAACAAAAAACCCCAATGATCATCAAAAAGGTTGAACCTTTAGAATAAAAAAAAAAAACAAAAAAAAAAACAAAACAAAACCCAGAAGAAGAAGAAGACAGCGAGAGAGAGAATATATCAATACCGTAAAATAAAGAAACGGAGAAAGAGAGGAAAAAAAAGAAGAAGAAGAAGAAGAAGAGAGAGAGCTGAGATTGAGAGAAATCTTGAGATTTGGAGAAGGCAAAGGTTTTTAATAAGAGGGCGAGAGGCCCTCCTCTCTCTTTTCTGTTTATCGTCCAAAAATTTTAGACTTCTCTCTTTTTTTTTTTTTTTTTTTTAATTTTATTTTGGAAATATTCTTTTTTTTTTCTTTTTCTTCTGCGATTAAATTTTAAAAAAAAAATGGATGGAAGCAAAAAACAAGCAATGCTCTCTCTCTCTCTCACAGCAGCACAAACCAATTTTTGGGAAGAAAAAGAATAAAAGGAGAAAGCTTTTTCTTACGTTTATTTTTAATTTTTAATTTTTTTTTATGGAATGTTTTTGGCTATCGTCCCCTCTCTCTTCCCTTTTTAGAGACGAGGGTAATTTCGTACTCTTTCTTCTCTGTAATAATAACACATTCATCTTTTTTTCTAAAAACAAAATTTAATAACCGACGCTTTGGGTTACCAATGCGTGCACCTTTTTATTATTTCTTTTTCCCATAAGTTAAAAAAAAATCTATCATTAATTAAGTTATTCCTGATTTCTTCCTACTTGTAGAATTCAAAATCTTATTTTGGTACTTCTTTTTTTTTTCTTCTTCCCAATGAATGATTCTTCTTAATAAGTGCTACTAATTGTGAACGATGCAACATGTGATTTTAAGAGTCAATCTAATCAATCATTTTTGTTGCAAAATACTAGTACTAATTATTGTTTGAGCTTTTGTTTTTTTTTTAAAAACTTAAAAATGAAAATGGCAACCATGAAAATTCAGAATTCTTATTGGGAGGGGAATCAAAGTGGGCAGGAACATGGGGAATGGTTGATGACGATAAAGATTTGCTATCCCACTGTTGTTATGTCCCTTCGTTCGCTTTCAATATTACTACTATCAATTGAATTGTATAATATTACAATAATTCAATCACCAAGTGGAAGAAGATGTCTCAAACAAAGTTAGTAGTACACAAGGCATTACTTGTGCCATCCAAATTATTACAAACTTTCTCTCATACGCTTACTTTTTTTTTTTTTCTTCATTATATTAATCACTTATTTGCCGTCCACTTATTGTTTCGTTATTTTACACTTTTTGGGAAAAAAAAAAACACATCATCTTATCTGAGTTTTGGAATCCGATTAATATAACACATCAACAAAACTAATACTACAAACCATCAAGGAGCTGGCTAGAGATGTGTCATCATTCGAACACTCAAGTTAGAGATGAACAATAGTGAATGTCGTGCCAGTCGAGAGACTCTTTGCGTGGACACTAACACTACCATCTACTGGATGTGTGAAAACTTAACACAGATGGAGTTTTTTTTATGGCAATTCCGGGCAATTACCGGTAGAGTACTAAGAGACGAAGATGGTAATTCACAGGACCGAGCTGAGGCTAAAGTCCACCAAGTAAAAGCTAATCATCCTCTTTTTTTTTTTGCCTTTAGATATTTCTAGTTTTGTTTCTTATCCAACTCTTGTAGGCTCAATTTTTTTTAATGTTTTGAACAAAATATGAGAGATTTTTGTCTTTCCTCACCAATAAGTTAAACGATATAATAATATGAATATATTATTGTTGATATATAACTTTTACAAGTCATATATCTACCGTTGACGATACATACGGTTTGCAACACATAAATCAGTATCTTATTCTTAAACATATTGACTCTTGTATAATTCATTGGTCTTCTATTATGTACCACTTAAATTTTAATTAGTAACCTTAATGCAGAGTTTAATAGTAATTGGTATCACCTAACCTACTACATTATGTCATTCATAGATAAGTTCTCTATTAAAAGCGTGACATCAAACGTTAGACATATGGAGATGAATTGAATATCGTCCACTAACCATACTAGTAATATAGGATTATACCCTATTTACCAACTATTTCTTGTATTAAAGTTTGTTCTATTAATTTAACTCACGTTACAAGAATCCAAGATTCAACAGCCTTACTAAATTGGGAAATAAGGTTAGGTAATAAGAGCAATCACATAGCCATAATTAGAAATGAGCAGGAGAAGCCATAAACTTTCTTGGGCTTTAAAAGTCAAACGACGACGCATTAATAGCCTACCAATCTATATAATTAAGGCCCATTAATACTTTTGGCCCAGAAGGTGTTGTTCTCTTCTCTCTGCTGCACTCTGCTCTGTTCTGCTCTGTGCTCTCTGCCATTCTCCCGCTTCAGACCTAAAGATCGTCATTCACTGGCATATCCCAATAGTCGCAGGTATGGGCTTCTATAGATTTCGATCTGTGTGGCTTCTGTTTGAAATTTGAAATTCGGTGTATCAAGTCTCAGTTTTTATAAGCTTGAAATTGATTCCTCAGTGGTGTTGTTCCATCAATGATGAGTTAAAGCTTGAAACATTAGGCATCAATGGAAGGGATATTTTAATTGCTTTTTTCCTCTTTAAAAGGCTGAAACTTTATTGGAAATTCGTCCACTTGTTGATTTTGATATCTTCATGTTTGTTTTAGATGAATTGCATAAGGAGCTCAATCCTGCAACACTTGGGACTGAGAGTCTCTGTCAGACCCATTTTGCAGCTTCAAAACGATAATGTTTTCAAGAGTATTGGTCATGTTTATATGAATTTTACAGCAGGAGCTGTTGCAGATGGAGGCCAAGATCAAATCTTGACTAGGGTTATTGAACTGGTCAAGAAATATGACAAAGCTAACTCCTCTAAGGTTATGAAAATGCTGCTTTTTCTTTGTGTATAGTGTTTTCAGTGATAAGGTTGTTTTGTAATACGGCTTAGTTACTTACACAGGTTACTGAAAGGGCTGATTTCCAGAAGGATTTGTCGCTGGACAGCTTAGACAAGGTGGAACTGGTTATGGCTATTGAAGAAGAGTTCTCGATTGAGATCCCTGAAGAAAAAGCTGATAAGCTTACTTGCTGTGGTGATGTTGCTACATACATACATACTCTCTGAAACTCACCCCAAAGCGTCTCAATCCTGAGTTATCTCTGCCTCTCAGTCTTGTCTTCCATGTTTGCAAGTTTAGAAACATGCTTTGTGTCTTTGCTTCAGCAAATTTTATTTGGGTTACTTCTGCTAAACAATTTATCTGATATATGTTCTAATGTGATCACACTACTTTTGCACCAAAAACATGAGAGCCTTTTATACACATGATGTAAACAGCGTATGTTTTTTTTACACCGTGGCAACATGAAAAACAATATAGAGAGACTCAACTCGGTTCTGTGACTGAAGCGCCAGCTAAACAAACGAGGACCAGAACAAACTAATGGTTTTCACATGATGGAGCTTGAAGAATCTTCTGTCTCTGTTCAAATCTTTTGTTGAAATGTTGACACCAGGAGCTTGCTATGATCTTGAACTGTAACCTTGTAACCTGATCTTCCCTGAGGTGTAGACACGGAAGCCATTGGTAGAGGAAACAAGTTTGATACGTTTGTGTATATTGGTATAAGTGTGATAGCATCTGTAGGGCTTAGGCACATGTACTGGCTTGATGAAACATGTGTTTTCGAGGTCAGGAATAGCGTGGAGTTGGGAGGGAAGATCGATTTCAAACTCTCCCAAATCATCAGTAACAGCCTTAATCCATTTGGACCTCTTTTTGGATCCAGTGCGGCACTTGATGGCAACAGTTGCACCTGTGACTGTGAGGATCATGTAAGTACTCATTACGCACAAGTAGCATAAAGAGAGAAGGTAGAGAAACTATATATACCTGGAATAGCGATGGAATGAAAGCGAGGATGTGAAGTGTCGCAAAGAAGAGATCCGGTGATGATGACGGAGGAGAGTTTCTGTTCACCGTAGCCAGCCATCTCCACCATCTCCATTCTGGTCCACATATTCCCAAATGCTCCGTTGAACAAGAAGAAGAAGATTACGAAGAAGCAACGGAGAATGAAGAAGCTTCCCATTCTTAAAAAGCAAATAAAATGTTTTTCTTTTTTGCCTTTGTCACAACAATATGAATATTGTTTGCTTTAGTTAAAGAAATGAGAATAGCATGAACGAGGATATATATATACAAGAAGAGGAAGATACCCTTTGCGTGGCTTCAGGTTACACAGCTCTGTACGGCAGCTTCTCTTTATAGTTTATACCCATATAACCCCTCTTTGCTTTTTAATTCTATAAATAAAAAAACTAATTCATGGCTGACTTGTAAATGAAAGGGTCAATTTGGGAGCTGAATCTTCCAAATGAATCAATGAACCCCGGGAGAGAGAAAGAGAGACGGCACTTGGAAGCAATTACTGAGTGGTTCGCCTACTCTTTCACTCCGTATAAGTATTTAATTAAATTTGGTGCAACGTTTGTATGTAATGTGACGTTTCTCCTTTTCTTTATTAATTTGTCTAAGAAGCGCTACAAAATTGAATTGGAGTAGTCATGCAGGAACCAAAAGAATCAAGCCTACCCCCAACTATACTCTCTCTCACCCCACACATTTCATTCAGCTTTGAACAAATAACACAACGCTGATTGACTTTCGTCTCTACGTGGCGTACACACATCTATAGTACTAGTAGGATGGAGTCAGCAGTCAGCACGATGCCTTGCGTTTAGGGTTTTGTTGACCAAACCACACTTTCTCAATTCCTCC
>NC_025702.1:298653-305100 GCF_000633955.1 Camelina sativa | reverse complement strand
GGAGAGAGAAAGAGAGACGGCACTTGGAAGCAATTACTGAGTGGTTCGCCTACTCTTTCACTCCGTATAAGTATTTAATTAAATTTGGTGCAACGTTTGTATGTAATGTGACGTTTCTCCTTTTCTTTATTAATTTGTCTAAGAAGCGCTACAAGATTGAATTGGAGTAGTCATGCAGGAACCAAAAGAATCAAGCCTACCCCCAACTATACTCACCCCACACATTTCATTCAGCTTTGAACAAATAACACAACGCTGATTGACTTTCGTCTCCACGTGGCGTACACACATCTATAGTACTAGTAGGATGGAGTCAGCAGTCAGCGCGATGCCTTGTGTTTAGGGTTTTGTTGACCAAACCACACTTTCTCAATTCCTCGTTACATTGAAAAGAGAAAGAACTAAAGAAGCCTGGACTTTGTCAACATTTCTATCAGAGTATCATCACCTTCTTTATATGGGCCATTCAGTTTGACAACTGATTAATATTTACGGCCGGCCCATTAGGATGCCCAGGTAGGACAAACCATTAGTAGTACTAATGTCATTAGGAGCTCTATTAATACAGCTGGAAGTTGGTGATTATGGTTAAGGAATAATCACACGCTTAGTAAAGAGACAATGGTTGGGCCCATCGGGGAAGATCGAGACCGTCAAAAGTGGACAAAAACTGGACCCTTTGTTTCCACAGAGACCACACCCTCATGATCCCAAACCAATTCAAATCCCCCCCTCTTTACTACTACTACTGCTAGTTGTTAACCCAAAAAAAAAAAGGTGAAAAATTGACCGATGGGTCGTTGAGTGGCAGTTACCTTCTGTCTCCCTAACGCGTTCATCTCTCTACTATGTCTTCCACGCGCTCTCTTTCTCTCTGATGTGTGTTGACCACGCTCGTCTTCTTCGCGTCGGTTACAGACAAAAGGTTGGCCGGGTCCACTAACGGTCCACAACACGTGGCAGAGTGATAAAGGGCTGTTTATCTCACTCAAACAAGATCATTCCAATCCGACGGTCGAGCACGTATCCAGTTGTCAGAATCTTATCAGTAATTGGACGGTTCATATGTGCACACGTGTCACGTGAACAGAAGTCGTGTATCCTCGCTTTATATAAACTCCGGCGACTCCCTTCACCACTGTGTACAAATCTCAGCCGACACTTTTCAATTCCCACCCGTTCTTTTTTTTACTAAAACCCTAAATTTATCGCTTCGGTCTTCCCCTCCCACTCTCAAGTCAACCACCAGTTGAATTCGATTTTGAATCAAATGATGGAATGATTTGTTGAAAACAAAAAGAGAGTAAAGTTTCCATTTTTTTTTCTTGATTTCTTGTAATATTATCAGAAATGGGGGATTCCGATAGGGATTCCGGTGGAGGGCAAAACGGGAACAACCAGAACGGACAGTCCTCGTTGTCTCCCAGGGAGCAAGACAGGTTCTTGCCGATCGCTAACGTCAGCAGGATCATGAAGAAGGCCTTGCCCGCCAACGCCAAGATCTCCAAAGATGCCAAAGAGACCATGCAGGAGTGTGTCTCCGAGTTCATCAGTTTCGTCACCGGGGAAGCCTCCGATAAGTGTCAGAAGGAGAAGAGGAAGACCATCAACGGCGACGATTTGCTCTGGGCTATGACCACTCTAGGGTTTGAGGATTATGTTGAACCATTGAAAGTTTACTTGCAGAGGTTTAGGGAGATCGAAGGGGAGAGGACTGGACTCGGGAGGCCACAGACTGGTGGTGAGCCCGGAGAGCATCAGGGCGATGCTGCTGGTTTCTACGGTGGTGGTGGGATGCAGTATCACCAACATCATCAGTTTCTTCACCAGCAGAACCATATGTATGGAGCCACAGGTGGCGGTAGCAACGGTGGTGCTGGAGCTGCCTCCGGTAGGGCAAGAACTTAAAAAAGGATCGGTGAAGTGGATCTCTCTGTATATAGATACATAAATACATATATATATATATATTATATACACATGCCTATTTTTACGACCAATCAAAATTCGTAATTATCGATGTATAAGGTATCGTGTGATAGAACGAACATTGGCGTTGGTGATGTAAAATCAGATGTGCATTTAAGGGTTTCGATTTTGCAGCTGTGTTAAGAGGATCAAGTGTGTTTGTTGAACAATAGGATTCACTAACGAATCTGCTTCTTTGAATCTTGTATGTAACCTAAAGCCATTGTATTGCATTTTGGATCGCACTGAATGCAAATGTTTTCATTTGTGATGCTTTTTATGTTTTTGGTTGAGGGCTAAATAGATTCAAGAGTCGGTCACAATGCTTACACAAAGAGAGAGAGAGAGAGATAGAGGCAGCAAATAAACCAGCTTCGTTAGAATCTATGAGGACTGCTCTGTTGAAGGTCAATGACCCGAATGTAAGTCGCGGGTGTTGTAGTACAAGTTTCCTTGTTGATCAGGCGCCGAGACACGAATAGGAGTGAAGCCTTCGTAGCCTCCGTCGGTTTTAGCAGAGCAAATGTCTATCATATACCTCAAGAGTTCATTATTCTGTACAAATGGTTGCTTTGTGTATTCCTCCCAAGGCATCCACTGCACCAAGTTCTCCTTTTTAGAAAGAGAAGAGAGGTTTGTGAGTGTTTGGGAGGATGAGACTGGAGAGTTGTTCAAGTGGGGAGTAAAAAATGTTACCTGAGCTGCCTCAATCTCTGACTCTTGTGCATTGATTTCCAAAGAAAGGGGCTTTAACATGCACACGAAGAACAAATCTGACTTTTCAAGGAAGGCTTTGTGTGTTTGTCTGCCAGAATTTCAAAAAAGATAATAATCAGTTTAAGTTGCAATATAGCCGATGATGCGGTTGGAGGTTGGATGGAGTTGCAACCTGAACGCCAATATTTGGACGAATTCTGTGTCCACCTGAAAACATAAGATCCAGAGAAGAGTGGGATTAGCTCTTGGTCTAACGTAAACTGTAAAGGCGACAGGTGAAAAGTTGATGCATGAAGAAGTCTTACTCCAGTCCCTTCTTTCACCTCTCTGACTGAGCCATCATGGATATCTTCACCCTGAGTCAACACAAACAAAATAAAAAGGCGCATCAGAGAGCTGTACCTAACCTAACTATGTAATGAGTTTATAAAAAGTGAAGCAGCACCTCATTCACTACTCCGGTGGGGAACTTCCAGAAACTTTGGCCTTGAAATCGTCCTGTCTTCTCTTGAACGACCAGCACCTTTTGGATTTAAAAAAGAAACAGAAACAGAGATGTGATCCATTCTTGGAGATGTTTTTAAATGAAAAAAAAACATTGAAAATCTCATCTCATCACACCTCTTTGTAGTGGTTAATGACATAGGCACCTATGCGAACACGGTGAGATGCATTGGCAGGAAGCGTATGGACATCTTTGGGAATCCAATACACAAGCATCAAGTAGTCTTTCTCGGCGTGATGAAACCAGAATCCCTCCTACACATAATAAAAATAGACAACCAGTCAGTGTGTCATGGAGAATCTCCAAAACAATATAACAAATCTGGTTGAAGTAACAAACACACCTTAACAGCAGTTTCAGCAAGACCGATAAGGTGCTTTGGCAATTTGATCCACACTCCTTTCTTGCCCTACAAAGTACAAAAACATACACATAATAAGAAAAAGATCCACACATTTTTTTAATATGCAGCACAGTAAGTAACATAATAATAAGAGTCTCTGGCCCGCATTAGAATACAATAATTATCAAAACAGAACAGGGACAACAAGATCAACTCTTTAAAACCCCAACTCATTCAATGATTGATAATTTTGATGAAATTTATATGTATACCCGTAATCAGATGAAGAAAAGGTAAAGAGAGAGAGAGAGAACCTGAAGAGTCCAGTTAGAGAGAGAGGCACGGAGAAGTGAGGAGAAGAGAGAAGGATCCATGGGATGAGTCATCTCGGTCCTGACGCCACCGTACTTGTCTTCAACGGATGGGAGGAGTGTAGCATCCTCACGGGACATGGGGTTTGAAGAGGAGGAGGAGGAGGAAGAAGCAGACATCACGGATCTGTACCTCGAACTGCGAAACGCAGAGAACGCATCAGCCGGGAATTGAGGAAAACGAAGACGACTCCCATTATTCTTATTATTACTACTACGCAAGAAGAACAATCTGATAAAACTAAAGCTTTTCGCCAAACGGCAACTCATCATCATTATCAAAACTCAAAATTTATACACAAAAGTGAGATTTGCCTTCTTTTTTTTTTAAATTTTTTTTATAATTTACTTTGTCAAACCAACAACCTCCTAAATAATAAATAATAACAGACAAAAATGGAACATAGCATAATCTGAAAATGGATTTGATCAAACTCGTTTGGAAAAACCTGTGATGGTTTTTTTTATTCACTAAAAACGCACTTGCCTTTTTCCCCCAAACGTATGAACGAAATATTATTAAAAAAAAAAAAAAGAAAAACGGAAAAGGAAGCAGCTTTCTTCTTCACCTCCTCAATTCTTTTACTGATTTATATAGTACTAATTATTTTTGTTGTCAATACTAAAAAAATAAATTATGAGGAATAATAAATACATCTTTGATCTTTTGAACCAAAATAAAACGTCAAGCCTTTTCTGGTTTAAGAGGAATAATAATAAGTTGATACGCGGAATAATTTCTGTCTTAGAGGAATAAATTTCCCTATGATTTTTGTTTTTTTTTTTAAATTCTAAAACGGGAGAAAAATATGTCGGTATATCTATCTCCGCGGCATTCGCTGAGCCACACAAACAGGCCCCTAAAGCGTTTTTTGCCTTTACACGAAACTTATTGGGAAGTTTGTATGTAGTAGTTGATGGATACAAATTGAAAACTACAGAACATATTCGGGTCGAGAGGTTCGGGTTGTATAAATTAATGCAACAACGCCAACGGGTAAAAGAAAACGACTCTAGAAAGTGAAGTGAAGTCAGGATAAAATGGAGGTTATGTTGCTCCTTCGAGGGTAGAATCGTAACTATACAGTTTTTTTTTTACCCTTTCAACTGCTTTTACTTTGGCCACTCTTTTCTTTCACGCCGCCCCCTTTTTTGTTTTTCTTCCCTTTTTTACCTTTCCTTTCCGAAATGGAGCTTCTCGCCGGCGACTGTCGGAAACGAGTCGGCGACGACTTCGACGAAGACGTTGACCCTTTTGATGGCTCAGATGGTGGTTGCGGGTGGATGTACGGTAGCCGTCAATCGGATTCTCAAGGAAACGACGACGCTTTGGCTACGCTCGCAGACTTGGCCTCCCCTCCTCAGAAACTCAAACCTATCAGGTGTGGCGTTAAGCCTCCGTCGGATGATCGTCATCCTCTCGATATTCTCGTCGGAACCCTAGATAGGCTGCCGGAGATGGGGTTTGGCTGCTTCGAAGCTCCCTTGGGATCGAAGATTGCTGACGTTGGGCAAAGTGGTCAATTGACTCGTGGGATTCCAAAGGGTGATGATGCTGGTGCTCCTCTTCCCCTCCATTCGCAGTTTCAAGCTCGCAATCGCCTCTCTTGGGATGGTGTCTCTCTCAGGTAATTCACCACTATATATATATGTAGTTAAAAATGTAAGCTTTTTGGCCTAGGAAGCATTTAGTATCACTCCTGAGTTATCAAAAAAAAAAAAATGTAAGCTTTTTGGATCTGTTACTGTGAAAATTTGTTACTTTTTTTTTTGTATTCTTAACGTGTTTATTAGAAGCTCGTTTGGTAGTCCTAAACTACTCTTTCTCTCTTGGGGTTACTCTGTATAATTCAGCTTGCGGCATCGTTTGATTCTGGATTGGTTTAACTGATGCGTCCTTGGTTGAACATCTCTCAGCTTAAAGCATTAGACTTTGTAGTCAGACTGATGTGGCGGCGTCATTACCACCTTGTACAGTCTTTGATTCTGAGTGTTTGTTTATACCATTTCTAAGCAGTGTTTGACTGTAGATTCTTGGCAACTTTTGGGATGATTAGTTTATTGGATAATGAAATCGTGTTGGAAGCTTTGAGTTTTCCGTAAGAGTTACTAATTGAGGGACGCTGATATGAACGTTTTTTATTTTGATTTTGCAGCTCCTCTGTTGATAGCGATAGTGACTCATCCCCTGACGTCCGCAAGACCGTCGCGGGCAAAAGAAAGCGGGAAACAAGGGTCAATCTGGAGCAATTCTTGGAGAAGTTGGTGGGGAGTATGATGAAGCGGCAGGAGAAGATGCATAACCAGTTGATTAAGGTGATGGAGAAGATGGAAGGCGAGAGGATACGCCGCGAGGAAGCTTGGAAGCAACAGGTAATTGAGAGGATGCAACAGAATGAAGAGGCTCGGAAGCAAGAGATGGCACGCAGCTTGTCTATCATCACTTTCATCAAAAGCGTTATTGGTGACGAGATCGAGATCCCTAAACCCTCCGTGTTCCCGCAGCTACTCCAGCAGATTCTTCCCGAGCAATGTGAAGACAA
>NC_025702.1:295348-297023 GCF_000633955.1 Camelina sativa | reverse complement strand
TGTAAATGCTGACACTTGCCAAACTAAAGCTTTATTCCACTTACTCTTTTTATCTCTCTCATTCCCTTCTTTTCTTCAAATGCTTCGTAATTTCGGGCATTGATTATTATTTATATATCCACAAACACACCAAGTCGTGAATTTTCGAACAAAGATATGGAACGTGGAGGCTTCCATGGCTACCGCAAGTTATCCCTCGGCACCACCACTCCTCCTGCACCAGGTAGTGCCATTCTACACATCACTCTTTCACAGCCTTCTTCCTTCAGTTGCATGCGAAACCATTCTCTGATGTTTTCTGCAATCCCTCTATTCATATGTCTGTCATATTTTCATGGCGAATAGTGAATGAAATAGCTTTGTCAATCTCATAGACCAGTGTGTTAAAATCGCATGCAGACGTCATAGAAGCTCAAACTTCTAGCTATGAAAACAAATATCATTATGCACTAAAACTCCCATTTCTCTTATTTTTGTCGGGATTACCAGCTAATTTTCTGGTGGCAGAGGGCACTATGCGTCCCCCAGAATTCATCCAGCCTAACAAAACCAGTAATGGTAGTGAAGAGGAGTGCACGGTGAGGGAGCAAGACAGGTTTATGCCTATCGCCAACGTGATACGGATCATGCGGAGGATCTTACCTGCTCACGCCAAGATCTCAGACGACTCCAAGGAGACGATCCAAGAGTGTGTCTCGGAGTACATCAGCTTCATAACAGGGGAGGCTAATGAGCGGTGCCAGCGGGAACAGCGCAAGACCATTACTGCTGAGGACGTCTTGTGGGCAATGAGCAAGCTCGGTTTTGATGACTACATCGAACCCCTCACATTGTACCTCCACCGCTACAGAGAGTTGGAGGGTGAACGAGGGGTTAGCTGCGGTGCTGGATCTGTTAGTATGACCAATGGCTTGGTGGTCAAGAGGCCTAACGGGAACATGAGCGAGTACGGAGCCTACGGGCCTGTGCCAGGGATTCACATGGCGCAGTACCATTATCGTCATCAGAACGGGTTTGTTTTCAGTGGTAACGAACCTAATTCTAAGATGAGTGGTTCATCTTCAGCAGCAAGCGGCGCCAGAGTTGAAGTATTTCCGACTCAACACAATAAGTACTGAGAACAAAGGCTAATATCGTAGACAGCTGACAGAGCGGGAGTCATAACGGTTAGTAGGCGCAAGTTGTAGCTTATGAAATCAAGGTTTAAGCAAAAAAAATGAAGGTTTTTTCTTTGTTTGTCATCTACTTGAAAGAACATGAAGTTTTTCATCTGATCTGTCTTGTGGTAATGTGTGTTAATAAAGTAATGGGTTTCCAAACCGCATGCATGTGATCTTTTAATATACGAATTGACAGTGAAATTCGTAATGCGTCTTTGACTCAAACATATAAAGGGACAAAACATTCCAGATTCCAATTCTCAGCTACAGAAATCAGTGTTTAGCGGATACAGAAACAACTCCCATATGCATAATCTTCATTCATCTAGCTACTACTTTCCAGAAGAACTTCAACGCATACCTTTTTCCTCTCCAGATGATCATGTTTGTCCGCATCAGCGTGCTCTTGAGAAAGAGTTTCCAATTTCGAAGAACCAACAGGATCAAGTCCGGTTCTTTTCCTCTGAGGAATCACAGTGAAGAAGGCTATTTTCCAGTCCCTAGTCTCCAGAAAC
>NC_025702.1:292403-293444 GCF_000633955.1 Camelina sativa | reverse complement strand
ATTATGCACTAAAACTCCCATTTCTCTTATTTTTGTCGGGATTACCAGCTAATTTTCTGGTGGCAGAGGGCACTATGCGTCCCCCAGAATTCATCCAGCCCAACAAAACCAGTAATGGTAGTGAAGAGGAGTGCACGGTGAGGGAGCAAGACAGGTTTATGCCTATCGCCAACGTGATACGGATCATGCGGAGGATCTTACCTGCTCACGCCAAGATCTCAGACGACTCCAAGGAGACGATCCAAGAGTGTGTCTCGGAGTACATCAGCTTCATAACAGGGGAGGCTAATGNAGAGAGGATTTTTTTTTGTTTGTGTGGCCTTTTAATTAGTTAGTTACCTGAGAACTTGACATTTTCAGATACTCTCCTATGGGAAGCTTAGCTGTTTTGATGCCTTGTTCTTGTGCCTTGGCCATGGTGATCCCTTTGAATCGGTTTCGATCCACTAAGCCACCGATAATGTAGATATGCTTGGGGTCAAGATCATCCAAAACGGTTTCAGAATCAGCGGAAAGGTAGACCAAATCATCTTTCTGAGCAGCCATGGCCTCGATGTAGCAATTACTTTCCTTCTCAATGAACCATTTCTCAAAACCAGGAAGCTTATCAAGCTCAGAACTCATCTTCCCTTGGACTCCTGTAAGCCATAGATGACAAGGTGAAGTACTTCTCCCATTCACCGCATAGCAATACATAATCTGCTGAACGAGGCTAGAGATCTCAGAATCAGACATGAGATGCGCAAAATCAACATCTATGACGATCTTTTGACCTATTTCTTTGGCTCGATTAAGCCGCTCCATCTTCTTCTCTCTCTCCTCCGATCTCTTGTCCATTCTCTCCTTCCGCAGACTCTTCCTCGATTCAATCAGCTTCAGCCTCTCCTCCTCCGTCGCGTTCGCTAGGGTTTCCTCCCATTCCTTATGCTTTCTCTCTCCTTCCTTCCTCTTCTGCTCCTTCTCCTGTGCCTTCTTCTCAGCTTTCTTCGCTTCGTATCTTTGCTGCTTCAGTTGCTTCTTCTGAGCGTTCTTAGACAGAGG